>NC_138979.1:128403706-128840615 GCF_964341445.2 Mesoplodon mirus
AATTCTAGAAATTTATAGTAGTCATCAAAGTATTCCACCAGGTGAATTAAATGACCCTTTGACATCTTTTATTTTTTCCATCTCTGAACAAATAAATCTCTACTAGAGCAGATTCTGGAAACACTGATCATTTGTCCCTATTGAATCAGCTACCACTTTCCTTATGGGCAAAATCTCCAACTGATGCTGGCAAAATTCACAGCACACCTCCCATCAAAATTCAAGCAGACCCCTTAAAACCTCTTCAATGAATTAATAAATGCCCTATAAGTAAAGAAACCCTTCAAGGCCTAAAGCCCATGATAGAAGATTATAAGACTCAAGGCCTCATTATCCCTTGTATTAACCCCTGTAACACTCTCATCTTACCAGTGAGAAAACCTAAGAGGCAAGGGTGGCAGTTTGTCCAGGACCTCCAAGCAATAAACAACACTGTTATCCTTTGAAGCCTTGTTGTTCCTAACCCTCATACATTATTAACATCCATTCCCAGTGAAAGTAAATTCTTTACTGTAGTTGATTTATGCCTTAATGGGACAAAAGGTCACTAAAGAAAAACTATAGTTTGCCCAAACCCAGGTTTGATATTTAGGGCATCTGATATAAGAGCAAGGGCCACACCTAGATCAGATAGACTTCCTAGTGTCCTACATTTCCTAAAACCCAAAACTAAGAACCAACTGCAAGGGTTCCTCAAGCTAACTGGTTATTGCAAAAATTGGATTCCAAATTTCTCTCTTATGGCCAAACCTCTATAAGTTTTACTCAACAATAACAACCCTGACCCAATTTTATGGGAAGAACTGGAGGAAAGGTTCCAAGGACTTAAAGTAGAGTTTGATGAACCCACCTGTCCTTGGGCATCCCAATTATCAGATTTCCTTTTTCCTTTTTGTGTATGAAAAGGAAACAAATGTCCTTCGGGTACTCACCCCAACATGCAGATCACCATCGACCCATAGGGTATTGTAGTCAGCAACTGTTCTGTGGCACAGGGACACCCCCTTTCCTTAGAGCCATTATAGCCACTACCCTTTTGGTTAGGGTGACTAAGAAAATCATTGTGGGATCCCCTTTAACCATTTTTGTACCTCATGCAATGGAAGCCCTCCTGAATTCTCATCTCACTCAACACTTCTCAGTCAGCTGCCTCGCCCTTTGTTAACTGATCCTCACATAACTCATTTATGTTGTAATAACCTTAACCTGGCTACCCTTCTCCCCTCTGTCACCAACAAAATACCTCAGGACTGCTTAATGCTGATGGACCACCTCCTCATAATGATCTACAGGAAATTCCACTGTGTAACACTGACTTCTCATTGTTCACTGATGGTTCTTATTTAAAGATGACAATGGCAAATACTGTGCTGGGTATGCTATTGCAACTCCTTTTGATGTTGTCAAGTCAGCATCTTTACCTATGGCTACTTTGGCCCAACAAGCTGAATTATACACCTTTACAAAGGCTTGTACTTTGGCCAAGGACAAAATTGTCAATATTAATACTGATAGTAGATATGCTTTTGGAGTTGCTCATGATTCTGAAATGCTGTGGAAATAATGTGGCTTCCTTACTTCCAGTGGAAACACAATTAAAAATGGTCCCTCTGTTCAGAAATTATTGAATGGCATCCTTTTACCTGTCACTTTAGCTATTATTAAGATTCCAGGGCATTCTAAACTTGACTCCCTGGAAGCTAAGGGAAATCACCTTGCTAACATTTCTGTAAGAAATGCTGACGTTAAAGGAACCAACAGAAGCCAAACTTCTGTAGTGGTCCAAAGGAATATTTCCCAAAATGATAATTTAGGAAAAAACTAGCCCAATAATTGGCCTCAGAAAAGGAAAAACAAGATGGGAAAACAAAAGGAAAAACAATTCAACAATTGTTTTTTTGATAAAAAGGGAAAGCTCTGGTTTGGACTAAACAACAACCCAGTCCTACAAGAGACTTAAACTCCCACTCCTCACCACTACACATGCATTAAATCATTGATCTACTGACAGAATTATAGCCTTCATGAATCAATATTGGTGAGGAAACATTAAAAAGGCCACAGAAAGTGCCTACCTCACTTGTCTCACCTGTCCAGGGAAGCCTGTTCTTACTGCTCACAGACATCTTAAACTGCCTAATAGATAATTCAAGGTCTGGAAAATGGATTTCATACAACTCTCTCCATCTAATGGATATAAATATGTTTTTATCATGGTCTGTGTGTTTTCACACTGGACTGAAGTATTCCTTTGCAGACAGGCTACTGCCTCCTCAGTGGCTGAAGTCCTTTTGGAAAAGATTACCCCTACCTGGGGAACTTCTCTCAAACTTCATAGTCATCTAGGTACCCATCTTACTGGCCAAGTGCTTCAAAAGCCTGTGCTTTTTCCTGGTTTTACAACACTTTCACTGTGCTTACCATCTCCAATCCTCTGGTTTAATTGAACACACTAACAGCATCATTAAGACTCAGCTGGCAAAATTTGTAGATGCACTCCCAATACCTTGGCCAAAAGCATTGCCATCGGTTCTTCTAAATCCCAGATCCACCTCTTCGGATTTCATAAACCCTCACCCTTTCAGACAGTCACAGGATACCCAATGCACTTGGCTCTTGCTTCTTTTGACCCACAGCTGATAAAAGGAGAAATACTCCAGTATTATAAAGGCCTAATTGCTTCTACTAAAAATAAACATATTTTGACAGTACACCCTCAGGAGAAAAAGACCTTAAGCATCACATCCTGCAACCTAGAGATTCATCTATTGGAAGAACACCCCCAGAAGAACTCTCTTCAAATTCTTTGGAAAGGATCCTATCAAGTACTGCTAACCAAACCTTATGCCATCAAATTCCAAGGAATAGACTCCTGGATTAATGTGACATACTTAGAGAAAGCACTGAACCCTGACTGGACCTGCATATCTTTTGGTAACCCAAAAGTAAAGATTTCCTGGAATTGAAGCAGACAACATCTGATGAGACAGCTTTCCCAAGACAGCCAGATCATGTCTGTGGGAAGTCTGTCACCAAATCTTTGATGATGGAAAAACACTTTAGATGCTTTCCAATGTCAATGATAACACAAGGACTTTAGATAAGAAGTGTCTGAGAGTTCTCCCTCCTAACCCTCCTTGTTCCTTAAATGTGGCTTTAATTGGTTTCCAATCTGTGTATTTTCCCTCCAACATGAGACCCTACACCCAAGAAAGGTCCTCCTGACTTTGAGGGACGAACAGTTGCTAAAACTAGAAGACCTGACTCTTGATCAGCAATGCTTTCAGAGGAAGAGCTTGATCAAGAGAGGAAAATGTAAAAAATTAATTAACAGAAACCTCAATTAAGTAGAGTTGGGAGACCTGAATGGAGAGTACTTGTGCCCTGTGATGACAGCAGAGCCCTACAGGAAGGCAAAAGACTTTTCTTCTTTCCTGGCAAGGACTCAGGCAATGAAAAGCCATGGACTCCATTTTCTATAGTTCTCCCAACTTCCATTTCTCTCTTATAAAAGTGCTCCCCTTCTCTTGTCATGCAGAGGCTTGCAATGTGGCTCACCGTGGTTGCAGACACCTAATTGCAATTCTTTACTGATCCTTAAAAAAAAATCTTTTCTGGAGAAATAATTGGTAATCTATTTGTTCAGGTCAACACTAGTAAGGAGACTGAATCAGTAATCAAAAACCTTCCAAGAAACAAAAATCCAGAACCAGACGGCTTCACAGGAGAAGTCTACCAAACATTTAAAAAAAAACTAACATCAATCCTTCTCAAACCTTTCCAAAAAAATACAAGAGGAGGAAACACTTCCAAATACATTCTATGAAGCCAGAATTACCCTGATACCAAAACCAGACAAGGATGCCATAAGAAAATAAAAGTACAGGCCAATATCCCCAATAAACAAAGATGCAAAAATCCTCTAAAAAATATTAGCAAACCAAATTCAACAATACGTTAAAAGGATCGTACATCATGATCAACTGGGATTTATTCCAGGGATGCAAGGATGGTTCAATATCTGCAAAGCAATCAACATGAAACACCACTTAAAAATATGAAGGATAAAAATCATATGATCATCTCAATAGATCCAGAAAAAGCATGTGAAAAAATCCAGCATCCATTTAAGATAAGAACTCTCAACAAAGTGAGTATAGTGGAAACATATCACAACATAATAAAGGCTATATAAAACAAGCTTGTAGTTCACATTATACTCAATGATGAAAAGCTGAAAGCTTTTCCTCTAAGATCAGAAACAAGACAAGGATGTCCACTCTCACAAATTTTATTCAACATAGTATTCGATGTCCTAGCTAGAGCAATTATGCAAGACAAAGAAATAAAAGGCATCCAAAATGGAAAGGAAGAAGTAAAACTGTCATTGTTTGCAGATGATGTGATATATATAGAAAATCCTAAAGATACCACCAAAAAACTATTAAAACTAATAAACAAATTCATTAAAGTTGCAGAATACGAAATCAAAATACAAAAATCTGTTGCACTTTTTTAGTAATAAACTATCAGAAAGAGAAATGAAGAAAACAATCCCAGGGCTTCCCTGGTGGCGCAGTGGTTGAGAGTCTGCCTGCCAATGCAGGGGACACGGGATCTTCCCCGGTCCGGGAAGATCCTACATGCCGTGGAGCGGCTGGGCCTGTGAGCCATGGCCGCTGAGCCTGCGCGTCCGGAGCCTGTGCTCTGCAACGGGAGAGGCCACAACAGTGAGAGGCCCGCGTACCGCAAAAAAAAAAAAAAAAGAAAGAAAACAATCCCATTTACAATTTCATCAAGAAAAATAAAATACCTAGGAATAAATTTAACCAAGGAGGTGAAAGACCTATACACTGAAAGCTATAAGACATTATGAAAGAAAATGAAGAAGACACAAATAAATGGAAAAATATTCCATGCTCATGGATTAAAGAAATAATATTTTTAAATGTCCATGCTACACAAAGCCATCCACAGATGCAATCCAATCCCTATCAAAATACCAATGGTATTTTTCACAGAAATAGAACAACAATCCTAAAATTTGTGTTGAACCACAGAAGACCCTGAAAAGCCAAAGCAATCTTGAGAAAGAACAAGGCTAGAAGCACCATGCTCCTTGATTACAAACTATATTACAAAGCTATAGAAATAAAACAGTATGATAGTGGCATAAAGACAGACACACAGATCAATGGAATAGAATAGACAGCCCAGAAATAAACCCACACATATAAACTCACACAAAATTAATGACAAAGGAGTCAAGGATATACAATCAGAGAAGACAGTCTTTTCAATAAATGGTGCTGGGAAAACTGGACAGCCACACGCAAAAGAATGAAACTGGATCAGTATCTTATACCATAAACAAATATTAACTCAAAATGGATTAAAGACTTGGACATAAGACATGAAATCATAAAATTTCTAGAAGAAAACACAGACAATAAGCTCCTTGGCACAGGTCTTGGCAATGACTTTTTTGGATTTGACACTAAAAGCAAAGGCAACAAAAGTAGGAATAAACAAGCAGGACTGTACAAAACTAAAAAGTTTTTGCACAGCAAAGAAAACCACCAACAAGTAAAAAGGCAACCTACTGAAAGGGAGAAAATATTTGGAAATCATATATCTGATTGGGGCTAATATTCAAAATACATAAAGAACGCAACAAATTAAAGATGATACAAATAGATGGAGAGATATACCATGCTCCTGGATTGGAAGAATCAATATTGTGAAAATGACTCTACTACCCAAAGCAATCTACAGATTCAATGCAATCCCTATCAAACTACCACTGGCATTTTTCACAGAACTAGAACAAAAAATTTCAAAATTTGTTTGGAAAAACAAAAGACCCCGAATAGCCAAAGCAATCTTGAGAAAGAAAAACGGAGCTGGAGGAATCAGGCTCCCTGACTTCAGACTATACTACAAAGCTAGAGTAATCAAGACAGTGTGGTACTGGCACAAAAACAGAAAGATAGATCAATGGAACAGGATAGAAAGCCCAGAGATAAACCCACACACATATGGTCAACTTATCTTTGATAAAGGAGGCAGGAATGTACAGTGGAGAAAGGACAGCCTCTTCAATAAGTGGTGCTGGGAAAACTGGACAGGGACATGTAAAAGTATGAGATTAGATCATTCCTTAACACCATACACAAAAATAAGCTCAAAATGGATTAAAGACCTAAATGTAAGGCCAGAAACTATCAAACTCTTAGAGGAAAACATAAGCAGAACACTCTATGACATAAATCACAGCAAGATCCTTTTGGACCCACCTCCTAGAGAAATGGAAATAAAAACAAAGATAAACAAATGGGACCTAATGAAACTTCAAAGCTTTTGCACAGCAAAGGAAACCATAAACAAGACCAAAAGACAACCCTCAGAATGGGAGAAAATATTTGCAAATGAAGCAACTGACAAAGGATTAATCTCCAAAATTTATAAGCAGCTCATGCAGCTCAATAGCAAAAAAACAAACAACCCAATCCAAAAATGGGCAGAAGACTTAAATAGGCATTTCTCCAAAGAAGATATACAGACTGCCAACAAACACATGAAAGGATGCTCAACATCATTAATCATTAGAGAAATGCAAATCAAAACTACAATGAGATATCATCTCACACCAGTCAGAATGGCCATCATCAAGAAATCTAGAAACAATAAATGCTGGAGAGGGTGTGGAGAAAAGGGAACACTCTTGCACTGCTGGTGGGAATGTGAATTGGTACAGGAGAACAGTATGGAGGTTCCTTAAAAAACTAAAAATAGAACTACCATATGACCCAGCAATCTCACTACTAGGCATATACCCTGAGAAAACCATAATTCAAAAAGAGACATGTACCAAAATGTTCATTGCAGCTCTATTCACAATAGCCTGGAGATGGAAACAACCTAAGTGTCCATCATCGGATGAATGGAAAAAGAAGATGCGGCACATATATACAATGGAATATTACTCAGCCATAAAAAGAAACGAAACTGAGCTATTTGTAATGAGGTGGATAGATCTAGAGTCTGTCATACAGAGTGAAGTAAGTCAGAAAGAGAAAGACAAATACCGTATGCTAACACATATATATGGAATTTAAGAAAAAAAGTCATGAAGAACCTAGGGGTAAAACAGGAATAAAGACACAGACCTACTTGAGAATGGACTTGAGGATATGGGGAGGGGGAAGGGTAAGCTGTGACAAAGCGAAAGAGAGGCATGGACATATATACACTACCAAACGTAAGGTAGTAGATAGTGGGAAGCAGCCGCATAGCACAGGGAGATCAGCTCAGTGCTTTGTGACCGCCTGGAGGGGTGGGATAGGGAGGGTGGGAGGGAGGGAGACGCAAGAGGGAAGGGATGTGGGAACAGATGTATATGTATGACTGATTCACTTTGTTATAAAGCAGAAGCTAATAAAAAAAAAAGGACGCAACAATTCAATAGCAAAACAAACAATTTGGTTTAAAAATGGGCAGAGGATCTGAACAGACATTTTTCCAAAGAAGACAGAGAGAAGGCCAACAGCTACAAGAAAAGATGTTCAACATCACTAATCATCAGGGAAGTGCAAATCAAAACCCCAATGAGATATCACCTCACACCTGTCAGAATGGCTATTATCAAAAAGACAAGAAATAACAAGTGCTGGTGAGGGTGTGGAGAAAAAGGAACCCTTATTTTTCTATCTTTTTTTTAGTGGGAATGTAAATTGGTGCAACCACTGTGGAAACAGTATCAAGATTACTCAAAAAAACTAAAAATAGAACCATTCTATGACTCAGCAATTCCACTTCTGGGTATTTGTCCAAAGAAAATGAAAACACTAATTCAAACAGATAACGCATCCCATGTTCACTGCAGCATTATTTACAATAGCCAAGACATGGAAATAGCCTAAGTGTCCACTGACAGTTAAATGGATAAAGAAAATGTGGTATATACAAACAATGGGATATTATTCAGCCATGAAAAAAGAAGGAAATCTTGTAATTTATTACAATATGGATGGACCTTAGTGGCATTATGTTCAATAAGACAGACAGAGAAAGACAAATACTGCATGATATCACTTATATGTGGAATTTTTTTTAAAAAGCTATGGACTTCCCTGGTGGCGCAGTGGTTGAGAATCTGCCTGCTAATGCAGGGGACACGGGTTCGAGCCCTGGTCTGGGAGGATCCCATATGCCGTGGAGCAACTAGGCCCGTGAGCCACAGCTACTAAGCCTGCACATCTAGAGCCTGTGCTCCACAGCAAGAGAGGCCGTAATAGTGAGAGGCCCTCACACCGCGATGAAGAGTGGCCCCTGCTTGCCACAACTAGAGAAAGCCCTCATACAGAAACGAAGACCCAACACAGCAAAAATAAATTAATTAATTAATAAACTCCTACCCCCAACATCTTCCTTAAAAAAAAAAAAAAAAAAAAAGAGCTGGGCTCATAGAAAACCAATCAGTGGCTGACAGAGGTGGGGGTGGGAGGGCAAATGGGTGAAGGGGGTCAAAAGGTACAAGTTTCCAGTTATAAAATAAGTCATGAGGATGTCATGTACAGCATGGTGACGACAGTTAATAATACTGTATTGTATATCTGAAAGTTGCTAAGAGAATATATCTTAAAAGTTTTCATCATGAGAAAAATATTTATAACTATGTATGATGACAGATATTAAGTAGAATTATTGTGACCATCTTGCAATATATACAAATATTGAATCATTATGTTGTACACTTGAGACTAACATAATGTTATATGTCAACTATACCTCAATTTAAACATAAATTAAGTAAAAGGAAAAAACTTACCTCTGATAAAGGGCCTGTATCCAGAATATGTTGTTTTTTTTTAAGTATTCCAATTCAACAACAAGAATCAAACACTCTGATAAAAATTAGCAAAAGATTTTAGCAGACCCTTTACCAAGTAGATATATAAGTGGAATATAAGACATCCAACATGATTATTCATTAGACAAAGACAAATTATATCTACAATGAGATGTAAACTACATACTCATTAGAATGACTAAAATTAAAAAGACTGATCACGCCAAGTGTTGAACTAGATATGGAGAAAATGGAACTCTTTAACTTTGCTGGTGGGAATACAAAATGGTACATCCACTTGAAAGAGTTTGTCAGTTTCTTATAAAGTTACATATACACTAACTATAAAACTCAGCAATCCCACTAATGTGTATTTATACAATAAAAGTTAAAATATATGTTAACAGTACACATTTTCTTAGGTTGTATTTAAAAACTTATAACCTGTCACTTCCTTTTAATATAAAAGAGAAAGGGGTCTTCAGATATACATACTGAATTGCTTTAAAATGAAATTAATTTATGTCTGAGATTTTCTTCAAAATAACTCAAGATGGGGACTTGATGAGACAAAATCACCCATGGGTTTAATATTGTTTTAACTGGGTAAGATGGACATGGGGGTTCATTATACTATTCTTTCCACTTTTGTATGTGTTTTCTGATAGAAAAATTAAGAGTCTGTTTGAAATTTCCTAATTACCTCCTCTTTAATCTGGAAACCAAAATAATGCCAATTAAGATGTTCTAACTGGCACTTGGAGTAAGGGCCAAGGGCTATAAATGTTGAAGGAGTATTACTATGAGTTTGTGGCAGTTGAATTCCCTGCCTCAATATCTTGAAATGGGAGTGTAGGCTCAGTAGAGGTAGCTGAGGCTTAAAGATTTGAGAAATTATATCCATTTAACTTCCATTTTTTAATCTTTACTCCAAAATCATGACAGCCACATTTAGTGGAGAAAATACTTTTGATGTTAAGGCAGGTATGATTCTTTTACAGAATAACAACCCATTCTCTGTGGACAGTCTCATGTAAATTTTTTTTTTTTTTTTTGCGGTATGTGGGCCTCTCACTGTTGTGGCCTCTCCCGTTGCGGAGCACAGGCTCCGGATGCACAGGCCCAGCGGCCATGGCTCACGGGCCCAGCCGCTCCGCGGCATGTGGGATCTTCCCAGACCGGGGAACGAACCCGTTTCCCCTGCGTCGGCAGGCGGGCTCTCAACCACTGCGCCACCAGGGAAGCCCAGTCTCATGTAAATTGACTCTAGTTTGTATTAACTATTTCATCAGAGAGCAGAAATCCAGTTTAGTATATTTAAGATTCAAATCCTGGAGACACTAGCTCAAAAGGACCCAGAACCCATAATTGTAATCCTACCAAAATGGGTAGGACCAGCTACTAACAAAGTTCATTCAGTGCAGTTCTTTTCATCCAACATGGAGTTTCAAATCCCCTATGTCAAGAACACACAATCGTTAAGTTGGTGCCCTATTCTATATTCTGAGTACCAGGAACCCCAGAAGTCACTTCCTTCCATCAGAATCTCAACTAAAATTGACAAAACTCAAATGAAGGTGGTAGCAGACATGGTCTCATGATCTGGAAAATAAGGATGAGACATTGAAGGACCTTAAAGGTCATGATGAAGAGTCTAGAACCAACTTTGAAGTAATACTAATAATTGATAATAATCCTTATTATTTAAATTCCACAAAGATTTAGACATAATAATCACTCCTTCCTTTTTTATTGTTAAATGCAAAACCCACACAGGGTCTGGCAGGTTCTCTTCTGCAGGTCCATCATGGTAGACACTCAAATTCATTAACTCTTCTGTAATGCATTAGTACATAGAAAATGCCTCAATAAATATTGTTTTGCACCGATGGACAGGGAAAATGGCACTAGATTTTTTCCTTTAGTAATCTAAAATTAACCGCTACTTTTATGAGATGTATTATATGATTCGAGACAATAGCCTCTCCTTGGGTAAAACTAAGAGTTTGTATTGTCCAAGTACAAAGTTGCTCTAGAAAATAAAGACTGGGTTAGGTTCTAAAACTACTTTATAATTTATAAAATGAATAGTCAGTATTTAAAATGCAGTATTTCACTGCAGAATGAATCATCAAGTTTTAAGGAATGGTTACCCAGTTAATTGATTAATTATCTAGCCCTCTGTCCCTATTCTCCTGGCTATTTTATTATCCACCACTATCTCTAACAGGGAATGAACAAAGAAGTAAAAAAGAAGTGAGACACAGCTATCAGCAGCTCAGAGTCACAGGTTTATGCTGGAGGATACAGGATTATGGGCTCCATGAAGAACTGAGAATTTCCTGTCTTTGGATTTGTTTCCCATGTTTCCCCTGATCCCATTAACATACACAATTGAGAGTTACTTATATAAAAAAGAAAAATTAACCAAAAATGTATCTGAGCCAACATAAGATACAATCTTTTAAAATTATACTTTATTTTTTTTAATCCCTGGGCAAGTATCTCTGCTAATGATAAATCTTTAATCTCCTGTGATTTTGTTTGTTTGAGAACTCATAACTTGCCATTCTCTTTTTTTTAGTTCTAAGAAAACAACAGAGGATGCATGACAGCATCAGCTGTGAGCACTGAATCATCCTCTCCCTCCATGGTTGACCATAGCCCAGTAACAGAAGCTTGCCTTCCAGTCCTATTATCCTCAACAAGCAGAGAGAAGGCTACACTTCTGGCAAAACATTCAAGACATCAAATATTATTTTGTCTTTTGCCTTAATCTTTTCTACTGTCTGCCATCCTTGTAGAGGATTTAAAGGTGAAACATGGACAACTTCATGCACCTCTACACCCTGCTTCATACAGGAGCTGACCTTTTCTATACAACTCTTCAGGAAGCTAGATGATCTTTAATATTCAGTAAATTTCCCCCTATTTTGAAAGCTTATGTTGGATTCTTTTCTGGCACCTTCACTTTCACATAGCTAATGTATAAATGCATAAGTTTTGGGTGAACGCCCTTGAAACTCAGTTGGTAGAAAATATCAACCAAGAACTAAATAAAATAAAACATCATACTCATTTTCATTTTCCTTTATGTGAAATCTCCTCTAAGAGGAAACAGTGAGTCTTGCTGAGTAAAAAGCCCAGAACAAAATGTACCCAGTTCTCTGTTCTAATAAAAGTATTTTAACTGGTAATAAGGCATGAGGAGAGAAAAAAAATTATAACAGGTCGCTGAACCAAATTATCAACTAAGGAGTTCTTTCTAAAGGAACAGTCAACACCCAGCATGCATTTATGAGGTTGTCAAGCAACAGGGATTTCAGCAGGATCCTTTCTGCTTAAACAAGTTAAGTTCAGTGAAGCTGATATAAACTCAAAGCAGTATCAGCAGCATTCTACCATGAAGCAAATAACATTTTACAGGACTGAAGTTCTTGTTCAGCTGAGCTGTAGTCATGGTCTCAAATTCTTGGTTGCCTTAATAAAATAACCTAAAGAAAAATAAAAGCTGTAATTGAAATTTTTAAAGGAATGTATTTTAAACATATTAGATCTGAAATTATATCTTTCTTAAACCCTGTTGAGTGCGCCTGGAATTTACAGATGAATTTATCCTTGATTTCACAGCCTACAAGTGTACAATAAGTCAGAGATTATCTTATCCCATCATTTGGATTGTTATTCTTTTTCTTCATTAGAGACTCCCAATTAGCCTTTAAGTATTTACTTATTGATTCTAGGATAGCAAGATGTTAGAGACCAGACACATCCTACCTGGTGGTAGCACTGACTATTTGAGGCCAACAGAGTAAAGCCCTTTGAATGTGAATGGCCTATAATTTTCCAGTAACTTCTGACTGCCTCAAAAATTTCACCAAAATAGACCATCCCAAAGCACTCAGATATATTTGGGTTTCTAAATTTATCAGCCACAACACAATCAAGTTTCTCATCACACGGCCTCCTTCTTTCATTGTGGTCACCCAACTAGACCACCACCTAGGCCATCTACTCTAGTATCATCTATACTTCCATCATTCCTTGATATCCCTGTCACTCATATTACCAATATCCTGGGCACCTAACTTGGTTTAGGTGCTCTCCCTAACCAGCCCTTCCAGGGCATCTCCATCACTACTCACAATAGGCTGCATGTTGCTCACCCATTGTTGACCGGGTGCATGTGCCATCATTCTCCAGAACAGAGAGAACAAAAAGCCCAAAGTGACTAGGAATCCAACTCAAGAGGCCTCATCTGGGTTCGTCCTCTCACTCTGATTGTCCATTCAAGAAATATCTCCTGCCCCAACTGATGAGCAGACTAATCCCTTCCTCCTAAGGAGTGTAATAAACATAATTTCTAATCCTCATTTTTTGAGCTACAGAAACTGGGTTCAGAATATTTATCTGAAACTAAGTCTGATCCTGATTCTAAGCCAGGTATTGGCAAACTTTTTCTGTAAAGGGTCAAAGAGCAAATATTTTAGGCTTTGTGGGCCACATATAGTGTGTCACATATTCTTTGAGTTTTTGTTTGTTTATAATTATTTAGGAATATAAGAAAACATTCTTTGCTCATGGGCCATACAAAAATGGGCCACTGGCTGGATTTGGCTCACGGGCTACAGTTTGCTTACCTCTGTTCTAAGCATTGTTGCTCAACTGCTTACCAACTGTTATGGATTGAATTGTATCTCTCCAACATTCATATGTCAAAGCCCTAACCTCCAGTGTGACTGTATTTGGAGATAGGACTGTATTTAGGAGGTAATTAAGGTTAAATGATATCATAAGGGTGGGGCTCTAATTCAATAGGCCTGGTGGCCTTAAAAGAAGAGGAAGGGAGGGATCCCTCATTCTCATTCATATTCTTTCTTTCTCTCCCTCTCTTTCCCCTTCCCTTCCCTTCCCTCTCTCTCTCTCTCCCCACCCCCCTCCATGCACCATGCACATGTTTTGAGGAAAGACCACTTCAGCACACAGCAAGATAACACAGCTACATATAAACCAACAGAAGAAGTCTCAGAATGAAAACTATCTCTCCAGCATCTTGTTCTTGGACTTCTCAACCTCTAGAATTCTAAGAAATAAGTTTCTGTTAAGGCCCTCAATCTATGGTATTTTGTTATGGAAGCCGAGCAGACTAAAACAGCCACTATTCCCACTAGACTGACCACATGCTGTTACGTACCCACAACAATCAGGATTCTTCATTCAGTATGAACAGCCACCCACTCCCAACATATGTGTCAAGAGATTAAAGTAATAGGTTATTATTGGCTACAGTTATACAACAGGCATAGTTAAGGCCCAAATTTCTCAAGGTTACTTCCTACCTCAGATTTGAAACTTACACAAAAATCTAATGTTCTACTATCTCTTATAAACAGTCTAGAGAATTCTTTATCATATTTTTATAGGGACAGAGATGTACTACCCAAATCTTTTTTTTAACATCTTTATTGGAGTATAATTGCTTTACAATGGTGTGTTAGTTTCTGCTTTATAACAAAGTGAATCAGTTATACATATACATATGTTCCCATATCTCTTCCCTCTTGCATCTCCCTCCCTCCCTCCCTCCCTATCCCACCCCTCTAGGTGGTCACAAAGCACCGAGCTGATCTCCCTGTGCTATGCGGCTGCTTCCCACTAGCTATCTATTTTACGTTTGGTAGTGTATACATGTCCATGCCTCTCTTTCGCTTTGTCACAGCTTACCCTTCCCCCTCCCCATATCCTCAAGTCCGTGCTCTAGTAGGTCTGTGTCTTTATTCCCGTCTTACCCCTAGGTTCTTCATGAACTTTTTTTTCCCTTAGATTCCATATATATGTGTTAGCATACAGTATTTGTTTTTCTCCTTCTGACTTACTTCATTCTGTATGACAGACTCTAGGTCCATCCACCTCACTACAAATAACTCAATTTCGTTTCTTTTTATGGCTGAGTAATAGTCCATTGTATATATGTGCCACATCCCCTTTTAAGGAAAGACTTTATGCCCAGTTGTGGGAAACACAGTCAGCAGACAGCCTCCAGGTGTCAGCTCCTTCAGGATAGGCCTCAGCTGGAGAGAGTTGCTTCTCCCCAGACCACAACCTTCCCAGGGCAGTTTGTATCCAGCAGAGCAAGGCATATGCATAACTATCAGGCCATTTTGTCCCAACACAAACAGTCCTTCCTACTAATTGTGATCTTATTCTTGTGTTTGAGATTTCTTACTCCTTCAGAAGTCCTATTTGAGTTTCAAGTTTGTGGCAAAGCCCCCAATCATTCTTTGATTCCTCTAAATTATTTTAAAGATGTTTCAGTAAAAAAGTGAATTATTTTAAAGATTTTTCATTGTGTCAGTGTTCCTCCATTAATCAATTCAGTTCACTCTCCACTTATGGGCTCTTTTAGGACATAAAGGCTTTTAACAAATTGTGCTGTAATGCAAGGCCATAGACTCACATTGAGAGAGCACTATAATAAACAGTTCTATGAAACTTATCAGTGTGTCTGCTGTAAGGATATTGTTGAGGATGTTCATCATTAAATTGAGAAGTGTCACTTTCATGAGGCCATTCAGGAGGAATGTATTTCTTGTCTTAGCATCAAGAATTGTTGTGCCTATCCTAAGAAATTCATTTGCTTTTACCTTACATTTCTCATGTAGAGCTCATCCTGTAAGAATGTAGTCTAGTACAATGGTTAGACTGATCTAGACTGCTTCATAGCCCAGCTCTAATGCTTACTAACTCTATAACCTTGAATTCATAACTTAAACTTTCTGTATAAGAATAATACCTTCCAAAAAAAAAAAAAGAGTAGTACCTTCGTCATGGGTGATATCAAGAACTAAATGAATTCCACCTACATAGTACTTAAAGCAGTCCTAGCATGGGGAAAGAACTCAATGAATGTTATATTATGGTATTCTTTTAATTGGACTAGTTAAAGCTACTACTTCATGGGATGTATTCTGTGTACTCTGCTCATTTCCCAATGCTTCTTGTACTTGATTTTTACTTTGCCTCAACTTTCTGAACTTCCACTTTTTAAATATATATAATAGTCATCATCTGTTCCTGCTTATGAAATTAATAAATCTGCAATGTCTAAATGTGACAACATGGATGGGTTTTGAGAGCATTATGCTTAGTGAGATGTCAGACAGAAAAAGACAAATACTGTATGATCTCACTTATGTGTGGAAAAAGCCAAACACATAGAAACAGAGTAGGATAGTGGTTACCAGGGGCTAGATGGGGGTGGTCAAAGGGTACAAACTTGCAGTTAGAAAATGAGTAAGTTCTGAGATTTAATGCATAGCATTGTGATTATAGTCAACAATACTATATTATATACTTCAAAGTTGCTAGGAAACTATATCTTAAATGTTCTCACCACAAAATGAAATGATAATTAGGTGACGTGATGGAGGTGTTAGCTAATGCTACAGTGGTAATCATATTGCAATATATAAATGTACCAAATCAATACATTGTACAACATGTTAAGCTTACACAATGTTATATGTCAATTTTATCTCAATTTAAAAAATAATAACATAGGATGTGACATCACCAAGACTGCAACATGAGTTGTTCCTGACTTCACTCCCCTTCACAAAAAGAACTAACATCTATTCAAGAACAAGAACAAGACACTACTGAGATAACCTTCAAACACGGGGGTTAAGCTGAAGCACTCCCTGAACTTCATAGACGAGAACAGATTGCACTAGAAGGGTTGGCTACATGTTAGCTGCACTGTTACTCCTCCCCCAGGACTGCACAGGACCAACTGAGCCTCTGGTTCTTCCAGTAGATAAACAGAACCCAAGGGGAACAATAACCTTCCCCTAGCATTGTGGATCACTTTTTGGAAGCCCCTACTCTGGTCTCACCCCATGGGGGTTTCAGGGGAATCTGCAGGGCTCAGACACTGTGAGTCTGACTGTGACAGAGAAGGGAAGAGGGGCTTGCAACAACCAACACACAGAACTTGGCAGATCGAGTTCACACCTGCAGTGCCCAAGTACTAATCCCAACCAGTGGCTTTGCTCATCTGCAGAACCAAGTTGGGGGTGCAGTCTGACCAGGGAACTCAGTGGGGTGCAGATCTGCCTGATTCAGATCCTCAAATGAGTTTTGTTGACCCTAGAGCCTGGTTTGCCCACATCGAAGAAAAGCACTGAGTCACAGCCCTATCCACTATGACAGTGCCTTCCAGCCCCATCTGACCAGAGGACTGGTGACAACTCCTGGGAGCTGTGTGGTCCAGCAGCACTCAAGCCAAGAGGCAGGCAGGCAGACCTGACTCCCCCCAGAGCAAAGCCAGTACCAGGTACGGAGGTTTCCTGCACTACACACAAGCAGGGGGATTAATTCATAGCCAAGCTGAGGGTAGCTCCTGGCCCTTCCTAACCAGAGAGACTGTTTGGGAAATTGAGAATCACCTGGAGTGGCCCCTCTCCCCTGCCTCTGATCCAGGCAAGGAGGCTGAGACAAAGCCTCATCTGCTGTGGAGAGTGTCTTCAGGCCCCATGTGACCAAAAGGACTGGCAACAACTCCTGGAAGCTGTGTGGGCCAGTGGCAGTCAGGCCAAGAGAATTACAGACAGAACCAACAGTCTGCAGAGCAAAACCAGTGGCCCTATTCAGCCAGAAGACTTGGGGTGCATGTCAGCTTGACTTAAGACAACAAACAAAAGTTTTACCAGTTTTAGAGCTCCTTCTCCTACTATGCCAGGGAGAGAATCTAATTTGTAGTCCTGCTCATTGCTAAATACAGCCTTCAGCCTGCCCAAGCAGCGAACCTAACCAGAGCACACAGGAAATTGTGTAGCCCATCCAATAGCCCTGCTTACAGTGGCACCTGAACAGAGAACACAGCCCATGGCTTCCCTCATCTGCAGAGCAAAACTTACCTGATCAGGGAATTCAGTGCACACTCAGGCCTGATTTGGTCCCCCAAACAGTGAGCTGTAGAGGCCATAGGCTTGGACTGCTGCCCTGCCAGTGCAGAGATATTAATTCATAACCCCATATACTACTGAATATAGTACCCAGTCCTGACCACCTAGTAAGTCGGACCAGAGAATTTAGGGAACCGTGGAACCCATTCTACGGCCTCACTTGGGTAGGAAACCAAGCCAGCAGTCCTATCCAACTGTTCACAGCAAGTGACACACACCGCCCCAAAACAGACCATAATAGCAGACCCCATCAGCCCAAAGACATTACCAGCAGACACACCCAGAAACCCAAAATGAGCTGACTGGTAAAGAACTGTATCTCCCAAAGCAAACTTATACAGTCTGGAAGAGGAGTCCCATTGCTCAAAAGTGCAGATACCAATAAAAGAATCAAATATCCAAAAATTAGGTAAATATGACACCACCAAAGAAAACTAATAAAGCCCCAATAACTGACCGTAAAGAAATGGAGATCTATAAACTGTCAAACAAAGAATTCAGAAATAATTCTATTAAGGGAGTTTAGTGAATTACAAGACAACACAGAAAACTAAACAAAATTAGAAAAACAGTGCACAAACAAATGAGAAGTGTGACAAGAAAAGAGCAACCATCAAAAAAAAATCAGAAAGTCGAGGGGTTGAAAAATATAATAACTGAATTGAATAATTCAATAGAGTTTCAAAAGCAGACTCGATCATGCAAAAGAAGGAATCAGCAACCTGGATGATAGGACATTGGAAATTAGCCGGTCAGAGGAGGAAATAGAAAAAAAATGAAAAATTGAGAACAGAATGAAAAACAGTGAAACTGAACAGGGAGGGCTACACCAAGACATATTATGAATAAATTGTCTAAAGTCAAAGAAAGAATTTTAAGAACAGCAAGAGAAAAAAGAGAAGTTACATACAAGGGAACTCCCATAAGATAACTGGTAGATTTATTAACAGAAACTATTCGGGCCAGGAGAGAATGGGGTGACATATTCAAAATATTAAAAGAAAATAACTGTCAACCAAGAATTCTATGTCCATTGAAACTGTCCTTCAGAAATGAAGAAGGGCTAAAGACAATCCTGAACAAACAAAAGCTGAGGCAGTTCATTACCACTAGATGTCCTTTATAAGAAATGCTAAAGGGAGCTCTATGAGCCAAAGTAAAAGGACACTCATTAACGTCATAAAAACACCTCACTGGTAATGGTAAATATATAGTCATAATTAGATTCTGCAATACGGTAATAGTGGTGCATAACTCACAACTCTACTTTAAAAGTTTAAAAAATGAATGTAGTAAAAATGCAACTACAATAATTCATTAGCAACAATATTAAAAATATGTACATTGTAACAACAATAACCTAAAATTAGGAGGAAGAAAAGAAGTCAAGTCCACAAGTTATATTGAAATTCAATTGTTATTAGTTTAAAATAGGGCATTAGGGCTTCCCTGGTGGTGCAGTGGTTGAGAGTCTGCCTGCCGATGGAGGGGACACAGGTTCGTGCCCCGGTCTGGGAAGATCCCACATGCCGTAGAGAGGCTGGGCCCGTGAGCCATGGCCGCTGAGCCTGTGAGTCTGGAGCCTGTGCTCCACAACGGGAGAGGCCCGCATACCACACACACACAAAAAAAATAGGGTATTAGAAGATTAAGATATTTTATATAAGCCTCACGGTAACCACAAAGGAAACTCTTGTAGTAATACACAAAAAAAATGTGATAAAGAAATTGAAGTGTACTGATACCAAATGACATCAAAATACCACAAAAGACAACAGAATAAGAAAGAACAATATGAATGTACAAAACAACACGAAAACAATTAACAAAACTGCAATAGTAATTTAAATATCAACCATTGGGCTTCCCTGGTGGCGCAGTGGTTAAGAATCTGCCTGCCAATGCAGGGGACACGGGTTCGAGCCCTGGTCTGAGAAGATCCCACATGCCACGGAGCAACTAAGCCCATGAGCCACAACTACTGAGCCTGCGCATCTGGAGCCTATGCTCCGCAACAGGAGAGGCCGCGACAGTGAGAGGCCCGCGCAGCACGATGAAGAGTGGGCCCCGCTCGCCACAAGTGGAGAAAGCCCTCGTACAGAAATGAAGACCCAACACAGCCAAAAAATAAATTAATTAATTAAAAAATAATAATAAAATAAAATATCAATAATTGCTTTAAATGTAAATAGATTAAATTCTCCAATCAAAAGACACAGAATGGCTGAATGGATAAAAATAAATAAGATTCAACAATATGCTGTCTAACTCACTATAGTCTTAAAGATACACAGACCAAGAGTGAAAGGATGGAAAAAGACATTTCAAGCAACTAGTAACCAGAAAAAACAAGGACAGGCATACTTATATAAGACAAAGTAGACTTTAAACAAAAATAGTAAAAAGAAACAAAGAAGGTCATATTATACTATATATCATATAAAAGGGTCAATACATCAAGAAGCTATAACATTGTAAACATTTACACACCCAACATTGGAGCACCTAAATATATAAAGCAAAAACCAATAGAACTAAAAGGAGAAATAAAACCAATAGAACTAAAAAGGAAAAATAAACAATACGATAATAGTTGGAGACTTTAATACCCCACTCTCAACAAAGGATAGATCATCTAGACAGAGAATCAATAAGGAAACAGTGGATTTGAACACCACAATAGACCAAATGAACCTAACAGACATATACAAAATATTCTATCCAACAACAGCAGAATACATATTCTTCTAAAGTGCACATGGAACATTTTCTAGGATAGATGGCATGTTAGGCCACAAAACAAGTGTTAGCAAATCAAGAAGACTGAAATCATACCAAGTATCTTCTGTGACCACAATGGCATGAAACTAGTGATCAGTAACAAGAGGAAAACTGGAAAATTCACAAGCACATGGAAATTAAACAACACTCTCCTGAACAACTAATGGATCAAAGAAGAAATTAAAGGGGATATAAAAAAGTCTCTTGAGTCAAACAAAAATGGATGGGATACAGCAAAGATGGTTGTAAGAGGGAAGTTCGTAGCAATAAACACCTACATTAACAAGCAAGAAAGATCCCAAATAAGCAATCTAACTCTATGCTTTAAGGAATTAGAAAAAGAAAAATAAACTGAGGCCAAAGATAGCAGAAGAAAGGAAATAATAAAGATAAGAACAGAAAAAAATGATATTGAGAACAGGAAAACAATAGATAAGATTAACCAAACTAAGAGTTGGTTTTTTAAAAGATAAACAAAATTGATAAACCCTTAACTAGACAAACCAAGGCGAAAAGAGAAAGGACCTAAATGAATACAATTATAAATGAAAAAGGAGACATTACAATTGATACCACAGAAATTCAAAGGATCATAAGAGGCTACTATGAACAAGTATATGCCAACAAACTAGACAATCTAGAAGAAATGGAAAAATTTCTTAGAAACATTCTTTCTTCTTACCACGATTGAAGCAAGAAGAATTAGAATATTTTAATAAACCAATTACTAGTAAGGAGATTGAACCAGTAATCAAAAATCTCCCAAAGAAAATCCCAGGACCAGATGCAATCACTGGTAATTTTTACAGAACATTTAAATAAAATTTTAACAGCAATCCTTCTCAAAATGAAGTGGGCTTCTTTTTTTGGGGGGGTAGCTGTGCACTCCCAAAATCATTTTACGAGGCTAGTATTATCAAGATACCAAAACCAGAAAAGGGTAATACTAAAAAAGAAAACTACAGGCCAATATCCCTGATGAATATAGATGCAAAAATTCTCAATAAAATACTAGCAAACCAAATTCAACAGCCTATTAAAAGGATCATTCACATGATCAAGTGGGATTTATCCCTGGGAAGTAAAGATGGTTCAACATATGAAAATCAAGCAACGTGATACATCACATTAGAATTATAAAAGAAAAGAATTATATGATCATCTCAATAGATGCAGATAAAGCATGTGACAAAATTCAACATTCATTCATGATAAAAACTATTAACAAATTAGGCAGAGAAGGAACATATCTCAACATAACAAAGGCCATATATGATAAGACTACAGCTAACATAATCAGTGGTGAAAGGGTGAAATCTCTTTTTATAAGAGCAGGAACAAGACAAGGGTGCCCCCACAGGCCTTAAAGTAGGAGAGGAGGTATTCTGGGGAATTCAGCTGGTGAAAATTATTTTAGTTGTTAATTTATCTTAAGACTTAATCCTCCATCAATTTGCTTTGTAAACTTTTATAATAGCCTGTTATTATTTATTCAAAAGATATATACAAACAAAACTAAACAAAACTTGGAAACCTTAATGAGTTTCTGATGCTTGGAGGCATCTTTGGAAGAGGTGGTATTTTAACATGTTCAGGAATTAAAGTCTCTTATTTTTGCATTTTCAAGTCTCTCTAAGTCATTAGTATGCCAACCACTGTCTTGCAGTAATGCCTCTTCAGTCACTTCTGAAAAGTTGCCAGTACCTAATTTTTAAAGGATAGACTTGAAAAATCAGTCTCTGCAACATCAACTCACTCAAGGAATAAGAAGAAAAGCATGGCTACATGCCAGTATTACATAGCCATTTTGATAATTTTGAAAGAGCCATGTATCAATTTAACCTTTTTATTTTTCAATTAACAAACAAAATACATATAATGTCACACACAAAAAAAAGCCAAGGGTGCCCACTCCCACCATTCTTATTCAACATACCACTGGAAGTCCTAGCTAGAGCAATCAGGCAAGAAAAAAATATATCAGAATTGGAAAGGAAAAATTAAATTGTTTATATTTGCAGACAACATGATTTTATATATAGAAAATATAACAACTCTACCAAAAAACTGTTAGAGCTTCTGCCCATTTTTGGATTGGGTTGTTTGGTTTTTTGATATTGAGCTGCATAAGCTGCTTATATATTTTGGACATTAATCCTTTGTAAATTGATACATTTGAAAATATTTTCTTCCATTCTGAGGGCTGTCTTTTCGTCTTTTTTATGGTTTCCTTTACTGTGTAAAAGCTTTTAAGTTTCATTAGGTCCCATTTGTTTATTTTTCTTTTATTTCCATTTCTCTAGGAGGTGGATCAAAAAGGATCTTGCTGTGATTTATGTCACAGAGTGTTCTGCCTATGTTTTCCTCTAAGAGTTTTATAGTGTCTGGCCTTACATTTAGGTCTTTAATCCATTTTGAGTTTATTTTTGTGTATGGTGTTAGGAAGTGTTCTAATTTCATTCTTTTACATGTAGCTGTCCAGTTTTCCCAGCACCACTTACTGAAGAGGCTGTCTTTTCTCCATTGTACAATGTTCATTGCAGCACTATTTACAATAGCCAGGACATGGAAGCAACCTAAGTGTCCATGAACAGGTGAGTGGATAAAGAAGATGTGGCACATATATACAATGGAATATTACTCAGCCATAAAAAGAAATGAAACTGAGTTATTTGTAGTGAGTTGGATGGACCTAGAGTCTGTCATACAGAGTGAAGTAAGTCAGAAAGAGAAAAACAAATACCAAATGCTAACACATATATATGGAATCTAAAAAATACAAAGTGGTTCTGATGAACCTAGGGTAAGGACAGGAATAAAGAAGCAAATGTAGAGAATGGACTTGAGGACACAAGGAGGGGGGAGGGTAAGCTGGGATGAAGTGAGAGAGTAACACTGACATATATACACTACCAAATGTAAAACAGATAGCTAGTGGAAAGAAGCTGCATAGCACAGGGAGATCAGCTTGGTGCTTTGCAACCACCTAGAGGGGTGGGATAAGGAGGGTGGGAGGGAGACGCAAGAGGGAGGGGATATGGGGGTATATGTATGCATATAGCTGTTTCACTTTGTTATACAGCAGAAATTAACACAACATTGTAAAGCAATTATACTTCAATAAAGATGTTAAAAAACTGTTAGAGTTAATCAATAAATTCAGTAAGGTTGCAAGATACAAAATTAACATACAGAAATCAGTAGCATTTCTATGTACTAACAACAAAATTCCTGAAAAACAAAGAAAATTTATCTCATTTGCAATAGAACCAAAAACAATAAAATACCTAGGAATAAATATAATTTAGGAAGTTAAAGATCTCTACACTGAAAATTATAAAACATTGATGAAAGAAATCAAAGACACAGATAAATAGAAAGGTATCCCATGTTCATGGATTGAAAAATTAATATTGTTAGTATGTCAGTACTCCCAAAAGCCATCTTATTGAAAAAAATAGTACAGTATTGTTAAAATGTCAATACTACTGAAAGCCATCTATAGATTCAATGTAATCCCATCAAGATTTTAATGGCATTTTTGACAGAAGTAGAAAAAAACACTTCTAAAATTTATATGGAATCACAAAAGACATTAAATAGCCACAGAAAACCTGCAAAAGAACAAAAGCAGGAGTTATCACACTTCCTGATTTCAAACTATACTATAAAGCTATAATCATCAAAACAGTATGGTACTGGCATAAAAACAGACAAATAGACCAATGGAACAGAATCAGGAGCCCAGAAAAAACCAAGCATATACAGTCAACTAATATTTGACAAGGGAGGCAGGAATACTCAATGCAGAAAACACAGTCTCTTCAAGAAATGGGGAGAATTGGATATTAACATGAAAAAGAATGAAGCTGGACCCATATCTTATACCACTCACAAAAATTAACTCAAAATGGATTAAAGACTTAAATGTAACATCTGAAACTATGACACTCCTGGAATAAAACATAGGAATATAGCTCCTTGACATGGGTCATATTTTTTGGATATGACACCTAAAGCACAAGCAAGAAAATAAAAATAAATAAGTGGGGTCTTCCCTGGTGGCGCAGTGGTTGAGAATCTGCCTGCCAATGCAGGGGACACGGGTTTGAGCCCTGGTCTGGGAAGATCCCACATGCCGTGGAGCAACTAAGCCCGTGAGCCACAACTACTGAGCCTGTGCATCTGGAGCCTGTGCTCCACAACAAGAGAAGTCGCGACAGTGAGAGGCCCACACACCGCGATGAAGAGTGGCCCCTGCTTGCCACAACTAGAGAAAGCCCTCACACAGAAACGAAGACCCAACACAGCCAAAAATAAATAAATAAATAAATTTATAAAATAAATAAATAAGTGGACTACATCAAACTAAAAAGCTTCTGCACAGCAAAAGAAATCATCAGCAAAGTGAAAAGACAACCTACAGAATGGGAAAAAATATTTTCAAACCATATGTCTGATAAGGGGTTAATATCCAAAACATATAAAGAACTCATACAAGTTGATGGCAAAATAATAATAATAATAACCCAATTAAAAAATGGGCAAAGGACCTGAATAGACATTTTTCTAGAGAAGATATATGAAAGGTCAACAGGAACATGAAAACATGCTCAACATCACTAGTTATTAGAGAAATGCAAATTAAAACCACAATGAGTTACCACCTCACACCTTTACAATGGTCATTATCAAAAAGATAAGAGATAAATACTGGCATGGATGTGGGGAAAAGGGAACCCTTGTACACTGTTGGTGGGACTGTAAACTGGTACAGCCACTATGAAAAACAGTATGAAGGATCTTCAAAAAATTAAAAATAAGACTACTATATGATCCAGCAATTCTACTTCTGGGAAATATATCAAAAGGAAATGAAATAGCCCGGACATGGAAGGAACCTAAGTGTCCATCGACAGATGAATGGATAAAGAAGATGTGGCACATATATACAATGGAATATTATTCAGCCATAAACAGAAACGAAACTGAGTTATTTGTAGTGAGGTGGATGGACCCAGAGTCTGTCATACAGAGTGAAGTAAGTCAGAAAGAGAAAAACAAATACCAAATGCTAATACATATATATGGAATCTAAAAAAAAAATTTTTTAAATGGTTCTTAAGAACCTAGGGGCAGGACAGGAATAAATATACAGACATAGAGAATGGACTTGAGGACACGGGGTGGGCAGAAGGGTAAGCTGGGACGAAGTGAGAGAGTGGCATGGACATATATACACTACCAAATGTAAAACAGATAGCTACTGGGAAGCAGCCGCATAGCACAGGGAGATCAGCTCTGTGCTTTGTGACCACCTAGAGGGGTGGGATAGAGAGGGTGGGAGGGAGACACAAGAGGGAGGGGATATGGGGGTATATGTGTATGTATTGCTGATTCACTTTGTTATAAAGCAGAAACTAACACACCATTGTAAAGCAATTATACTCCAATAAAGATGTTAAAAAAGAAAAAAAAAAAAAACCCTGCACTCCCATGTTCATAACAGCACTATTTACAATAGCCAAGATGTGGAAATAACCTAAGTGTCCATCAGTAAATGAATGGATAAAGAAGTTGTGTTATACATATAAAATGAAATATTATTCAGCCATAAAAGTCAAAGAAATTGTCTCATTTGCAACAACATGGGTGGACTTTGAAGGCATTATGCTAAGTGAAATAAGTCAGACAGAGAAAGACAAATACAGTATGATCTCACTTATATGTGGAATATAATCAAAAACAAAGTCATAGAAAAAGAGGTCAGACTTGTGCTTACCAAAGGTGAGGGCTGGGGTGAGGGGGAAGTGAAGGAGGGCTGTCAAAAGGTACAAGTTTCCAGTTAAAAGATAAATTTAGATAAATAAGTACTAGGGATATAATGTACAATATGATGACTATAGCTAACAGTGCTGTATGATATCATACATAGGAAAGCTGTTAAAACAGTAAATCCTAAGAGTTCTCATGACAAGGAAAATTTTTTTCCTTTATTCTTTTTTTCTTTCTTTTCTTTTTATTGTATCTATACAAGAATATGAATGTTAGTTAAATGTATTATGGTTATAATTTCACAATATATGTAAATCAAATCATCATGCTCTATGTCTTAAACTTATACAGTGATGTATGTCAATTATCTCTCAATAAAACTGGAAAAAATAACAAAATGAATTTTAAAATTATAAAAATCTATAGTATTAATTATTGATGATAAATACCATTTATTGAGCACTTGTTATATACTTGTTATATGCAAAGCATATATTAGCTAATTTAACCTTCACAAAAACCTTATTGCCATTTACTTCATTTCACACATGAGGAAATTAAGCCCTGAAGTAACAGTGCCATTTAACCCAGGACCTCACAGCTGGAAAGTGCGATTTAAACCCACATCTGATTTACGACTTCACCAACCTGACATAACTACTAGATATATTTCCATATATTTTCTTCAACTACAGATGTTCTTTGCATGTTTGTGTGTGTGTGTGTGTGTGTGTGTGTATTTTAATGGAGTACTTTATGTAATTGTACATTTATTTAATTTTCCATGTCATTAATTAGTATTCAAAATATAAGTTTTAATAGCTATATACTTCACCTCATGTTTATACAAAAATGTACTTAAGCTAATTACCCTGTTGTTTTTGCCAATTTTTTAAATAAAACATTAACAAATCATCTCACACATGGAGTTTAATGATCATCTCCAATTACTTATCTAGTAAAATCTTAGTAGTGAAATTACTGAGTTAAGATATATGAGCATTTTAAGGCCAGTATTCATATTTCCAAAACGTCTTCAAGATTGATCACTTTATTCTTGAACTAAATGACAGAGGCTATTATCATGTCCAAAGTCAAATTAAAAAGAAATATTTTAAATTCTATTGGATTTTTATTGGAATTGCATTATATTGAGAGACTCAGAGAAAAGAAATACCTTTTCCACCAAGAATATGGTATGCCCCACCACTTATTCAAGTCTTCTTTTGAAGTTCAGTAAAGTTTTACAGTTTTCCTTCATATAGATCTTATGCATTTGAGGTAAAATTTATTTCTAGATGTTTTAAAGTTTTTATTGTTACTATGAAAGTGATGGTTTTTTGCTATATTTTATACCTGATTTTCTACTGTATAAAGGAAAGCCTTTTAGTTATGATTTTATTCTTTTTATTAACATTTACTTGTAACAAAAAAATCTCACTTCTTATATCAGTACCATTCACTTTCAGTTGATTTTCTTGGATGTTCTAGATCCCAGTCTGAAGACCAGTAGAGAAGCAAACGTTAGTATCTAGGTGAAAATTCTTACTCCTCTCTCCCTCTTCCCTGCCTTTGGATTTGGTTTGTTCACAGTTCCCTAGAGCAGTGGTATAACAAGGTGGAGGGGGATGGTGCAGTCAGCTCCAGCAGGGACAAGTATTTTATTACTGACATTGCTTATGACTGCAGGCTCACAGCAACAATAAAAGGCAGATACACTTATTCCCTGCACCCGGCACATCCCCATGGTACACCACAGCTCTAGTGGGGCCTGAGTGGGCTTCACAGAGCAGCACACCTGTAGATCATCCTGGGTTCTCATAGGAAAGAGGGGAGATCTTCATGGTTGAGAATGGATAAGGGCATAATGAATTCATGAACTGACCCTAATATTTTTCAAACAAAAAATCTATTCATAAAGTGTTTTAGTCTTTGAAAAGATTGGTTACATCAAAAAGAAGGACTATAAGTATCACCTTATCAAGATGTTTTATTATTTTTAACAATAGTAGGATATTGTTCATATATTATTCCAACATCATATTTCTATCAACTATCTTTGCTTCATAAACCACATATATATACCATAAGTTTTGGATTTTCTGTGTTCTCTGGATATGTGTTTTCCTTAAACATTGGATATTGTATTTCTGATTTCATGCACTCTGTCTCACACACATGCCTGACCCCAAATGCAGACAGCACCACCTGAGAGCTGGGCACCAGGTCTTTCTCTGCTGCTACCACCTTGATATATGACCTTGGGAAATTCACTTGATGTGTCAGCTTTGTTTTTCATCCTTAAAGGGGAAAGTTCAAGTGAGTCTATGATAATCAAATCTCCAAATGGGCAACTTAAAGCTTCTTGAAGACGTATTACCCAGCTTGTGGTTTACTCATGTTTTTCCTTCTTTTTCTGCCTACTATGAACCATGACATTTGTTAAAACCCAGTCACAAAAGACAATGCCCTGAAAAGCACAGACCGTGAAACTTAAGACCTCCTTATCTATTCCTTTCTGAGTTTCTCATCAGACACTCTCACTGCTTGGAGACTTCTGGATTGCTCGGTGTGATATGAAGCAGCTCTGTGCCTGCTGTGCTCTCTTCCACAGCATTGTCACTTGCAGAATTATGACAGTAATAACATATCCAAAGGCTTGGTTTCTATATTGGGAAATGTATGTGGCATAAGTAGGTAATTAAATCAAAATTTTTTAATATATTTGTTTATAGTCATTCATTATTTAAAGCTTAAAATAAATTCACAGCAAAACTAATCTACTCTGAATGACCAAAAAAAATCATACAAAATTCCATTTCTTCGTAGCCTGCCATGATATCTAAACTCTTGCTGCACAGTTTTCCTGCCTTAGAAAATACTAAGGAGCTAGGTCTCCTCATTGGGTTGTACCAGTTACACATCCCTCATGAATTATAGAAAGGGCATATTAATATCATGGTCAGAAAATAAAGACCTGAATCTTCCACGCTGCGATGTGGAAATAGTTTATGGTTATTTTCTTCCACGTGTAACCCCTCATGGAGAAATCTTTGCAAATGGCCATATGGCTAGGCATTTTGAAAGTTTACTTACAGGACTATACATTGTCTTATGATACAGTATTATTTTATTTCACCATTATTTCTGTCTAATTCAGTTAACCTCCTGTTCTTTCATATAGTGATTAAAACTTTGAAGCCGCATGTTATTATAAAGAGAGAAGGGAAGATCAAGCTGCCAACCTGTGTGACCTGTCTGGGCCCTGCCCTCTGCCCCCTGTAAGAGGGCAATGCAGGGCAGTGATGAAGACCTTCTGTGTTCAAACCCTCTACCCGTGAAAACACTGGGCAATTTGCTTACCCTCTCTGTGCCCTGATCTATGAAATGAAGACAGTAATGGTACTGATCTCACACGGTGGTAGTGAAGACTTAATTAAGGTCAGTAAAACTCTTGGCACTGGGTCTAGTATGTTGAGAGCATTATATAAGCATTTAAGATGTCATCCTCATTGGTTCCACACCCCTGGGGCATATGGCTTCTTTAATTCCTCAAGTGTGACGAGCACCCTCTTGCCCCTAGGACTCTACACAGAGACTCTACTTCATAGCACTTAACCATAGTGAGCAATCATACATGGATTTGTGTGGCTATTTCTTTATACGTCCGCCTTCACCCAGGGTAACTTCCATGATGTCAGGAACTCTGTTTTGTCCCTCACTGCATACCTGGAGTCCATGTCAGTGCTGACAGTGGATGCTCAATAGATGTGTGTTGAACACTGAGTGAATAAATAATAAACCCAAGAGAATAAAAGGTATCTAAAAAAATTTTTAAACCTTCATAGGAACCTGGGTTTAAGTCTCCATGGTTCAAGTCCATTCTTATCTGCTGTATCACATTACAACATTAAATCTCAATTTAGCTAAACCTTAGAGGTAAAGGAAATATGCTTTACATATTTCCTTCCAAAGTGCGTCTTCAGAAACCATATTGCAGAAGTGAATCACACCTTTTAGAGAACTACATAAACGTCTGATAGGATCTCTGAGATTACTTCATTTATTTCTTCTTTGGAGTTGTAAATACTATGAAAGAAAATCTAATCAAATTGAATCAGTCAGTAGTAAATACAATGTTCCCAGAATGAAACTTCTTAACAGATGATGCAGGACTTTGTAATTCAATGTTTGTCCCTTTAGGAAATAGAGACAAAACTGTAATAGGCTCAATGTACACTAATGATACTGTTATTTCAGCTTAGGAAATGCAGTTTGTAATGAGGATGTACTTGCAGAGCAAGAAAATGATGTTATGTGGGGAGTATTAGATTTTTCACATTACAAGTATATTATTACTATTTTCCTGTAAGGAAACAAGTGCCCCCAGAAGGCAATGACCAGATGGTCAAGATCATAAAAAGCACTTTGAACATCTCTGGGAGAAGGTTTTATACAACAGTATTATTCAAATCATCATTCGAAATACACTCAGAAAGTTTTATAAACTTTCAGGCCACAAAGAAAGCAAGCAAGTTTGACAAAGGCTCTGTGAGTTAGCAACTTCAAGGTGCATCACCACACCTGTATTTTATTCAATTCATTCAAATATACAACCTAGTTATTCCTTTTCATTTCGATTCTTACCTTAGGACCAAGCTACTTGAAGTGTGGTCTGCAGACCAGCAGCATCGGCATCACCTGGGAACTTGTTAGAAATGCAGACTAGAAGACCACACCTGATGTAATGAATCAAAATCTGTATTTTAACAAGATCCCCAGGTGATCTGTATGCACATTAGATTTTGAGAAGCACTGCTGTAAGTATTTTTACTAAAAGCAAAGTATTTTTACTAAAGTAAGCAAGTATTTTTACTAAAAGCAAATGAGAATTAAATAGAGAACTTCAGTGCAAAGAAGAAATAAAATAGTTACCAAAAAATGTTAGTTGTTAAAGTTCAAGAGATGGTGATCCAGAAGCTGGGGGCAGTGGAGTCAGAAAGAAAACTTTCAGCTCTGCCACTCACTGCTGTACCCATCAACACTTCTCCCCAACTCACATCCTCTGGACCCCCTTTAACTCCAGTCATTGCTGTGGTAAGCAGCATTGCACATACCTGACAACACCTCACCTCAGCTGCTCCAGGTAGCTGTTACTTTCCATGCTGGGCTTCTCGGCTACCCCCAAGAGAGATGCCTTTGAGAACCTAGTCAGTCATTCTGAAACATCTATACCCCTTGAAGTGAGAATTCTCCCTGCATAGGGCAACCCCTGGCCAACCCTAAAAGACAGCTGCAATCAATTCTGAGGTGAATTCTACAAGGCCCCTCAGAGTGTTCCCAGTGGAACAGCCCCAGAAGTCAACAATAATGACTAGCTGCTTATAGGAGCTGTGGCTTTCTTCTAACCAATAGACTATACAAAGGGGATGGGATATCACTCCTGTGATTGCATTACATCATATGCAACTCCATCTTGCTAACAGACTCACTCTAGGGATTCTCCCTCCTTAGCTAGCTCTGGAGAAGTAAGTAGCCTTGTTGGGAGGCCCACACGGCAAGGAGCTGAGGGTAGCCTCTAAGTATTGAGTATGGTCTCACATCCAACAGCCAGCAAGAAGACAGAGTTCTCTATAATACAGTGCAAGGAAATAAATTCTATCAACAACCAAGTGAGCTTGAAAGCAAATTCTAGCCCAGTTGAGCCTCTAGATGAGAATGCAGCCAAACCTTCACCTTGATTGCAGCCACGTGAGACCCTGAGCAGAGGACCCACCATCCTAACCACAGAAACTGAGATAATAAATATGTGCTGTTTTATGCCTATAAGTGTACTATAATTCCTTACACAGCCACAGAAGACTAATGCAGGCATACCCCATTTATTGCATTTTGCTTTATTGTCCTCCACAGATATTGCAGTTTTTACAGCAAGGTTTATGGCAACCCTGCATTGTCAGGTGATGGTTAGCATTTTTTAACTGTATTATGTATATATATATATATATATAGCCACAGTGTAGTGTAAAGGTAACTTTGTTATGCACTGGGAAACCAAAAAAATTTGTGTGACTCGCTTTATTGAAATATTCATTTATTGAAATGGTCTGAAACCTAACTCACAATATCTTCAAGGTCTGCCTGTACACCCTCCATTAGATTGCAAGCTCCACGAGGTTAGGGACTGTGTCTGATATATTCAATGCCTAATAAGAGTATGTGACACATAACATTTGTTCAATAAATATTTAGATGTATAAACATATATCTTTGGGTTTCCTGAAACAGAATTTACAGTATTTATATCTAAAAGTATGTCCTGTCATCATTAGTATAGTACTGGAGGCAATAACCATACATTAAAACTCTATTATCAGGCTATATGTGTACAAATTATAATGCAAACAATATGCAATCAAAAATAAATCCAGAAATAATTTTTACTCTCAATAAAAGTGTCTGACAAATATTTTCCCCAATATTTTTTTTTTGTCTTTGAGATTTAATGCTCCAAGGTCCAATCACACTGTTGGGCTGCATTCCTCATACCTGCAAGCCTTGTAACTGCCCAGTCACAAGACCAAAGAAAGTGCTTGGAGACAGCAACTGAAACATCCACGATTTATCGGATAGGAAATCTTACAAGTCCTAAGCAAAGTCTTGGAGCAACACCCCACTGTGGAGAGCAGACAGCAGCAGTCTTCACTAAGGGGAGGGGGAAAAGGGAGGAGGTTACCAGTTATAGGGTGAATTGGGGAATTGATGTCAGGTTGGCTCATCAGTTACCAGGGAAACCAGAAGCTGGGGCAGGGGGCAAGCACATAGCCAGTTACTGAGTAAGCCCTGTAATTAAGAGGACTGGAAAGTCATGTGAGTAGGGTGTAGGTGAAGCAGAGACTGGTTGAGCAGGGTATGTACAGAGAGCAAGAGAACAGTCATCTTGAGTGGCCTGACCACACACACACAAAGACAAACACTGTAAACATACAGTTCCTTCTAGCTTTTTTTCCTATACCTTAAAAAAAAAAAAGTTGAGAGCATACTATACATAAAATTGTTAACTGGGTTACTTCACTTAACATGCTATCATAAGCGTGTTTTTGTCATTATAAAACTAGCCAATTGCAAAGATACATTTGAAACACTTGGCTTTGCATGGTTTCAACAACGTTCTCCCGGCATTCTCTGCCTAATATTATCTCATCTAAATAGCCCACCACTCCAAACAGGTGTGGCACAGCTGACTCTGCTCTCATACAGCCAACTAGACCCAGATTTGCTCATTTTAGTCATGTCTCTTCCCCTCATCAGTAGGGCTGACTCAGTGTTCCAGATGAAACTCCAACAAATTGAACAACACATCATAACACTCTGATTTATAATAAATGGAAATCCTCTTCTAACCTAAAACTCCTTGCCAAGACCTGTTATAACTACTGCAACAAACTCATTGATGCTCAATTGTTTTATATATATACATAAGAACTGGTAATTTTGGCCATGGACACTCACTTCCTGGATGATTTTTTTCATTTTCTCACTTTACTGCCTTAATCTCGCTCACTATGGATTTCCCATACAGATGCCATATAAAACTTGTGCTAGTAACTAGCTGGAGCTGGGCTCAAATACCCCATGCTTATATTACTGCGTGACACAGTAAAAGGCCACTAACAAAAAGCGATTAAGTATGCTGGGAGGGGCAGGAATAAAAGAGTAACTAAGACACAAAAAGCTATTAGTTACTTTTAACGCAATCAGAATCATCAGATATTTGGATTACTTATTTTTCTTTACTTAAGGGTCTATAACCCTTTCTGACCAGAGAGAATCTATTCTTTTATTGAAGATCAGCAGGAAGAGAAACCACCCAACCTTCTTGAGGAATAAAATTTCATGGCTATTGTTCTTGTTGTTACTGTTTCTTTTGGTCCTAAATGGTCAGGAATGTCTTCTTTCAAATATCTAGGTGGAGCGCAGCGTTGGTTTGTTAGCTTTCATTAAAACCCACTCCTCTGATTTCCCACACTGAGAATAACGAATACACTTTTAAATGGTAATCAAGTCATCACTTCCAAGTCTAATTGAATCCAACTCTTCATCTGCTCCACACCTACACACAGCTGAATGTGTCTGGAGAAAAACATACAACTATGCTGACTTATCTCACTTTAAATTCATGACCACCACTTTCCTAAACAAGGCGGACCCCTCCATTCGAGCACTAGATCTAATTCCACCTCTCCTGCTCAAGAAGAGCACTCTCACAAGCCCTCCTCCCTCCCACATCATTAATTTGCCCATCTGTACTTGTCATGCAGTATTTCTATCATCTTTTTAAAAAAAAAGCACTCATGATTCCACTTCCCTCTCCTGCTATGGCCCCATTTCAGCACCTTGAAACAGATGAATATACTTGCTCTATCCAATTTCTCTCTTCCTGTTCTCACTTAAACTCACTCCAGGTTATGCTCCTGCCAAAGTGCTCTTGCCAAGCTCTCCAATGATATCCACGATGTAAATCCATGTTCCTCTTCTTACCTGACTTAACAACCTTTGACATGGTTGAACATTATTTCCTCCTTGAAACATTTTCTTCACTTGACTTCCAGGACACCACATCTTCCCAAAAGCTTCTTCTCAGTCTTTTGCCTGCTTCCTCCTACGTGCCCAACCTTTTAATGTTGGAATACTTTCAGGCTATCTAGCTCTGGAACTTCTCTTTTCTAAATTTGTCTATATGTATATCTACCTACATCTACCTATCTATCTAGTTATCATGATAGATAGTCAAGTCATGCCATGGTAACCAAACGCCCCCAAATCTCAGTAGCTTAATAGAAGGTTCTCATTCATGTTACCTGTCAACTGTAGGTCGCCTAAGGGCTCTACCCCACATTTTCCCCTCTCTGGGACACGAGTTGACAGAGCAGCTACCATTTGGAACATTGCCAGTTGCCATGGCAAATTGTGCATTGATTGCTAGAGCTTCCAACCAGGAGTAACACATATCACTTCCATTCTAACTAGAGCAAGTAATATGACCACCATAAGCAGAGAAGTACTATTATTAAGATGAAACCATATTAGAAGGGAAAATGGAAATTTGTGGTGAATAGCACTAATGATTACCAAAACTCCCAAGTTTTTATCTTCTGCCTAGGCTTCCCTCTAAACTCTAAATTCATATACCCAATCCTCTGCTCAACACAGATATCTAATTGAAATGTCAAACTAAGCATCTTTAAACTGAGCTCCTAATCTTCTCCCCACTCCAAACCAAAACTTCTCTTCGCACAGTTTTTCCATCTGGCTTATGGAAACTCCATGAACTCCATTTATAAGCTCAATAGGGGTTTATTACTAATTCCCAATCAGCCCAAAAAAATGTGTGACTAAAAGTAAGTTGAACAAACGAATTAATGAATAAATCTTGTGCTTTTGGGCTTCCCTGGTGGCGCAGTGGTTGAGAGTCTGCCTGCCGATGCAGGGGACACGGGTTCATGCCCCAGTCCAGGAAGATCCCACATGTGGCGGAGCGGCTGGGCCTGTGAGCCATGGCCGCTAAGCCTGTGCGTCCAGAGCCTGTGCTCTACAACGGGAGAGGCCACAACAGTGAGAGGCCCGTGTACTGCAAAAAAAATAAAAATAAAAAATCTTGTGCTTTTGTCTCAACTCACTCTCTGATTTCTTTATATCTTTTAAAAGTGGTAAAATAAAGTGAGTACCCCTCTCAAAAAAAAAAAAAAAGAATCTGATTAATTGAATATTATGCCTCTTGAACACTACTGTAGCTCTTGAATGTCCAGGAACTGTTACTATATTCAAATGTGGTGGTTTGTTCCCTGCCTCTGCCACCCCACAATTAGCCTACATTAGGGACAAGTGCTATGCTCACAGTTTTCTGACATTCTGGTAGCCAAATAACTGACCTTTAGTCTACTTGCATCCTTTCCCTCTTCATTCTATGTGTCCATTCTCTTTCTACATATGCATACAAACCTTTCAGGGAGCCACAGAATATGTCACTTTTTTAAAACAAGTTGCCCTCATTAAGGGGCAACCTTTGATCCTCACTAGAAATTTCCAAGGTTACTTACCACAAAGTGAATTCTTCCTATTTCAGAGCTAATTGTGTGTACTTTTGCACTTAACTCATTTTTTTCCTCATCAAGCCTCTCAAGTCCTCTTCTGCTTACTCAATAGACAAATGTCATTTCAGGTGTGGAAGTTTGCTTCCTAAAGCCTGATTTTTTAATGAACTGTTTGAAAAATTTGTTATTTTCTGGATCTGACAGACTAGGTGAGACAGTTGTCAGCTGTAAACTGACAGCTGCAAACCCAGGGGAACTTAAGTCGAGACTCTAAATAAGGACATACAACAGCCCTAACTAAAGGTGCTATTCCCAAATATATTTAGGCATTTGCTTCTCTTTTTTAAAGTAAGACTCTAGTATAATAAGACTCTATTATATCTAAATTCTATCTTTCCACAGTATCGTCTTCATATGTTTGTTGTGGTGATTAAATCAGTAAATGTAAAGTGCTTAGAACAGTGTCTGGCATGTAGTTAATTCAATTTTAGTATGTGTTTCTGTTATTTTCTTTTCTTTAGTATTAGTAATTATTTAATAGTCTACATAGACATACTCTCTTAATTATAATCTTTAGTACAATATTCACATGCTGTTGTTATTAAAGTTTTAAATCTTTGATCAAAAAATAAGATTTAAGTAAATTAAATTCAGAGTGAACTATGATTAAACATGTTAGGCAAACTGGATTTATCAATGCAGCATGTGAGACAGGAAAACAATTAGATGCCAAGGAACACACAGACTCAATAACTCTGTTCTGTGTTGGAGCTCATAACAGAAGAAAAGCACAGAAAAGGCAATGCTGAATCACCTAATAAAAACAACCAAAAAGAAGCTGCCCCACCTGAGTGGGCAGAGAGTCAGAAGCAGCAGTTTGGGCCCTGAAACTGATTGGCTGAACAACCTGAAGCCAGTCATGGATCAGTATTTTACTCAAATGTGGATAGAGATGACTGCCCAAAATTCCTTTGTTACTATTGTGTGAAAGCATTCATTTTTCAATGTCAGCCAATCAGAAAACATGAATTTTCTCTTACATGTGTCTGCAGACACAATCCCAGCCATGACTGAAGAAAAGTTCTGATTCCCTCTAGGCTGGGACTGTAGCCAATTCATTTACCCACACTGCGCTCTGGACATCCCAACATGGGCTTCCAGAAGGAAATATCTCTTTATTTTAGTGAATCCACAATTTCTGCCTATTCCTCAATATTCATATCTTCCCTCTTCATTCTCCCTGGAAACCTTCCCAGTCCAAGAAAAATTATTCTATAACTATTGCCCACCCACTAGCCCATCCATCATAGAACAATACATTATGACTTTAATAGGTAGAGTGATTTGGTTCAAAGGTCACACCCAGGCCCTTGCTTTCCAGAAATCTAGAAAATAATGGAGCATAATTCTGAGAGTGAAAGGGCAGAAACATAAAAGCAGCAGTTGAAAGAAGATCTGAGTCTAAAACAGCTTTAAAAAATTCTTGGTCCTCTTATACATGTAAAGCCACATATGCTGCAATGCATACAATGACCAAAGTTCCTATTCAGACCACAATGAACCTTTCATCACTTTTCCCCCCAACTTAAAGTGCTTTTTTTTTAAGTGCTTTTGATGGTCATTTTCCTTTGGTTCTGCCTTCATCCAAGCCCTTTGATATGATACTAGCTATTGCCACCATCAAAAACCCTGTAACAGTGAGAATAACCTTTATTTGGATCATGGGTTTCTTTGAGATTCTTACGAAAGGTATGGACTTCCAAATACGTATATTTGCTTAACCTGCATATATATGTTTAGGCTTTGCTGACAATTAACATCAAGGATTTCATAGACTTCTCCCAGCAAAGTCTTCTAGGTAAAAAGAACCCCCTCAAAGCTCTTCCGCCAAAAGTGCTAGGTCGATCAGATTAGTCTGATCATCAGGTGGATTTTTGCAAACCAGTGACTATATTTAAAACCAAGTATCAACAATTTGGGAAATTTTATTTGCCTTCTTCATATAGAAATACTCTACATAGAGGTAACTTTTACTTACCACACATGACTGCTGTTTTAATATGAGGCTGATCAACAAACAACTCCTTCATTCAAGCATTTCATTGATTTTACTATCATTACACTGCTTTACATAATAATATTCAACAGTTACTGTCATCAGGACACTGCACACTTTAACCAACTCTCCCTTATGACACTCCTGAGAGGAAGATAAGCTTATTACCTCTTTATGCGGAATCAAGCCAGAATAGAACAGTTAAATAGCTTTCCCAGTTTGGTAGTAAAAACTGATATCAATACTAAATTGATGACTCCCTATCTTAGAATCATCAAACTACACCTTTCTCTTTTATGAAAGTTAGCAGTATTTCCAAATTTACTGATTTCAGAAATTATTTAGTAATGACAACTAATAAAAAGTATTTGGATAACATCTGAAAAAAATCATTTTTGAAGAAAAATCCTCATCAAGCCTGAAATTTGATGTCCCAAATTTAGGATATTAAAGTCACACAAACTACCTCTACCTTAACCATAAATAAATTTTCTATTGATACCACTTTCATTGTCATTAGTTGGTTTATGCTTTAAGATCAGAGTGGCCCCTAGTGGTGCACTTTTCCCCTCAGCTTCAAATTTTAAATAGGTGCAAGTTGAAAACTCACCGATTATTCATTATGATTAATGAATGTAAAAGCTGACTACCATCACCTTCCTAAACCTATGTATAGGAAATCAATTCTTTTGGAATTTTAAATTTCATATTTTTGAAGTATATAACACAAAAATATTGTTGACAGACATAAGCTTATTGCTAATATTTACTGACAATGGAAGTTCTAAAATCGGATGTAAAAGTAAGATGCTTCTTCCTAATGAATCAAGAAATATAAAAGACATGCTAATGATATGACAATGGCCATCCCAAGACAATAACTCAAGAATCAAATGTCTGCAAATAATCATCTGTGTAAGCAGTACCTTGACTTTAAGGTTCTTAAAAATGCAAGCATGGAGATGAGGGAGCTAATCATACTAATTAACTCACTGTGCCTTGTAACAAATTAATTTTAAGTAAAGGAACAGGCAACTAGAGAAAAAGACCAAAATCTCAATTAGTTAATCTGAATAGAACATAAATACTCTCCGAAGTCATTTGTCCTTTAGAATGAAAGAGTAGAACCAGGATGGTGGGAGCAGTGATCACTCCACACTGACAGCCTGAAACTGTCATTTATGGCACCATTTTTAAGTTATGCTTTCCAATGGGCGTGTTTACTATAGTTGGGCAGCAGAATGTGACAAGCTGATGAAGACTATCCATACATAACCAGCCGAGAACTAATCTAACCTAGGACTTTGACAAGTTTTTCCTATTAGCTTAGATTCTGCTTAAAAAGGGTTTCTGAAAAAAAAAAAAAAAAGGGCTTCCCTGGTGGCGCAGTGGTTGGGAGTCCGCCTGCCGATGCAGGGGACACGGGTTCGTGCCCCGGTCCGGGGAGCTCCCACATGCCGCAGAGCGGCTGGGCCCGTGGGCCATGGCCGCTGGGGCTGCGCGTCCGGAGCCTGTGCTCCGCAACAGGAGAGACCACAACAGTGAGAGGCCCGCATACTGCAAAAAAAAAAAAAAAAAAAAAAAGGGTTTCTGGCCAGAAAGCTCTGTAAGATAGATCATACTCAGGACTGTCAGCATTGATTTCTAGTCATAAGTTGTGGACAAGAGTGCTCTGCACACCTGGTATCACTTTACAAAGCCTACGTCACCATTCTGGTAAATGCTACTATTTTCAATGTTTAGGAAGTAAAAGTATAAAATAAGATTCATTCCTTACTCCTAGAGGATCTAGTTCTTACATCTATCCATCCTCTTAGAAGAATCTGCAACCTCTTCTTCCACAGGTCTGAATCTCCAAAGATATTCATGTGTTACTGTCTTAAAGGCTGTTTCTTTCATGCTTCTACTGATCTTTCCAGCTACCAGCCTCAACGCAGCCTTCCTCTCACAAAGTTCTTTAAAGGATATTCATACAGTGCACCTGTTCTCACTCACACACCTTAAAATTCCCATCATAACCACCCCACATCCACTTGAAACAAAAATTCAGGCTTCCCAAACCACTTTTCTTATGAAATCTTTCAAGGATCACCAAAAGACCTCACTAAATCGAGTACCATTTTCTTAACCCTTACTTTCCAGGCCTGTCTGCTCCATTTGGCATTGGTAACTACCATCTCCTTCTCAGAATACAGTCGGCCTTCAGTAGCCATGGGTGCAGAACCCATGGATACAGAGGGCCAACAGTACTACGCCATTTTATACAAGGGACTTGAGCATCTACAGAGTGGGAGGGATCCAGGAACCAATCCCTTGCAGATACCAAGAGATGACTGTACTTTCTCCTCTTGGACGCCAAGTCTCCGCATTTCTCTGATTTTCCTCCTCCCTTTGTAATTCCAGGGGCACATATAGCTGAATATTATCTATTTCTATTACATGAATAAATACACTAGTACTGACCATGGTGAAATATTTTTTTCTTTATAAAAAGAAATGAAATATCACAAGAGCTATGAGATACCCACAGAGAGGGGCAACAATAAACCTTTTGGCCAATTACGTCTTTCTTTGCATGATCTCTATGAGGCACTATGCCTTCTGAGTAGCTGGATGTGTGGTCTGAATGGAAACATGGAGATGTGGAGCACATAAGAGACGTCTGGCCTTCTGAGGCCTTATGGGTACATCCTACATCCCTCCTGAGCCCTTAGCAGACCTACTAACAAGTACGGCCTTGGAGAGTCTACATTGATTCATAGCTCCTTTCAATAACTTAAATTATTTACTTTTAACGTTCTTATCTATTGCATCTAAAATTTATGCTCAACAGGCTGTTTATTTTTTGTCTTAATCTGTGATGCCATAAGGAAATGCTCTGATGGTTTTTGAAATTATCAAGCAACAGTTTAACCAAACTGCATAGTCTAAACAAGTGTATGCTTAATATTATCACAATCATAAATGACCTGAAAAGTTAAATACCTTTATTTAGATATTCAAGTAATCCAGGAAGCCTCTTTTTTAAAGCAATAAGAAGCTTGTTGAAAGCATCAGTTTGATTTTGCTTTACCCCAATAGACAGATATCCCAGAACTCAAACTCAGAAGGACTTTAAATTAAATGAGTGAGCTGGTTATGAAAATATGACCCTCTGCATAGCACACTGAAGGCTTCTGTTTAGGGTTGTTTTGTTGTATTTTGTTTTTTGGTAATGGGGGTTGATTAAGCCTTAAAGTTATAGTCCTAAAGAATCCCCCATGAAAGATTCAAGGGAGATCCAGAAGAGGTGATACTCAAAACTGAAAGGGAAGAGCTCTACTGGCATCTAGAATGAGGGGAAAAGGAAAGCAGCGAATATCCTAAACCCACCTCATCATTTGCCTGCATCCCTCTCCTCTTCTGGTCCTCTTTCAAGATGGTTACTTAATAACCACTAACTTCCCATATTTTTGTCTATGAGTTTATTTCCCCTGTAATAATTTGTATTATCGTTTGACTTCAAATTTTACAGTCTCATTCAGAGACTAGGGTATGAGTAGATAATAAAGTTGAAATTCTTCCTCTTCCACAAATGTGTTATATAGTTATAATAGTTGCTATCACTTCTGAACATTTACTCCATATAAGGCACTGTGTGAAACACTCTGCAGACATTATCTCATGTGAGTCTCACAACCATTCTCTGGTATTATTATCCTCAATTGATTGATAAGAAAACTAAGACTTGGAGAGGTGAAGAAACTTGCCTAGGAAGTAACAGAATCAAGATTACAATCCACATCTTTTTTACTCTAAAAGAACATTCTTTCACAACTAAATTTATCTAGTTTTCACCAAATCTTTGATGTATGAACACTAGACATCAAGGCAAATGCTTATTCTTAACACACTAATCCAGATAGGAAACTTTTAATTCTCACCAGTGCAGGCTGTGTATCCCAGCATGTAAAGAACTCAGGAGTCGGGGGCTGGCGGCAAGAAGAGAGCCTGAAGGCGTTAGTGCACCACGGCTAGCCCGGAGGGAGTCCGGGGAAAGAGTCTGGAGCTGCCGAAGAGGCAAGAGACTTTTTCTTCCCTTTTGTTTCCTGGTGCGCGAGGAGAGGGCATTAAGAGGGCTGTTTGGGGAAGCGCCGGAGACAGGCACGAGCCGCGGCTAAAGGCGCGGACCCTGGAGACGGGCGTGGGACGCTGGGGCTGGTGCTGCCGCCGCCGCGGGACCTGTGTGCGAGCGCGGGTCACTGTCCGCCCCGCCTTCCGGGGGGCCTGTGCACCCCGCCACTGCCGGGGTCCCGGGACCCAGGGACGGCTTCCCCGGGAAAGCGCACGGAGCGCCTCAGGCTGCTGCAACGTCACGCCGGCCTCTGCTGCCGCAGGCCCGCCCTGCACTGCGCGCCCCTCCCTCCCCTCGGCCTGAGTGAGCCAGAGCCCCCAATCAGCGGCTCCTTTAAACCAGTCCTGTCTGAGCGAAGAACGGACGCCCTCCGGCGACCTATGCGCAGAGGCGGGGCCAGGTCCAAGGCTGAGACCCGGGAGCTGTGAGAGCACAGAAGAGACAGGGAAATCTCTCTGTGCAGCCTCGGAGGCAGCGGATTAAAGCTCCACGGTCCGCTTGATGTGCCCTGCGTCTGTGGAGTGCATAAATGGACAGCGAATCATCCCAAATTGAGGAGGTGGACTTTGAGGACAAGATTTAAGATTTTTTCCCCTTTTCCTCTTTTTACAACGAATTATCCCAAAGTAAGGAGGTGGACTTAGAGAGCAAGATTTCAGACTTTCTCCCCTTTTCCTCTTTTTACAACGAATTATCCCAAATTGAGGAGGGGGACTTTGAGAGCAAGATTTTCGATTTTTTCCCCCTGTTCTCTTTTTGTGAATGTGTATGTGTATGCTTCTGTGTGAGATTTTCTCTGTATAGCATTGTTTCCACCATATGTCCCAGGGTTCTATCTGTCCGTTTTTTTTTCAATAATTACTTTTTTTATTTTAATAATGCCACTATATTTTATACTTTATTCTATTTTACTTTATCTTCTCTCTTTCTTTTTTTCCTACCTTCCCTTCCTCCCTCCCTCCCTCCGCCCCTTTCTTTCTTTCTCTCCTTCCTCCCTCCATCCCTCCCTCCTTTCTTTCCTTCTTTCTTTCCTTTTTTTCTTTCTTCCTTTCTTTCTTTCTTTCCTCACTCCCTCCCTTCTTCCTTTCACTTTCTTTTTCTTTCCTTCCTCCCTCCCTCCCTCCTTTCTTTCCTCCCTCCCTCCCTCCTTTCTTTCTTTCTTTCCATCCTTCCTCCCTCCCTCCCTCCTTTCTTTCTTTCTTTCTCTTCCTTCCTTCCTTCCTTCCTTTCTTTCCTTCTTCCTTTCTTTCTCTCTCTCTTTCTTTCTTCTACTAATTCTTTCTTTCTACTTTTTCTCCCTTTAATTCTGAGCCGGGTAGATGAAAGGCTCTTGGTGCTGCAGCCAGGAGTCAGTGCTGTGCCTCTGAAGTGGGAGAGCCAACTTCAGGACACTGGTCCACAAGAGACCTCCCAGCTCCACATAATATCAAGCAGCGAAAATCTCCCAAATATCTCCATCTCAACACCAGCACCCAGCTTCAGTCAACGACCAGCAAGCTACAGTGCTGGTCACCCTATGCCAAGCAACTAGCAAGACAGGAACACAACCCCACCCATTAGCAGAGAGGCTGCCTAAAAACATAATAAGGCCACAGGCACCCCAAAACACACCACCAGACGTGGACCTGTCCACCAGAAAGACAAGATCGAGCCTCAACCACCAGAACACAGGCACTAGTCCCCCCCACCAGGAAGACTACACAACCTACTGAAACAACCTTAGCCACTGGGGACAGACACCAAAAACAACGGGAACTACGAACCTGCAGCCTGCAAAAAGGAGACCCCAAACATAGTAACATAAGCAAAATGAGAAGACAGAAAAACACACAGCAGGAGAAGGAGCAAGATAAAAACCCACCAGACCTAACAAATGAAGAGGTAATAGGCACTCTACCTGAAAAAGAATTCAGAATAATGATAGTAAAGATGATCCAAGATTCTATTTCCCAGATCCAAAATCTTGGAAATAGAATAGACAAAATGCAAGAAACAGTTAACAAGGACCTAGAAAAACTAAAGATGAATCAAGCATCGATTAAAAACACAATAAATGAAATGAAAAATACTCTAGATGGGATCAATAGCAGAATAACTGAGGCAGAAGAACGGATAAGTGAGGTGGAAGATAAAATAGTGGAAATAACTGATGCAGAGCAAAATAAAGAAAAAAGAATGAAAAGAACAGAGGACAGGCTCAGAGACCTCTGGGACAACATTAAATGCACCAACATTCAAATTATAGGGGTTCCAGAAGAAGAAAAGAAAAACAAAGGGACTGAGAAAATGTTTGAAGAGATTATAGTTGAAAACTTCCCTAATATGGGAAAGGAAATAGTTAATCAAGTCCAGGAGGCACAGACAGTCCCATACAGAAAAAAATCCAAGGAGAAATACGCCAAGACACATATTAATCAAACTGTCAAAAATTAAACACAAAGAAATCATATTAAAAGCAGCAAGGGAAAAACAACAAATAACACACAAGGGAATCCCCATCAGGTTAACAGCTGATCTCTCAGCAGAAACTCTACAAGCCAGAAGGGAGTGGCAGGACATAATTAAAGTGATGAAGGAGAAAAACCTGCAACCGAGATTACTCTACCCAGCAAGGATCTCATTCAGATTTGATGGAGAAATTAAAACATTTACAGACAAGCAAAAGCTGAGAGAGTTCAGCACCACCAAACCAGATTTACAACAAATGCTGAAGGAACTTCTCTAGGCAAGAAACTCAACAGCAGAGAAATACCTACAATAACGAACCCAAAACAATTAAGGAAATGGGAAAAGGAACATACATATCAATAATTACCTTAAATGTAAATGGACTAAATGCTCCCACCAAAAGACACAGATTGGCTGAATGGATACAAAAACAAGACCCATATATATGCTGTCTACAAGAGACCCACTTCAGACCTAGAGACATACAGATTGAAAGTAAGGGGATGGAAAAAGATATTCCATGCAAATGGAAATCAAAAGAAAGCTGGAGTAGCAATTCTTATATCAGACAAAATAGACTTTAAAATAAAGACTATTAGAAGAGACAAAGAAGGACACTACATAATGATAAAGGGATCGATCCAAGAAGAAGATATAACAATTGTAAATATTTATGCACCCAACATAGGAGCACCTCAATACATAAGGCAAATACTAACAGCCATAAAAGGAGAAATCGACAGTAACACACTCATAGTAGGGGACTTTAACACCCCACTTTCACCAACGGACAGATCATCCAAAATGAAAATAAATAAGGAAACACAAGCTTTAAATGATACATTAAACAAGATGGACTTAATTGATATTTATAGGACATTCCATCCAAAAACAACAGAATACACATTTTTCTCAAGTGCTCATGGAACATTCTCCAGGATAGATCATATCTTGGGTCACAAATCAAGCCTTGGTAAATTTAAGAAAATTGAAATTGTATCAAGTATCTTTTCCGACCACAATGCTATGAGACTAGACATCAATTACAGGAAAAGATCAGTAAAAAATACAAACACATGGAGGCTAAACAATACACTACTCAATAATGAAGTCATCAGGGCTTCCCTGGTGGCGCAGTGGTTGAGAGTCCGCCTGCCAATGCAGGACACATGGGTTCGAGCCCTGGTCTGGGAAGATCCCACATGCCACGGAGCAGCTGGCCCCGTGAGCCACAATTACTGAGCCTGCGCGTCTGGAGCCTGTGCTCCGCAACAAGAGAGGCCGCGACAGTGAGAGGCCTGCGCACCGCGATGAGGAGTGGTCCCTACTTGCCACAACTAGAGAAAGCCCTCGTACAGAAACGAAGACCCAGCACAGCCATAAATAAATAAATAAATAAATAACATTTAAAAAAAAAAAAATAATGAAGTGATCACTGAAGAAATCAAAGAGGAAATTAAAAAATACCTAGAAACAAATGACAATGGAGACACGACGACCCAAAACCTATGGGACGCAGCAAAAGCAGTTCTAAGGGGGAAGTTTATAGTAATAAAATCCCACCTTAAGAAACAGGAAACATCTCGGGTAAACAACCTGACTCTGCACCTAAAGCAATTAGAGAAAGAAGAGCAAAAACCCCCAAAGTTAGCAGAAGGAAAGAAATCATAAAGATCAGATCAGAAATAAATGAAAAAGAAATGAAGGAAACGATAGCAAAGATCAATAAAACTAAAAGCTGGTTCTTTGAGAAGATAAACAAAATTGACAAACCATTAGCCAGACTCATCAAGAAAAAAAGGGAGAAGACTCAAATCAACAGAATTAGAAATGAAAAAGGAGAAGTAACAACTGACACTGCAGAAATACAATAGATCATGAGAGATTACTACAAGAAACTCTATACCAATAAAATGGACAACCTATAAGAAATGGACAAATTCTTAGAAATGCACAACCTGCCAAGACTGAATCAGGAAGAAATAGAAAATATGAATAGACCAATCACAAGCACTGAAATTGAAACTGTGATTAAAAATCTTCCAACAAACAAAAGCCCAGGACCAGATGGCTTCACAGGCGAATTCTATCAAACATTTAGAGAAGAGCTAACACCCATCCTTCTCAAACTCTTCCAAAATATAGCAGAGGGAGGAACACTCCCAAACTCATTCTACGAGGCCACCATCACCTTGATACCAAAACCAGACAAGGATGTCACAAAGAAAGAAAACTACAGGCCAATATCACTGATGAACATAGATGCAAAAATCCTCAACAAAATACTAGCAAACAGAATCCAACAGCACATTAAAAGGATCATACACCATGATCAAGTGGGGTTTATTCCAGGAATGCAAGGATTCTTCAATATACGTAAATCAATCAACGTGATACACCATATTAACAAATTGAAGGAGAAAAACCATATGATCATCTCAATAGATGCAGAGAAAGCTTTTGACAAAATTCAACACCCATTTATGATAAAAACCCTGCAGAAAGTAGGCATAGAGGGAACTTTCCTCAACATAATAAAGGCCATATATGACAAACCCACGACCAACATCATCCTCAATGGTGAAAAACTGAAACCATTTCCACTAAGATCAGCAACAAGACAAGGCTGCCCACTCTCACCACTCTTATTCAACATAGTTTTGGAAGTTTTAGCCACAGCAATCAGAGAAGAAAAGGAAATAAAAGGAATCCAAATTGGAAAAGAAGAAGTAAAGCTGTCACTGTTTGCAGATGACATGATACTCTACATAGAGAATCCTAAAGATGCTACCAGAAAACTACTAGAGCTAATCAATGAATTTGTTAAAGTAGCAGTATACAAAATTAATGCACAGAAATCTCTGGCATTCCTGTACACTAATGATGAAAAATCTGAAAGTGAAATCAAGAAAACACTCCCATTTACCACTGCAACAAAAAGAATAAAATATCTAGGAATAAACCTACCTAAGGAGACAAAAGACCTGTATGCAGAAAATTATAAGACACTGATGAAAGAAATTAAAGATGATACAAATAGATATATATCTATCTAAATAGATATACCATGCTCCTGGATTGGAAGAATCAATATTGTGAAAATGACTCTACTACCCAAAGCAATCTACAGATTCAATGCAATCCCTATCAAACTACCAATGGCATTTTTCACAGAACTAGAACAAAAAATTTCAAAATTTGTTTGGAAAAACAAAAGACCCCGAATAGCCAAAGCAATCTTGAGAACGAAAAATGGAGCTGGAGGGATCAGGCTCCCTGACTTCAGACTATACTACAAAGCTAGAGTAATCAAGACAGTGTGGTACTGGCACAAAAACAGAAAGATAGATCAATGGAACAGGATAGAAAGCCCAGAGATAAACCCACGCACATATGGTCAACTTATCTTTGATAAAGGAGGCAGGAATGTACAGTGGGGAAAGGACAGCCTCTTCAATAAGTGGTGCTGGGAAAACTGGACAGGGACATGTAAAAGTATGAGATTAGATCATTCCCTAACACCATACACAAAAATAAGCTCAAAATGGATCAAAGACCTAAATGTAAGGCCAGAAACTATCAAACTCTTAGAGGAAAACATAGGCAGAACACTCTATGACATAAATCACAGCAAGATCCTTTTGGACCCACCTCCTAGAGAAATGGAAATAAAAACAAAGATAAACAAATGGGACCTAATGAAACTTCAAAGCTTTTGCACAGCAAAGGAAACCATAAACAAGACCAAAAGATAACCCTCAGAATGGGAGAAAATATTTGCAAATGAAGCAACTGACAAAGGATTAATCTCCAAAATTTATAAGCAGCTCATGCAGCTCAATAGCAAAAAAACAAACAACCCAATCCAAAAATGGGCAGAAGACTTAAATAGGCGTTTCTCCAAAGAAGATATACAGACTGCCAACAAACACATGAAAGGATGCTCAACATCATTAATCATTAGAGAAATACAAATCAAAACTACAGTGAGATATCATCCCACACCAGTCAGAATGGCCATCATCAAGAAATCTAGAAACAATAAATGCTGGAGAGGGTGTGGAGAAAAGGGAACACTCTTGCACTGCTGGTGGGAATGTGAATTGGTACAGCCACTATGGAGAACAGTATGGAGGTTCCTTAAAAAACTAAAAATAGAACTACCATATGACCCAGCAATCTCACTACTAGGCATATACCCTGAGAAAACCATAATTCAAAAAGAGGCATGTACCAAAATGTTCATTGCAGCTCTATTCACAATTGCCCAGAGCTGGAAACAACCTAAGTGTCCATCATTGGATGAATGGATAAAGAAGATGTGGCACATATATACAATGGAATATTACTCAGCCATAAAAAGAAATGAAACTGAGCTATTTGTAATGAGGTGGATAGACCTAGAGTCTGTCATACAGAGCGAAGTTAAGTCAGAAAGAGAAAGACAAATACCGTATGCTAACACATATATATGGAATTTTTAAAAAAATGTCATGAAGAACCTAGGGGTAAAACAGGAATAAAGGCACAGACCTACTTGAGAATGGACTTGAGGATATGAGGAGGGGGAAGGGTAATCTGTGACAAAGCGAAAGAGAGGCATGGACATATATACACTACCAAATGTAAGGTACATAGATAGTGGGAAGCAGCCGCATAGCACAGGGAGATCAGCTCAGTGCTTTGTGACCACCTAGAAGGGTGGGATACGGAGGGTGGGAGGGAGGGAGACGCAAGAGGGAAGGGATGTGGGAACAGATGTATATGTATGACTGATTCACTTTGTTATAAAGCAGAAACTAATAATTAAAAAAAGAACTCAGGAGGGGAAGTTAAGATCACCAAAAAAAAGACAACTGAGGACAAACCTACAGCTTAATTCTCCCTTTCTATGGAGAGTGGTGACCATCATTTATTATAAGATGTGAGTTGCCATGGTAGTCAGAAAAGGTTAAATTGCAAGAGAATGGGAAGAGATGTTATATTGTGGAGAGACATTTTATCTATATAACTTTCCATGAAAGCCTATCCCCGTAAGGGGACCTTGAAATGTGTTGTCTACTCCCATTATGCTGATAACACCATGAGTGTCTCAAGCAAGTCTACCAGAAGCCTCTCGAGAATCTAGCTTAGTAGATTTTACAATAATTAAAGGTTGACCTTTTCTGTGGAGTTTAATGAACCAAAAACTGCATTTTTAACCTTGGCTGGTATGCTATCAGATGTCAGTCATCAGTTAATTAACCTGTCTCAACTAGACTATAAGTTGAGTGGGTCCAAAATCTAATTTATGAGGCCAGGAGAGGGGAGAAAATAGCCAGTGGTTATGGAGGAAGACTTAAAGGAAGACCCACTCTGAAGTCATCTTAAGAAGATAGCTGAAAAAAAAAATTGAGGAGGGAAAACAAACAAATGAAAGACAGGTGAGTAGTCTTTCCCCAGGGGTGGTGTGAGGAGAGCGGCATGGGAACATTGGGATGAGGTGGGTGGGAACAGACGACTAGCAGGTAGTCCGAGCAGGATTTTGTTTCTATCTTGATTTTTCATCTATTTCAGAATAAACAGAATGGTGGCTGATTTAAAAAAAAAAAAAAAGAAGATGGCTGTGACAATAAGAATGACAACTGATTTACAGATAGTCTTGAGAACTACTGGGAGAGAGGAATTCCTATTGTGGTGCTTGACACTGACGTAATGTGAACACAGTATAAACAGGCACTCAAAACTTGGTGAAGACACACCAGGCATGATGCCAGTGGTGTGAAATGCATATTTTCAAGCCAAATTATACCTATAATAAGTCCATTGTTAAGCTTAAAACTTATTTTTTACAATTTACTGTTATTCCATTTTATAATTTGCAATGTAAAGAAATTTATATATCTCCTTTAATCAACTATTTCTATTATGAACAGAATCTATTTGCTGCATAGAATTTCATGTGCTAGGGCTTCCCTGGTGGCGCAGTGGTTGAGGGTCTGCCTGCCGATGCAGGGACGCGGGTTCGTGCCCTGGTTTGGGAGGATCCCACATGCCACGGAGCGGCTGGGGGCCCGTGAGCCATGGCCGCTGAGCCTGCACGTCTGGAGCCTGTGCTCCGCAACGGGAGAGGCCACAGCAGTGAAAGGCCCGCGTACCGCAAAAAAAAAAAAAAAAAAAAAAAAAAAAAAGAATTTCATGTGCTAGAAAAAGTAAACAACCCCAACAATTTTATGTAAATAAGCATCTCTATAATGCCTCTTTGTTTCATTCACATTTTTTTCTTATTTTCCTAATTAAAGACATTATTCAGCTTATTAAAGATTTTCTAGTGTATAAACTTCTGACCTCTGCATTTCTGACAAGCTTCCTAAGACATTTCAGGTAAGATGTTTGTATGGGCGAAGCTACTTGCATGCAATGTCAGAATAATGAATAAGTTCAATCAATTCTGCAAAATAGCCAGTCAGTTCTAAGAGGAGGGAAATAATCAATTTAACAGATTGAACACATGTTCTGCTCCAAACACTGTGCAAGGGTTTCCATTGACTCAAGAACAGACAGAAGTCAGCTTCTGACCTTAAGAAGCTTAGAGCCCTGGGGCAGGAACAAAACATGTGTGCAAATGACTCTAAGTGGTGCCCTTTGGTGTCAAGCCAAGAAGGTAAACTAACCCCTTTTTGTCAAAAACCTTATGAAATATGTTCATTCAGAGTCATCATTTTTATTGGGTTATTTTAAAGGAAGGTAAAAAGTTTACATATATCTATATCTATTTATGTATGAATGAAAAAGAGATAGATGAGAGAGACATTTTACAGTTTGTCAAGATGTAATTTTTTTTTCAAAAAAAAGCACCTTAGGGCTTTCCTGGTGGCACAGTGGTTGAGAGTCTGCCTGCCGATGCAGGGGACACGGGTTCGTGCCCCGGTCCGGGAGGATCCCACATGCCGCGGAGCGGCTGGTCCCCACAACGGGAGAGGCCACAACAGTGAGAGGCCCATGTACCACAAAAAAAAAAAAAAAAGAAAAGAAAAGCACCTTATTTTTTACACACACACAAAGGTGATGACCCTGCCTTCTTTCTCCCTTCCTGTAAAGAAGGCAGCCCCGTGACATCCAGGGTCAACACAAAGGAGACAGTCAGAGCAGTGCTGCAGCCCAGTAAGTCAGGAGACTGGGGAATTGAGTAAATATGTAAATACATGGAAGATAATGGGAGCCAGGCTTTTTAACTCTCAAAGAAGGAAGTACAAATATGAAAAGGAGGAAGCAGGAATGAACCCTGAAGTGATAGACTGGAACTTAAGATACCTGGTGATAGCAGGGGTAGATTTTTTAATGTATATGTAAAAAGAGAAATATGTAGAGATGTAAATGTGTATATATACATATGAATGATATATATATATATATCTACAGTATATATGTATTATATATGTATATACTTATATAGATATATTTGCTCTGCCCACTAAGAGGGCCGAAGAGCAGCAATGTCTGAGTAGCAGTAAAGCACACCTAACATAGTTCTTGACTTTTAAATGCCACTCCTCCACCAAAACAAACAAACAAAATAGGACTTGGACAATTGGCTGATTCCAGAGTGGCTAGAGCAAAGAAAGAAGATGCACCTGTAGTCTTTTGGTATACCAGCTTTAGGAAGCTGCCACTGGCCAAATCTGGAACATTCTGAGCATCAAAATAAATAATGATTGTAATTAATTATTATAACTCATTGAATAAAATGTAAGTTTCTGAGTATACACTGATATAAATATACATACACACACACACACGTACATACATACTACAGAATACCAATTAGTAAATAGTGAATTAGAAAATTTGCCATTTGGCAACTATTAGAGTAATAATTAATTCAGGCAAGAAACATCAATGGATACTAAAATGAGTACATCAGTGTGCATAACTACATTTTACATAGTCTCCAAGTGTCTCTTGACAAAATATCTATTAGTACAAAGGGGAAGGAAGGTAACTTTACAATGGAGAAACCCAGAATATATGATGTTAAGTAAAGATGAAAGTTAAGGCAGCCAGCAATGAGACAAGGTGATAAAGCAACTGTCTGCAGACAGGATGACATGAGAACACAGCATCACTCCTGTGACAATCTGGCCCAAAATTCTGGGTCTTATTATGAGGAAACATCAAACAAACCCAAACTGGCCTGTAATCTTCTGAACTCTTCAAGGTCATGGAAAGTTAAAGAAAGACCGAAGAATTGTTCTGGGTTGAAGAGCTGAGCAAAATGAAGACTAGATGTAAAAATAATACTCTAAGATTGTATCCTGTTGCTATAACGGCAACTAAAACAGAGCTTTTGGGTGAAGGACACGTGTAAGCCATTTGTACTATTTAACTTTACTATAAATTTGAAATTCTTTCAAAATAAAATTATAAAAACAGGCAATAAGTAAAAGCACTTGCTGTAACGGCAATGTAAGCAAAGTGAGATAGGGTTCCAAAGATGGAGAACCACATCTCTGTGGTAACAGAGACCAGGTCTGTCTTGATTATTGCTGTATTATGAAGGCTCAACCTAGTCTTTCACACAACAAGCATTCAGTTAGCATGTGTTGAATGAATTCATTGGTTAATTAAGCAGGGAGAATACAAGGCATCATAAGAGACTACTACAAGCAACACTATGCCAATAAAATGGACAACCTGGAAGAAATGGACAAATTCTTAGAAAGGTATAACCTTCCAAGACTGAACCAGGAAGAAACAGAAAATATGAACAGACCAATCACAAGTAATAAATTGAAACTGTGATTAAAAATCTTCCAACAAACCAAAGTCCAGGACCAGATGGCTTCACAGGTGAATTCTATCAAACATTTAGAGAAGAGCTAACACCCATCCTTCTCAAACTCTTCCAAAAAATTGCAGAGGAAGGAACACTTCCAAACTCATTCTATGAGGCCACCATCACCCTGATACCAAAACCAGACAAGGATACTACAAAAAAAGAAAATTACAGACCAATATCACTGATGAATACAGATGCAAAAATCCTCAACAAAATACTAGCAAACAGAATCCAACAACACATTAAAGGGATCATACACCATGATCAAGTGGGACTTATCCCAGGGATGCAAGGATTCTTCAATATAGGCAAATCAATCAACATGATACACCATATTAAAAATGGAAGAAGAAAAATCACATGATGATCTCAATAGATGTAGAAAAAGCTTTGGACAAAATTCAACATCCATTTATGATAAAAACTCTCCAGAAAGTGGGCTTAGAGAGAACCTACCTCAACATAATACAGGCCATATATGACAAACCCACAGCAAACATCATTCTCAATGGTAAAAAACTGAAAGCATTTCCTTGAAGATCAGGAACAAGACAAGGATGTCCACTCTCACCACTATAATTCAACATAGTTTTGGAAGTCCTAGCCATGGCAACCAGAGAAGAAAAAGAAATAAAAGGAATATAAATTGGAAAAGAAGAAGTAGAACTGTCACTGTTGGCAGATGACATGATACTATACATAGAGAATTCTAAAGATGCCACCAGAAAACTACTAGAGCTGATCAATGAATCTGGTAAAGTTACAGGATACAAAATTAATGCACAGAAATCTCTCACATTCCTATGCAAGAGAAATTAAGGAAACAATCCCATTCACCATTGCAACAAAAAGAATAAAATACCTAGGAATAAACCTACCTGAGGAGGTAAAGACCCGTACTCAGAAAACTATAAGACACTGATGAAAGAAATCAACGATGACACAAACAGATGGAGAGATATACCATGTTATTGGACTGGAAGAATCAATATTGTGAAAATAACTATACTACCCAAAACAATCTAAAGATTCAATGCAATCTCTATCAAATTACCAGTGGCATTTTTTTAACAGAACTAGAACAAAAAATCTTAAAATTTTTATGAAGACACAAAAGACGCCAAATAGGGCTTCCCTGGTGGCGCAGTGGTTGAGAGTCCGCCTGCCGATACCGGGGACACGGGTTCGTGCCCCGGTCTGGAAAGATCCCACATGCCACAGAGTGGCTAGGCCCGTGAGCCATGGCCACTGAGCCTGCGCATCCGGAGCCTGTGCTCCACAACAGGAGAGGCCACAACAGTGAGAGGCCCGCGTACCGCAAAAAAAAAAGACCCCAAATAGCCAAAGCAGTCTTGAGGGAAAAAAATGGAGCTGGAGGAATCAGACTCCCTGACTTCAGACTATACTACAAAGCTACAGTAATCAAGACAACATGGTACTGGCACAAAAACAGAAATATAGATCAATGGAACAGGATAGAAAGCCCAGAGATAAACCCACACACCTATGGTCAACTAATTTATGACAAAGGAGGCAAGGATATACAATGGAGAAAAGACAGTCTCTTCAATAAGTGGTGCAGGGAAAACTGTACAGCTATATGTAAAAGAATGAAATTAGAACACTCCCTAACACCATACACAAAAATAAACTCAAAACGGATTAGAGACCTAAATGTAAGACTGGGCACTATAAAACTGTTAGAGGAAAACATAGGAAGAACACTCTGACATAAATTACAGCAAGATCTTTTTTTGACCCATCTCCTAAAGCAATGGAAATAAAAACAAAAATAAACAAATGGCACCTATTGAAACTTAAAAGCTTTTGCAAAGCAAAGGAAACTACAAGCAAGATGAAAAGACAACCCTTAGAATGGGAGAAAATATTTGTAAACGAATCAACGGACAAAGGATTAAGCTCCAAAACATATAAACAGCTCACGCAGCTCAATATTAAAAAAATAAACAAACCAATCAAAAAATGGGCAGAAGACCTAAACAGACCTTTCTCCAAAGAAGACATACAGATGGCCAAGAAGCACATGGAAAGCTGCTCAACATCACTAATTATTAGAGAAATGCAAATCAAAACTACAATGAGGGGCTTCCCTGGTGGCGCAGTGGTTGAGAGTCCACCTGCCGATGCAGGGGCGTGGGCTCGTGCCCTGGTCTGGGAAGATCCCACATGTTGCGGAGCGCCTGGGCCCGTGAGCCTGCGCGTCCAGAGCCTGTGCTTCGCAATGGGAGAGGCCACAACAGTGAGAGGCCCACATACCGAAAAAAAAAAAAAAAAAAAACTACAATGAGGTATCACCTCACACCAGTTAGAATGGGCATCATCAGAAAATCTACAAACAACAAATGCTGGAGAGGGTGTGGAGAAAAGGGAACCCTCTTGCACTGTTGGTGGGAATGTAAATTGACACAGTCACTATGGAGAACAGTATGGAGGTTCCTTAATAAACTAAAAATAGAATTACCATATGACCCAGCAATCCCAATACTGGGCATATACCCAGAGAAAACCATAATTCAAAAAGACACATGCACCCCAATGTTCACTGCAGCACTATTTACAACAGCCAGGTCATGGAAGCAACCTAAATGCCCATCGACAGATGAATGGATAAGGAAGATGTGGTACAGATATACAATGGAATATTACTCAGCCATAAAAAGAAATGAAATTTGGTCATTTGTAGAGTCGTGGATGGTTCTAGAGACTGCCATACAGAGTGAAGGAAGTCAGAAAGAGAAAAACAAATATTGTATACTAACGCATATATGTGGAACCTAGAAAAATGGTACAGATGAACCGGTTTGCAGGGCAGAAATTGAGACACAGATGTAGAGAACAAATGTATGGACACCAACGGGGGAAAGTGGTGGGGAGGGCTGGTGTGATGAATTGGGAGACTGGGATTGACCTGTATACACTCATATGTATAAAATAGATAACTAATAATAAACTGCTGTAGAAAAAAATAAAATAAAATTCAAAAATTCAGAAAAATAAAAAAGAAATTAAACAGGGAGAAGAGGAGGTGTCAATCAGGAAAGGCTTCATAAAAGAGAGAGATAAAAATAAGGAGCATTCTAAGCATGGGGAACAGGATGAGGAAAGTCATAAAGTTGAGAAAGCATGCAGCACATGAAGCAGCAGGTGGCCAGGGCAGAGAGAATGTTCAGGAACACAGGAGGGGTGATTGTTGGAAAGGTAGTTAGTACAACACGAGACATGGCCTACAATGTCAGAGTGAGATAAAAAATGCATCCTGAAATCAGAAGGAAATTGAAAGAGCTGTTAGCCCTTCCTAACAAAGAGACCTTTCTTCCATGCTTCCTCTAACACAGGAGCAAATGCCCAGTAGTGGATCCAAAGAGGGAAGAATAGGAGTAAAAATTATGGTTAATCTACCAGTTAAATGACAAACTCCTTGGTTCTTCAGCTACATTTCCCAGAGAATTCTACAGATTGTTACTGTGTTACTAAGCATTTGATGATAGAATAACTGTGGGTTGGGACTTCCCTGGTGGTCCAGTGGTTAAGACTCTGCACTCCCAACACAGGGGGCCAAGGTTCAATCCCTGGTCAGGAAACTAGACCCCTCATGCTGGAACTAAGAAAAGAACAGAGAAAAAAGAATAATTGTGGGCTAAGCTAAACCATATTCCTCTCTTAAATGATTCCTCACTGGGATACTCCAAAGGAAGAAAATATGCAATGTGTCCCAGTCCCTCAGTACCCTTCCCCATACAGCCCCCATCCACCAGGACAGCCTAAAGCCACTGTGAGAACATACTCTGGATCATGCTTTTATGTTGCTGAGCAGATAGAAAAAGACTAACACTCCAGTGTTTGTGAACAGCCAGCTCAACCCTGCAAGGCATGAGGATTTTGAGTGAAACCAAACATGACGTGATTAAACCCAAACAATGGCAGAGGAGTAGGGCTCTGTACATCATAACGTGCCTACTTCTCTCTTTCTGGCTCTGACAGTTTCTATGTAAACAGCCACCCCCAGAGATTATAAGAATATAGAAACTCAAGTCCTTCCAAGGGACCTCTTTCGGCACTTGTTCCAGAGGAAGCATGCAAGAAAGAAATTATTCATGGATGAGTAAGGGTATGGCTTATGGGGGCTGGGGAGTCAAAGAAAGTGAAAGAAATTAAATGAGTAGAGAAAGACTGAGAAGCCAGTCTGAACAACGTTCAAAGTGCTGCAGATCTGTACCCTATCTAGCAACACTGAGGGGAATACCATCTTCCTTGAGTGTTCACATTCAAGGTCTGGTGACTCTCACTGACAGAGATGCAAGCATCCAGCCCAGAAGGGGGAATGACTGATGATTTCTGTGGAATTGAAATTCAGCAGCCTGTGAAGTATGCACAGCACCTCTTCAACGACCATACTGGACAGTTACCAAGTTGAAAGATATATAAGTGCTATGTAAACTTTGCACATATGCAGGGAGCAAATAGCTCTTTCCTGCATAACTGTGGTTCTTCCTAACCACAAGAGGCAGAAAGGAGGCAGCAAGAAATGACAGCAGAAAAAAAGCAAGAGATAAATGGAGAGAAGGGGAGGAGGCCCTTAAGGTTTCCATTCCAGGTAGAAAAGAGGGAAGATGTGAAATGGAGAAGGAAGGGATCATGCACCATTCATGAAACTAATTTTTTTTAAGACATAAGATGCCCTTTGGGGATTCTTAAGCTTCAGTGTGCTCAGGAGTCCCCTGGGCAGTTTGCTAAGAATACAGATTCCAGGGTTCCACCTTCCCAAAGGTTATGACTCATTAGGTTGAGGTGTAGTCCTCAGAAATCTGAATGATAAAAAGATCCTCAGGTGACTATAAAACAGGTGTCCATTGACCACATTGTTAGAAACTCTGGGCTATGATGATCTAGTAAAAGTTACTTGGCCTGAGGATTTCTTGAGACTATAATGAGTCCACCTTTGAGTGAGCCAAACTGATGAGAAGGCTAATAGAAAGTTTCTAGCTCAGGTGACTGGGAGAGGAATAAACTATCGTATCATCTATGTATGGGTCCATGTCAAGGTCTTGCATATCACTGGTATATATGTAAAGGTCTAGGGGGGCGGGGAGGAGGCCCACCTTAGTTAGGAGAAATATTGGAAGTGAAAGGAGGGAATATAATATGGTCCAGGTCTTAATGATGTATAGTGAATTCCACGTAAATTCATGCATAATCCACCCTGACTGTAAATAAATCAAGCTCAAATGAACTCCCAAAATGAAGGGCTCTTTGTTAAAGAGTCAGCCACAGTGCCTCCTCAGAGCCATGCCCTGGAGACAGTGAAGCACTGTTAGTAAAAGCCCTGGATGGCAGTCAGTCTGCCAAGGCTTCAGTACGGTTCTGAAACTTCTTTGCTGTGTAACTCTGGGCAAATCCAGACACACAACTATCAGAACTGCAAGTTCTATGAAATGGACATATTATACCAGCCCCTTCTCAGGGCTCTTGAAATGATTAACTCAGGAACGCATGGGAAGGGCTTAGCACAGGGTAGGACTAAAGTGAGCACTCAATTAACATTAAAGGAACAGGAAATTAGGACTGATATTTTCATTCCTCAGGCTTTTGATGAAAAAGTAAAATTACTTCTTCAGGAGAAAAGAAATTAAATGAAGACTGATCCTGAAACCAGGAATTGACTCCTTAATGAACCATCAACGTGCCATCACTACTTCTGAAGTTTTTCACAGCAGTGGTGACGGGTTTGTGGCTTTATTCATGCCACTTTCATTCTTTATTAAGAATTTTAAGATCCGGAGATAATTTAGCTCAACTCCTAATATAACAGATGGGGAAATCCATGTCCACAGAACTTGTGATTTCCCCCTGATCATGCAGGAGGTTCCAGTCCAAGAGTCTGTAACTGCTCACTTCTGCACTTTCTCCTTTAGACAGGCCTCCTGTCTATTAACCCAAACACCTGTTAATATTAACAATCACACTGGACTGGAAGCCAGAAAACTCAGGTTCACGAACATTCCTCCCACTTACAAGCTAATGACCTTGAACAAGTCATCTTACCTCTTTGAGCATCCCTTTTACTGCTATAAAAGAGATAACACTGCCCCTCTCAAAGACAGTTATGCAGATCTTATGAGAACACAGATATCCAAGTCTTCTATAGACTGTAGTAATATGGACATTTAAGGTGCTATCTTTATTACTGCCAGTGCTATTACAATTATTAAGAGTAGTTCCAATTCTAGTGGAAATGGGCTTTTGAAAGTTGACCAGGAGAATATATTCACACTCAAAGCTGTACTCAGTTTCAGCATGGAAACAACTCATTTGTTCAAATTAATTTAGGAAGACTTATTTTCTGTCACGCAAAAAAAAGTCCATCGATATATTTGTCCAGCTAAACAATTTTCTAATCCTGTGAACAAAACAGGGACTCTGAATAGAGTAAAGCCAGAGCCCATTCAGCCCTTTTGCTCTGCTTACAACACAGCACATATCTGCCTGCTGTAGAGGCAATCACCTTTCAGAGCTTTGCGCCATCACTTGAATGGAACGTGTGGGCAGAAACAAAGGCGTCAGACCAGAGGGCAGGAGATTAGGGTGCTCTTCCAGAAACAAGCTGCCCACAGCCTTGGCCAACCAGCAGACAGTGCAGCCAACGACATATCATTTTCAATCCTCCCAGAAACTGCTGGGTCTGAAGGAAGCTGACAGCTGGGGCAACAGGCAGCAGTCAAAGCTGGAGGCTGTTGCTGGCTGGCTGCTACCCACCAAAGCAGAGAGCTGCCTGGAGTCAGAGGGCTGGGGGAAAGGAGCCAAATCCTCTTATGGCAAGGGCATGACCTTTGCAAATCACTCTCTTTTCTGCACTATTGAGACTTATAAACTAGAGCATTCATGGGGAAACACAGGCAAAGCACTGGAAATTGTGTGGGAAATGGGCACAGAGGCACTATCAAAGTAGTAAGTCTTAGTTGTTGTGGTGCCCAAGAACAAACTCTGTGGTCCTTCTTTTCTAACTGATATTTTTAATAATCCCTTTACCCACAAGCAACTTGAAGAGGATATTAGGTTTTCTGTATTTCCAAGGTTGCTAGGCAACGTTTCTAGGCAGCTGGAGATATTTCCATAGTAAGCAAGTCATGTTCTACCACAAAATACATTTTTCATCTATCATCTATAAGCCCAGTGTTTTAATACTAAGGGCCTCTTATCAGTGCTAAAACGAGATTCAGCATTTGATAACAGTAACTACAGAGTGCTTTAGTGTCAGGCTCTGATACAATTCTGCTCTGGGAATACACAGACACCAAAGCATGTCAATTTTTACAGGTACCATAAGTCAAGCGTGGTCAACAAAATAAAGAAAATTCAGCTAGGCAGATTTCTTTTAATTACATAGAAGGGTATTTTTGTAAGAGTTTTGAGAGGTTGGTGTTTTGGTTTTTGTTTTTAATTTCAAACTAAAGAGAGTAGTTTGATTTTCCCTGATTTCCTTTATTATTATTTCAAAAAAATGCAGAGTAACTTGTGATACCATGGAGTTTACTTGGGTATCTCCATTCTTTATATTTAAAAATTTTAAATATTCCGGTAGTCTGCATATTTTTGCTAAGTTCCAATTTTGGTTCTCTTCAGTTCAATGCTTATAAATATCCTCAGTGTGTGGGATGCTTTAAAAAATTTAAATGTTGACTGCCTGGAGGTACATATATATATATATATATATATATATATATATATATATATATATATATATTCAGAAACTCTGAGCTGTATCTCTGCTGTAACAGAAAATCAGCTTTAACAATAAACATGCTAATCATTAGCAGATGAAATTTTTTCTCATTCTGGCTCATTTCCAGAACCAAAACTATTTCTTTAGAGCCAGGCAGCTATTCCTAATGCAGAGCCTTCTTCCCCTTTGAAGGGTGTGCAATGCCAAACTTCTAATGCCAAGGTTTTGAAAGAGTTATATATCCTGGGTTCCAAGTACTTTTGTAGAATTGGTGTCCACACGGGAACTCTTTCAGAGTTTTGTTAAGCACAAATTCACCCACTCTCTTTCACCAGCAAAAAAGAAAAAAAAAATTCTAAGCCAGCAATACTGGTTAATGACTCCTCCAGTACTAGAAATACCAATTAAATTTACCATATGAAGACCAAACGTTTTGGACTCATTTTTCTAATGTGTCCCCATTTATGTAGTTTCAAAAGGTAAATTGATCATCTCCAAAATGGCACATTTTGAATTTTTTTAAACTGGTTTTACATAGACCAAAAATAAAGAGGAAGGAAGGAAGGAAGGGAGGGATGGAGGGAGGATAAAATATAATAAAATACTATTTCACATTGAAATGCTGTTTTGAATTTTTTTTCCAGCCATGGGTACTTCACAGAACAAAGAGTTCTGAGGCTGAGAAATTTACCAACAGAAGTAGGCAAAGTGGAATATTTATACTCCAAGAATTGGAGTACAGAAGACTGGACAATTTTCAAAGCCAGATCTACAGAACTGAAGTAACTTTAATATTCTTATCCAATGTTATTAAGCTAACCATCAGAATTAGGAAAATGTTTTTCTCTTCTGCTAAGCAATAGGCTCTCATTCATCCAACAAATCTTAAGACCCTACTATATGCCAGGTACTCTGTCAGTCTCTGGTGTTACAAGTGAAGGGAATGTTTTCCCTGCCACCAAGGAACTTAGGGCAGGAAGAGGTTGGGGGTAGGGGTACATGCCACAAGGAGAAACAAACAAGTAAACAGGCAATTACAGCAGTCTGATAGGTGCTAGATGGCAGTAAATGCAGGGACTAGGGCTAGGAGAGCACAGCAAGACTCAAGAGGAAGTTGACACCTGAAGGATCCCAAAGTTAGCCAAGAGAAGGTGTGGCAGAAGTGGGGGGCAAGAGTGTGTCAGACTGAAGGAGCCATGAGTACCCAGGAAGCAGTGCAAGATGGCCGGAGCACTAAGATGGATGGCATGCGGTGAGATGTGGGAAATCAGGGCTCAAGTCAGGAATGCCAAGTGAGCTACTACAAGAATACAAGTATTGATCTGTAGTTTAGTACAGGACACTTAAGAGTTTTAAACTAGGGTGTGACACAATCAGATTCACTGTCTGGAAGATCGCTGCATGAGTCTGCTAAGGCTGTCATAACAGAATACCACAGACTGGGGGGCTTAAACAACAGAAATGTTTCTCACAGTTTTGGATACTAGAAGTCCAAGAACAAGATGTCAGCAGGGTTGCTATCTTCTGAGGTCTCTGTTTGGCTTGTGGAAAGCCACCTTCTCTGTGTATCTTTGCCTGGTCTTCCCTCCGTGCTTGTGTCCTAATCTCCTCTTCTTAAAAGGACAACAGTCAGACTGGATTAGGGTACACCCATATGACCTCATTTTAATTTAACTACTTTTTTTAAAGGCCCTATCTCCAAACACAGTCACACCCTGAGCCACTGGGGGTTAGGATTTCAATATATGAATTCTGGTGGAACATGATTCATCACATAGAAGTCGCTTTGACTGTAAAGTTAGAGAAGACCCTAAAGAAGATAAGACAGGAAGGAGAAGTGACAGGAAAACCCAGAGTGTGTATCTCCAGGAGTAGGGGGCAGTTAACAGTACCCAAGTGCCTCCAAGGTCAATAAGAAGGTAAGGACTGAAAGTGTCTGTTGGAAGTGGGAGTTAGGAAGTCATGCTGACCTAGGTAAGTGTGGCTTAGAGAAGTGGTGGGCACCAAAGTTCAGTCACAGTGGTTTGTGGACCATCTGGGAGTTCAGAGATGCAGGTAACCCCTCAGGAAGTTTATTTGTGAAAGGCAGGAGAGAGCTAAAGGTAACCAAGAAAGACAGAGTCAAGAGAGGACTTATTTTGTCAACAAATAATATTAGATTCCCACTGTGCACAAGGGGTTGAGGAAGTATATTAGATGGAACCTTTGCCATTGGCAAAGATCAACATTTTGAGCTAATGGAGAAATTATAATTATGTTTGTTAATAAATTTTATATATATTCAAAGACTGGAATACACTAAATGATATCAATTGCTGAGTTTGGGAGCTAGCTTTAGGAGTTCATTTTTAAGGATTTCTTCAATGTTATTATTAATAACAATAATAAAAGCTATCACTGAGTGTCTGTCATATATTAGGCAATTTGCGAGATGCTTTACATTATCTCCTCTATCCTCACAAAAACTCTGTAAGGTAACTATCATTATTTTCTTCAATTTACAAATAAGAAAGCTGAGGCTTAATGAAGTTAAGTAATTCAGCCAAGGTTCAAGAGTTAGTGAAAGACAGAAACTGGACTCAAAACCATCTATGCCCATACTCCCAAAAATCATGCCACACTCTTTTCAAAACGTATATTTGTGAGAAGGGATGTGGTGAGGAGAGGTATTTTGTTTAAACTGGGGAAAAAACAAGACAGTATTTTATGCACTAAGAACAAAAGAAAATAAAATGTTTCTAGATTCTTTTAGTGCTGTCACCTGCATTACAGAGAATAGAGCTTGATTAACTCTATCCTGAATCAAAGAATCCTAGGAGTTCCACACTGTATGTACATCTTGCCTGCCAATCCAATTGACTATAAACTTCTCAAGGGTAGATATGTGTTCCACACCCTTGTCCCCACAAAAGCAAGCTCAGTGGTTTCACCGTCGGAGTCGAATGCTTAATGAATGTTTGCTTGTTGAATTCCTGAGTGTTAAAAATATATACATTGAAACAGAACAAAACAGGGCTATAACCCTGTATATAAACAGGGCTGTGTTACCTTTTTGGAAAACACATTTCCTTTTGAGATACCATTTCCACTCCTTACTTAAGCATTCTGGACCTTTGGCAATAGTGAAAACTATTTCCTAGAACTGCTGCATGCCCTGGGAGGGAAGGGGGGTTCTCTCCTCCCCTGCCCTTCCTTGCAATGATAAAAGGAGGCTACTTCTATCACTTTTGGAAACTTCACTTCCAGCTGCTTATTAGACATATTCACTCAACACCAACAATCAATTACACATCTTAGCTCTGCTGCTAAGATCGCTAATGGAATGCAGTTGACTCATACTATTAGCAATCAAGGGGCATGCATAAATGTAACAGAAAGCTGTAACTGCTTAATTCTCAAATCAATTCTTTAAACAGACATTAGAAGGAAGCTACCGTAACCCTTCATGCACCAAACCAGATTGGTTCTACTTTAATTAGCTCCTCAATCAATTTAATGGCATTTTTTTACTTTAATTAATTTATTTATTTATAGGCCGTGCCACTCGTCTTACGGGATCTTAGTTCCCCGACCAAGGATCGAACCCTGGCCCTGGCACTGAAAGCACCATGTCCCAACCACTGGACTGCTAGGGAATTTCCTTAATGGCATTTCTTCAATCCACTAGTGGACTCCTATTTTCACGTGCAGTAATTGGGGTGATCATGGTGATATGATACAATAGCATTTTTTTAAGTAAAAGTTCTCATGTATGAGACAAATTTTCTGTCTCTAGACAACTGCAAAATTAATCAAAGGTCAACTTCCTTTTCACTTACATAGTTTCAGCCACCAAAAGTGCCATCTTGGAAGGAAATGGTGAACAGGGTTACGTGTGTAGTCTGTGGAGTTACAGTACTTTAGGTCAAATCCTGCATTTATTATTTATAAGACCTTAGGAAAGTTAACCTCTTTTTTTCTTTTTTTTTTTTTTTTTTTTTTGCAGTACACGGGCCTCTCACTGTTGTGGCCTCTCCCGTTGCGGAGCACAGGCTCCAGACGCGCAGGCCCAGCGGCCATGGCTCACCGGCCCAGCCGCTCCGTGGCATGTGGGATCTTCCCGGACCGGGGCACGAACCCGTGTCCCCTGCATCGGCAGGCGGACTCTCAACCACTGCGCCACCAGGGAAGCCCAAAAGTTAACCTCTTTTGCCTCAATTTCCTCAACTCTAAAAAGAGGATGATAGAAGGCATTTAAAATAATAATATAGGTATGAAACATAGATAAGTTAAAGGATAATGTAGGTGACTTTCTAACCAGAGAGCCATCTAATTTTTTTATTGAGGTAAAATTCACACAACATAAAACTCACAGTTTTAGCCATTTTAAATTGTATAATTCAGTAGTATATTCACAATGTGCACAACCATCACACTACCCACTTTCAGAACAGTTTCATCATCCCAAACAGAAACTCCATACCCACTAAGCAATCAGTCAGTCACTCTCCATTGTACCCTACCCCAGCCCCTGGCAATCACTAATCTGCTCTTCGCCCCTATTGCTTTGCCAGTTCTGGATATTTCATATAAATGGAATAATACAATACAGAGCCCACTAAATTTATTAAGCAGAAGAATTAGCATAGGTTTGAAGTTTTGAAAATAAATACTCAAGTAATTAGAAACCATTAAAAGAGGTTGCTTCTGGGGAGAGGGAGTGGAATTTGGAGTAGAGAGAAACAGTGTGCAAAATTACTGTTCATTTTAAGTTCTTTACTGTTCAACATAGGTTTTAACTGCTTTGATTATTTTTCCTTTTAAGAAGGAATTTTTAAAAACTTAGTATTTATCTCATCAAGTTATCTGCAGATTAACTGAAATAATACTCTTAAAATATTTGGCCCAAGGCCTGGGATGAAGGAGGTATTTGATAAATGGAAGTTATCATTATTATTACCAATAATTATTAACCAGATTAATGAACTGCATGTTTGTGTCCCCTCCATATCACATGTTGAAATGCTAACCCCCGGTGGGATGGTTTTAGGAGATGGGACCTTTGAGAGGTAGTTAGGTCATGAGGCTGGAGTCCTCATGATGGGATTAGTGCCCTGATAAGCAGAGACACAAGAGACCTTGCTTCCTCTCCCTCTGTTCTCTCCATCACGTGAGGATACAAGAAGACCATCTGCAAACCAGAAAGCAGATTCTCACCAGACACTGGATCTGCTGGCACCTTGATCTTAGACTTCCCAGCCTCCAGAACTACAAATTGCTGTTGTTTAAGCCACCCAGTCTATGGTATTTTGTTATAATATCTGAACTGACTAATACACCAGGTTATCAGTGATATACAGCAATGGAATCAGTTGTTTTGGGGACAGATACCAGGGTACTTCAATTGAGATGAACAGTGAGGTACCATGTATTTTATGGACATACCACTAATTATTATCAAAATAGTTAAATATCTTTTAAATTCCCTCCATTCTTTTATATGATTAAATTTTGATAAGAAAAAAAAACTTTTCAAATAAAACTGTAAGTTTTAACTGAATTCTGCTCTTTAAGTGTTATGCCGTTTAATGAGTCATTGTTAGAGTAGAGAGAAAGGTACTTTGGGGAGCCAACAAAACATGGCAGGAGTATGACACTGAGCTACTGACCAAACCAAGGTCATAAGCAGTGGTGTCTCTTATTTCATTGTGACAGAGAAGCATGGACCTTCTACAGAAGTAACACATCAACACACTTGATTTTTGAACATGCCTTATAAATGCCACCTATTAACTGTTAAACATCAAAGTGACAGGTCAGGAGCATCACACTGAGATGAGGCTAAGTGCTGGCACTAAAATACTAATCATAACCCACATGTATGCTATGAGTTGCAAGTGAGTTGAAGATATTCCTGACTAGAGTGGACCTTGGCAGCCAACCCCCAGCTCCTAAATCCCTTCTACAACAAAACTGCCAAATATCTGCCTAGAAAGTTAAGAAGCTACCAAGGTGTATGCTGCAGGCAACAGGAGTAATTAACCAGCAGGAAAGACAAAGGAAAACTTTCAGGATTTTCTGAAACTTCCAGGTCTCTTCTCAGAGGCATGGAGATGTAAGTATTGCTTATCAGACTCAAGCTTTCTGTAACCTTAGATATAGCATCAGGAACAGCAATGAGCACTTTGAGCTTGCCCTAGCTTTAAATTCCAGCTCCACCTCTTACCTTAGTTGGGTAGCCTAAACTCCTAAGCTCTAGTTTCTTAATCTATTATATGAGGCAGTCCAATGCCATGGTGTTTTTTATGAGGATTAACTATAATATACTAATAATCCTTGTAAAACATTTAACCCAATGCCTGTCAAGTAGAAGTGTTCATTTCATGTTAGTTATTATCATTATGTTCAATAGTAGAAATATTTCTCATTAAAGCCACATATTCATTGAAGAAAAGATTCTTGTGACACAAACTGGACTCTTCATTGCCACAAATGCAGAAAAATTTTACTGTCAAATTGTTTTACCTTTAGTACAACTGAAACCACTGAATAAGGAAATCTGAAAGTAACAACCCCTCTGCCTATTGAGCTCAATAGAGTGTTCCAGGCTCTCAGATGGGATGAGATGAGAATCTCTCCTCTCTCCTTCTCAGGATTTCCATAGTACCTGTGTAGAAGTAACAGCTCTAGGAATGAACAAACAAAACAATCATCTACTTATCTGAGAAGGATATCCACATAGTAGGCCAAAAAGGCAGGCTGCATGACTTGGGAAACATAAAATCATCCCTGGTATATTTGTTTACATGTTGTTTTCATTTGGAAATATTGATTTAGTGAAACATATTTGATTTTACCCTGCTTTTTCTCCCATTCCAGATCTGTTACTGGGCATGAATCTACACAGTATGATAAAATCTCAAATCTGGAAAGGATCTTAGAGAATTTCTGGTTCAGCTTCTTTATATTACAGATGATGAAATGGATATGTAAAGAGATTAAATGAGCTTCCCATTTCCTTTATTACAGATGGAGGAAACTGAAGCGCATGAAGATAGATTTTAGCCAATGTACAAAAGGACTAAATGCTTTGCTATTTATTAGTATCCAGAATTACTGACTCTCAGTTAGTGCTCTAACTACAGAATAAAACCCTATCTCTCACCACCAAGAGCAATGACAAACTATGCCAAAATGGTTATGGTCATTTTATTTACCCTCAACTACCACAGGATGCCAGGTAATACCAGCACGCTAAGTAATCCTGTCCATCTGGCTAATGCAGGCTTCATAATTTATAATCCATTCCTCTGGGCGCAAAGAACTATTAACATGCTAATATACCTCACTATTCTAGCTGCTTTTCAATTAGTAATTATCTATAGACTGAGCCAATGAGAGGCAATTTTTCCAAGTGATTAGCACCTTGGAAATCATAGTCAGGCTGGTTGCTGATTAACATTGTTTGGTTTTGGCAGTTAGCATTTCTCATTCCAGAAAATTACTCTAGTGGGTTCAGTTGGTGGCTTGGGACCATGGAAACTCAAGCGTATTCAATGGCCAATGACTATTTTGAGAAAATATAATTATGACATGGATATGAGAATTTGATTCACTTGGCAAAATATTATATCAAAACATTTGTTTCAGCTCTTAAAAACATACTGGGGACAATTGCAGAAATTTGAATATAAAAGTACATTAATTGATACTATTGAATGACCATTGATCATCTTAGGTGTGACAATGGCATTATGGTATGTAAGATGGATTCTAAAGTATTTTGGGATGAAGTGTCATGATGTCTGCAACTTATATCCAAATGGTTCAGCAACAAATGATAGATAGATGACAGACATATAATAATAATTTTGGCAAAATATTAAAAATGCTTTTTGTTTCAAATAGATCTATTACTTTACCATCATGTAAGAAGATTAATACTATGAATATTCATTTCCAGAAAACTATCTATATACTTGAAATACCATATTAATAACCAGTATTTGAATTGTGTCTCTCCTTCCATTTGCCAATCTTTTCCTTTTTTTTAATTTTTTAATTTTTATTTATTTTTTTAACATCTTTATTGGAGTATAATTGCTTTACAATGGTGTGTTAGTTTCTGCTTTATAACAAAGTGAATCAGTTATACATATACATTTGTTCCCATATCTTCCCTCTTGCGTCTCCCTCCCTCCCACCCTCCCTATCCCACCCCTCTATGTGGTCACAAAGCACCGAGCTGATCTCCCTGTGCTATGCGGCTGCTTCCCACTAGCTATCTAATTTACGTTTGGTAGTGTATATATGTCCATGCCACTCTCTCACTTTGTCACAGCTCTTTCTCCCTAAATATTTAAGAATTGGGGTTAAAATGAAAAAGTTAAAAAAAATTCTAATACCTAATATTAAAATTAATATTTTAATGCCTTCTAAATCTTGGGAAAGTATCTGTTGGACTGTAGAGATATTTAAAAGCGACTATGAGGATCATGTTACCACAACCAAGGTGCACCTATTCTGGTCCTGTAGGCCCAGCCTTCAGCTGCCTCAAAAAATACCCACTGGGCTTCCCTGGTGGCGCAGTGGTTGAGAGTCCGCCTGCCGATGCAGGGGACACGGGTTTGTGCCCCGGTCCAGGAAGATCCCACATGCCGCGGAGCGGCTGGGCCCGTGAGCCATGGCCGCTGAGCCTGCGCGTCCAGAGCCTGTGCTCCGCAACGGGAGAGGCCACAACAGTGAGAGAGGCCTGCGTACCACAAAAAAAAAAAAAAAAAAAAAACCCACTGATGTAGATATAAATGCTTTTGAGACATCCATGAGTAGCCAGCTTTGCCATTCATATCACCTGTTATGCTTTTACTTCAGAATCACCCTCACCTTTATTTGGTGTTAGTAACTCAAGGTCAAACAATAACATGCTAGAAAATGTGGTTTCATGTTGCTATAAACATAGTTAACTTTATAGTCTCTTTTAAAATGTATCTTTAAATCAACATAATTAACTGGTTTGAATATAGTAGTCAAACTAAATTATAGCAGTAAATCTATCTGCCATAAAAATAAAAAATGTTGACCATTAGATAAGTATGCAAGTAAATCAAGCCCCACACCACCAAAAGAACCATAAGGAGTTACTACCAGATTTGTCAAGTTTTGTATAAATTTTTCTGGTGATATTAAAGATGTAATCCTAAACTGAAAGCAACTATTGAATAATGATTAGGGTAGTAAACATTCATTGAGACATCAGAACACCATAGCTGACATTTCCATATGCAGTATAAATCCTCCTAATATCTTGCTCTTGATAAGAAAAGCATGAAGCCATATCAGTGAAATACAGTGTTGTAGCTGTTTTGGAAACAAACCATTTTCATTTATTAGCAAATTAATCAGGCTTTTCAGAGGAATAAATGTCAATAAATAAAATGTAAAATGTTGCATTATATATTCATCCACATATTTGATGACACACTTTCTTTATTTTTTCTGAAAGAAAATGAATTAGAAGTATGTAGTAAGAGACTGAGAAATACATTGTTTTATATTAAAATATTAGATTTAACAATAATGCAAAGCATTCTGCAGTTGCCTCCATAAAGTCAGAAATTTTATGTTTCATCAAGGATGAACTCCAAAACCTCCATTATAGCAAGATGTTGGTGTATATAACGCTGAAAGCAGTTATATGTGTATATACACAAACTCACACATGCACACACACACTAGGCATTTGAACCAGATTCACATGTTCCTTTCATTTTAAATAGAAACAAGGCCTCCAAGCCCCCCAAAATAGACTCTGGTTGGTGAGAAAGCCAAAATCTGGAATTCCAATAATAAATGTCAACATGATAATTTAAAGAATATTTAAAACAAAAAGCTCAGGCTGTGAAGGTCCTAACCCAAACCAGCCTGACCTAATAAAATAATCATTGAATCAAATGATAAAAATGTGATAAATATGTTTTTCTTTGACAGTCATGCAAATCTGCATTTCTGAGAGAATTCTGACTCTATATAGAACTTTATATTTATGGATTCTCTTAGCGTGGGAAATAAGCTAGAGAAGAACAAGGATAACCAGGATGGAGAAAGAATTATGTGGAAAAAAAAAACAAACTGGAAACAGAAGAGTACAAAATTGAAGTCAAGAGAATTTTGACTCAGTGATTTTTAACATTTAATTCCCCCCCCCCAACTTTTTTTAACCATGAATGATATTGTGACAAACCAAACGATTACAAAAATCCAAGATTCACTTGCTTGGATAGGGTTTTTATCTCCTGAATTTTCTGAATGGTTTCTTTTGCACCTCCTTGCAAAAGTCTTCTTTAAAACAAAAGCAACCTTCTAGTTTAAGATGAAATCTCTCAGTATTAAATGCTAATTTATTAGATGGTTATAAAATTGCAATACCATCAACCCTAGCAATAATGAATCCCCATGGTCTCTGATTTCACGAGGAACCTGGCATATCATCAGAAAAAAATGAAGAAACATAATCAAATGTCATTGTTAATGATATTCAATTATTCCACTTGTGACCTGAGCTATTATAACTATTACCTTATAATTGCAACTTATCCATTGGGAAAGCCAACTTCAAACATTATCATAGCTTAAAGGTCACTTGGAAAGTATGCAATTATAACAAAATTTTGTGATAGTTATGGAAATTAATTCATTTTTTTATGCCTGGCCCCAGACGATATTTGTTCTTTAAAGAATAAATCATAGAATATGAGTTAAATATATTATATTTGCAGTGCTTTTTCTATCCCTCACACATTTTTGAAAAGAAAACAAAGAAAAAATTTTCCTTATATAATTCTCTTTCCCGGCAACGTTTTATCTTCTCAAAATAGCAGCTGCCATCAGTCATGGACCTGCTCTTTGTCATGGGCCTGCTGTGTATCTGTAGAGGTGACATCAGCTTCCTTCCTCGCTTTTTGCCCTGCCTCTACTGTTGCAGCGCTCTCAGGCCTCCCATTTTCCTCCAACAATAAGGCGGAAAAGAGCAGTGACTCAGAAAGCAGTACCCTGTTCTTTCTTAGCCTAAACAGCAAAAATAACCACATTTTCCTGGTTTTATAAAAATGAACAAAACTTGAAAATAAAACTCTACCATTTCATTATATTTAGATCTCCACAATAACCACCACTTCTTAACAGCTTTCTATGTGCCAAGCACTGTTTTAGGTGCCTTACACACACCTATTTGAAGTCATCTGCTTCTTTCTTTCTCTTGGTTTGATTTTCACAAGCAAAAGTGTTCACTTAAAGTAGAAATGGGAACATATGTATATGTATAACTGATTCACTTTGTTATAAAGCAGAAACACACCATTGTAAAGCAATTATACTCCAATAAAGATGTAAAAAAAAAGTAGAATATATTGAGGAATTGATAGAAAAGACAGAAATATTAGGCTACCCTTACCCAAACTACTTCACCAGCAATTGACTGCATGACTCTAGGTGACCGATACTTACAACCGAGGTAAGAATTCAAAAGCACGGAAGGGGTGGGAATAGCACAGTCAGAGGATGCCTGGGAGTCTTAACCTCCCCTGGGTCCCGAACTATTCCTATTCCTATTCTGAGTCCCAGAATAGAAAGAAGAATAACTCTTGCCTTGGTGATGAGGCTAAAGTTAGACTAAACCAAAATGCCCATCAAGGAAGGAAGGAGAGGGACAGATGAGGATATAGCAGGTGGTGAGTTATGGAGCCCAAAGAGGAGGTTAGAAGAAGAAGCAAACTCAAGATCCTGGAGAAGTGGGAATAGGCAGGAGCCGTTAGACTTGCCCTGAGTACAGAATGCCAAAGTCTGCTGCAGCCTTTTATCTACTTTTTCCAACCAATCTGACTGTTTTCCCCAGTGAGTTAAATGAACTTAGCAACTGTTTTACTGCACAGACAATAAGAAAATGACTGTCTGAATGATATAGAGGAATTTTGGCACATCAGTTTCTGGAAAAAAGCACTGACTCTTCTTTTTTTTTAACCCTTTCTTTGAGAAAGAGTAAAAGTAATATATAACAACAAGGATAAATCTTAAAAACATAAAATTGATGAAAAAAGTAAATATGTACACTTTTTTTCTACATTCAAAATAGGCAAAACAATTCTATATGTTGTTTATAAACACATATATGTGTTTATAAAAGTATTAAAATAGACTGGAGTCACATTTTTTCCCCTCCAACATTAACTTTCTTATAGAAAATGCCTGTGTAGCAAAACAACTGTTCAAGTTTAGCCAACTAAGTTGCTGGGACTGGGGCTGGGGGGTGGGGGAAGGGTAATTAACCAGTCAAGTTGGTCATCAGACATTATTTAGAAAAAGAATCCATAGATACACACTTTTCCTCTTATATTTTCTTATAGATATAGTACATAATTATCCTCTTCTTTTTCCAGCTTTATATTCTTACTTTATATCCCCAACTATGAATAATCATAGAATTAGGCTCATCACAGGATTAGGGAAAAATCAGCCCAGCTTGTAGGAAAAAGTGATGGCCTTTATCTTTTTAACCCTCTTCTCACAGTTCAGCTAAATCACAAATGAACATTGTCCTGTTTCAGGTGATTTTAATTTTACAATGAGAAGTAACAGGTATCTTTGGGACACAAATCAATTTTGACACTTTTTACCTATTATCTATAACTAAAATTCTTAATTTAAGCCTAATTAAAAGTAGCATTACTGAAGAGTTGTTGAGTCAAATTTTAACTCATTTATAAAATAAAATACCCATAGAACATTCTTATGCATAGATTGCTATAAAGAAATGAGAACAGTGTTTGATATCCTTGACAGGCCAAGGCTGTCTAAACACACAAAGAAAGCAATCTTTCTGGATTATTTCAAAAGGGGTGTTTTTTGTCTTAACACGTTGGGATAGGGTGAATTTCCAATTTCACTGGACAAGTTCATCTAAACATGCAGATTGGTCTGGTCTGAGTATGTGGACATAGCCTGATCCTGCACCAATTCCGTGACGGAGCAGTTTCTGCATTTGTTAAATCGCTCTGCCATGATGTCCTCATCCTTCTCAGAGTGTCTCTCAGTGTCATCATGATTCATCAAAAAAAAAGTACAGTGACTACATAAATAAGGGCAGCCATTAAGGTGAACTATTTCAGAGAACTATGCCTTGAGGAAAAAACTGTTTACATTAGACACAGCCTTACACTCAGCTCTCTCCCTCAACCACAAAAGGAAGATGGATAGTCTTTGGTCAGATGAACAGTTTATGAGGTTTTGTACTATATAAAGTGACATCTTCAGGGCCATGTGTATGTACATTGTAAACCCTTGAGATATTTTATATTGCAACATACATATTTAATGTGATCATAAAAAAGCTTATTTGTCTCAAAGTCTCTTTTACCCTTACTTATATGACCAAACAGCTTGATGCTACTGGCTAAATTTTCAAAACTTTCATTATTCAGTGTGAACATGCCCAACTTCCATAGATATATAAATCAGATTCGAGCAGCAAATGACACATTCAAAATGAGTAATATGACATCCATATGGAAGCCTAGTGACAGAAATTGAAGAAATGAGGTGTTTTTAAATCCCAGCAGGTTTATTTAGTTATAAATTGTTTCTACGGTGACATATTATTTTTTTAATTCCAAAAATGGTTAAACTAACAAGCCAAAAATTATTTAGTACATTGTACACAACAACATAAAAGAGCATGAGACCCTTTTACTCTTTAACTAGTAAGGTGAATTAATAGAAAGTTTAAAAATCATATCTCCAAATGGAAATTCATTTGAATGAAACCAAATAGCATTTTACTACACAAGCAATACAGGCTACATAAAGGCTTGCAAGTTCAACTTCATGATATCTGTTACTGACAGCAGAGTTATTAGTCAGCAGAAACTACTGCTGTAAATAATACTCTAGGATCAGTATGAGGAAGTTCTTGAGAAATGAAAGCCACTGATGAATCTTACTGGATCCTGAAAATTGAAATATAAATAGTGGGTTGAATATCATGTGCACATTATTTGACAACCAAAGCATAACAATGAAGTGATCTTATGCATCAGTCTTGCTTAGTTTTATCCTAAGGGGACCTCAAAATGAGATCTAAAAATAAGTGTTCCTGGGTTATAATGTTAGGTGGATCACTTAAAGACATATTAAACTATCAGAAAAGATAAGAGTCTCAAGTGTTATTTATACTATTGGGAAAAAATTGCTCCAGATATCATTGAGAAACTGGCTTACTCAAAATATTTACCCACGTTGATCTTAGGCTGTCTCCATAACCCAAAAAAGAGGACTTGAATCAAGTTCGGTCATTACTAGTCTAATTCACACAGCAATCAAAATTTATAACTCAAACCCTTAGGCTAATTTTTACTCTACTAATCATATAAAGATACCAAATACAGTTCCCATTTTACTATGGGAAACACAACTTTGTTTTGATGTATGTTCTTGATCTAGTCTTTTTATATGAGTAATACAAATAACTCAGCTTTTTATTGATATTCTGTGAACACTTTCTAGGAAAATTTTAGTTTATATCTAATTGCATGTCACAAGAGTGTCTGCTGGTGTTGTTCCAAGTCAGATGTACTAAACGAAGCTCATTTCTGGCATCTGATAGACAAGCATTAAATAATATCATCAGAATACAAGAACTTTCAGATTGAAAGAAACTTTATAGTGACTACCCATTTGTGATAAACTTTAGGTGGTCAATGTCTTTTGTAGTCTAACACTATTGCAGGATGATGGAAATGGCTGTTTTGTTTACAAAAATATCCTCTACTCTACGTTGAACATCACTTTATTCCACTTACTGAGGATTTCTAACTGTATTTTTTTTATTTATATTTTTCTCTGATAGTCAAAAGGCACTGTAGGAAAAAATTTCAGTCATTGTTTCTTGTATCTTCTTTTTAATAGTCATTGTTTCAGAAAGACCCTAATGAGTAATTTCAGAAAAAAATGAAAAGAAGTATTTAATTATGTTGTTCACAGGAGGACAAGAGAATGGAAGTATAAGTTTTCACACATTGTAGGGTAGCTTGTATTGAGGAGACACAGGGCTCCTCCATTCTCTAGAGGCATTTTCTCAGTCATGAGTGAGTAAGCACTGTGACCAAACCAAGAAAATCACAAGATATCTGTCCTGAAGATCCCAGTATAAGGTGGTATTACTTCAGGTGCCTTGTAAATGACTCTTGAGAAAGTGACAATCATCCTAAAAGACAAGGAAGGGATAATGAAAAATATGTTCTCTATCTATGAGCCTCTTCATTTTTAGAGATTCTGATCTACCACACCCAGATGTGCACAATAAATATTTATTCAAGGTGGTTGTGACATGAAGGTTGTGACATAAAGGTCCTTGGCTGTTGCAGTTGGCTGTTTGAATGTATATTTCAACACTTAACACTTCAGAAAATATTCCATTCTGCTAGATGTTCTGCTACATATCTGTTTACCTGCTCTACAAGCGATTGTTAAGTACATTTTCAGTAGGGAGAGAGACATGGGAACTTAGTATGGAAAAGAATATACAAATAAATTATCACAATGTGACAAAAAAAATCTATATAGACTTCCGGGTAAGATGGCGGAAGAGTAAGACGCGGAGGTCACCGTCCTCCCCACGGATACACCAGAAATACAGCTGCACGTGGAGCAACTCCTACAGAACACCTGCTGGACGCTGGCAGAGGACCCCGGACCTCCCAAAAGGCAAGAAACTCCCCACATACCTGGGTAGGGCAAAGCGGAGAGATTCCCGCACAGAGGATCGGTGCCGAGCGGCACTCACCAGCCCGAGAGGCTTGTCTGCTCGCCCCGGCGGCGCTGGAAGCTGAGGCTCGGGCTTCGGTCAGAGCGCAGGGAGAGGACTGGGGCTGGCGGCGAGAACTCAGCCGGAAGGGGGCTAATGAGCCACAGCTAGCCGGCAGGGAGTCCGGGAAAACTCTGGAGCTGCCGAAGAGGCAAGAGACTTTTTCTTCCCTCTTGGTTTCCTGGTGCGCGAAGAGAGGGGATTAAGAGCACTGCTTAAAGGGGCTCCACAGACGGGCGCGAGACGCGACTGAAGGCACGGAGCCCGGTGACGGGCGTGGGACGCTGGGGCTGCTGCTGCCGCCGCCAAGAAGCCTGTGTGCGAGCGCGGGTCACTGTCCACACCGCCCTTCCGGGAGCCTGTGCAGCCCGCCACTGCCGGGGTCCCGGGATCCAGGGGCGGCTTCCCTGGGAGAACGCACGGCGCGCCTCGGGCTGGTGCAACGTCACGCCGACCTCTGCCGCTGCAGGCTCGCCCCACACTCCGTGCCCCTCCCTCCCGCCCGGCCTGAGTAAGCCAGAGTCCCCGAAGAGGCTGCTCCTTTAACCCTGTCCTGTCTGAGCGAAGAACAGACGCCCTCCGGCGACCTACACGCAGAGGCGGGGCCAAATCCAAAGCTGAGACCCGGGAGCTGTGAGAACAAAGAAGAGAAAGGGAAACCTCTCCCAGCAGCCTCAGAAGCAACGCATTAAAGCTCCACAGTCAACTTGATGTACCCTGCATCTATGGAATACATGAATGGACAAGAAATCATCCCAAATTGAGGAACCAGGAGTCAGTGCTGTGCCTCTGAGGTGGGAGAGCCAACTTCAGGACACTGGTCCACAAGAGACCTCCCAGCTCCACATAATATCAAACGGCGAAAATCTTCCAGAGATCTCCATCTCAACACCAGCACCCAGCTTCACTCAACGACCAGCAAGCTACAGTGCTGGACACCCTATGCCAAACAACTAGCAAGACAGGAACACAACGCCACCCATTAGCAGAGAGGCTGCCTAAAATGATAAAAAGTCCGCAGACACCCCAAAACACACCACCAGACGTGGACCTGCCCACCAGAAAGACAAGATCCAGCCTCACCCACCAGAACACAGGCACTAGTCCCCTCCACCAGGAAGCCTACACAACCCACTAAACCAACCTTAGCCACTGGGGACAGACACCAAAAACAACGGAAACTATGAACCTGCAGCCTGCAAAAAGGAGACCCCAAACACAGTAAGATAAGCAAAATGAGAAGACAGAAAAACACACAGCAGGAGGAGCAAGATAAAAACCCACCAGACCTAACAAATGAAGAGGTAATAGGCAGTCTACCTGAAAAAGAATTCAGAATAATGATGGTAAAGATGATCCAAGATTCTATTTCCCAGATCCAAAATCTTGGAAATAGAATAGACAAAATGCAAGAAACAGTTAACAAGGACCTAGAAGAACTAAAGATGAATCAAGCATCTATTAAAAATACAATAAGTGAAATAAAAAATACTCTAGATGGGATCAATAGCAGAATAACTGAGGCAGAAGAACGGATAAGTGAGGTGGAAGATAAAATAGTGGAAATAACTGCTGCAGAGCAAAATAAAGAAAAAAGAATGAAAAGAACAGAGGACAGTCTCAGAGACCTCCGGGACAACATTAAACGCACCAACATTCGAATTATAGGGGTTCCAGAAGAAGAAGAGAAAAAGAAAGGGACTGAGAAAATATTTGAAGAGATTATAGTTGAAAACTTCCCTAATATAGGAAAGGAAATAGTTAATCAAGTCCAGGAGGCACAGAGAGTCCCATACAGAATAAATCCAAGGAGAAATACGCCAAGACACATATTAATCAAACTGTCAAAAATTAAACACAAAGAAATCATATTAAAAGCAGCAAGGCAAAAACAACAAATAACACACAAGGGAATCCCCATCAGGATAACAGCTGATCTCTCAGCAGAAACTCTACAAGCCAGAAGGGAGTGGCAGGACATAATTAAAGTGATGAAGGAGAAAAACCTGCAACCGAGATTACTCTACCCAGCAAGGATCTCATTCAGATTTGATGGAGAAATTAAAACGTTTACAGACAAGCAAAAGCTGAGAGAGTTCAGCACCACCAAACCAGCTTTACAACAAATGCTAAAGGAACTTCTCTAGGCAAGAAACACAACAGAAGGAAAAGACCTACAATAACGAACCCAAAACAATTAAGAAAATGGGAATAGGAACATACCTATCGATAATTACCTTAAATGTAAATGGACTAAATGCTCCCACCAAAAGACACAGAGTGGCTGAATGGATACAAAAACAAGACCCATCTATATGCTGTCTACAAGAGACCCACTTCAGACCTAGAGACACATACAGACTGAAAGTAAGGGGATGGAAAAAGATATTCCATGCAAATGGAAACCAAAAGAAAGCTGGAGTAGCAATTCTTATATCAGACAAAATAGACTTTAAAATAAAGACTACTAGAAGAGAAAAAGAAGGACACTACATAATGATCAAGGGATCGATCCAAGAAGAAGATATAACAATTTTAAATATTTATGCACCAAACATAGGAGCACCTCAATACATAAGGCAAATACTAACAGCCATAAAAGGAGAAATCGACAGTAACACAATCATAGTAGGGGACTTTAACACCCCACTTTCACCAATGGACAGATCATCCAAAATGAAAATAAATAAGGAAACACAAGCTTTAAATGATACATTAAACAAGATGGACTTAATTGATATTTATAGGACATTCCATCCCAAAACAACAGAATACACATTTTTCTCAAGTGCTCATGGAACATTCTCCAGGATAGATCATATCTTGGGTCACAAATCAAGCCTTGGTAAATTTAAGAAAATTGAAATTGTATCAAGTATCTTTTCCGACCACAATGCTATGAGACTAGATATCAATCACAGGAAAAGAGCTGTAAAAAATACAAACACATGGAGGCTAAACAATACACTACTTAATAACAAAGTTATCACTGAAGAAATCAAAGAGGAAATTAAAAAATACCTAGAAACAAATGACAATGGAGACACGACGACCCAAAACCTATGGGACGCAGCAAAAGCAGTTCTAAGGGGGAAGTTTATAGCAATACAATCCCACCTTAAGAAACAGCAAACATCTCGAATGAACAACCTAACCTTGCACCTAAAGCAATTAGAGAAAGAAGAACAAAAACATCCCAAAGTTAGCAGAAGGAAAGAAATCATAAAAATCAGATCAGAAATAAATGAAAAAGAAATGAAGGAAACGATAGCAAAGATCAATAAAACTAAAAGCTGGTTCTTTGAGAAGATAAACAAAATTGATAAACCATTAGCCAGACTCATCAAGAAAAAAAGGGAGAAGACTCAAATCAATAGAATTAGAAATGAAAAAGGAGAAGTAACAACTGACACTGCAGAAATACAAAAGATCATGAGAGATTACTACAAGCAACTCTATGCCAATAAAATGGACAACCTGGAAGAAATGGACAAATTCTTAGAAATGCACAACCTGCCGAGACTGAATCAGGAAGAAATAGAAAATATGAACAGACCAATCACAAGCACTGAAATTGAAACTGTGATAAAAAAATCTTCCAACAAACAAAAGCCCAGGACCAGATGGCTTCACAGGTGAATTCTATCAAGCATTTAGAGAAGAGCTAACACCTATCCTTCTCAAACTCTTCCAAAATATAGCAGAGGGAGTAACACTCCCAAACTCATTCTAAGAGGCCACCATCACCCTGATACCAAAACCAGACAAGGATGTCACAAAGAAAGAAAACTACAGGCCAATATCACTGATGAACATAGATGCAAAAATCCTCAACAAAATACTAGCAAACAGAATCCAACAGCACATTAAAAGGATCATACACCATGATCAAGTGGGGTTTATTCCAGGAATGCAAGGATTCTTCAATATACGCAAATCAATCAACGTGATACACCATATTAACAAACTGAAGAATAAAAACCATATGATCATCTCAATAGATGCAGAGAAAGCTTTCGACAAAATTCAACACCCATTTATGATAAAAACCCTGCAGAAGGTAGGCATAGAGGGAACTTTCCTCAACATAATAAAGGCCATATATGACAAACCCACAGCCAGCATAGTCCTCAATGGTGAAAAACTGAAACCATTTCCACTAAGATCAGGAACAAGACAAGGTTGCCCACTCTCACCACTCTTATTCAACATAGTTTTGGAAGTTTTAGCCACAGCAATCTGAGAAGAAAAGGAAATAAAAGGAATCCAAATCGGAAAAGAAGAAGTAAAGCTGTCACTGTTTGCAGATGACATGATACTATACATAGAGAATCCTAAAGATGCTACCAGAAAACTAATAGAGCTAATCAATGAATTCGGTAAAGTTGCAGGATACAAAATTAATGCACAGAAATCTCTGGCATTCCTATATACTAATGATGAAAAATCTGAAAGTGAAATCAAGAAAACACTCCCATTTACCATTGCAACAAAAAGAATAAAATATCTAGGAATAAACCTACCTAAGGACACAAAAGACCTGTATGCAGAAAATTATAAGACACTGATGAAAGAAATTAAAGATGATACAAATAGATGGAGAGATGTACCATGTTCTTGGATTGGAAGAATCAACATTGTGAAAGTGACTCTACTACCCAAAGCAATCTACAGATTCAATGCAATCCCTATCAAACTACCACTGGCATTTTTCACAGAACTAGAGCAAAAAATTTCACAATTTGTATGGAAACACAAAAGACCCCGAATAGCCAAAGCAATCTTGAGAACGAAAAATGGAGCTGGAGGAATCAGGCTCCCTGACTTCAGACTATACTACAAAGCTACAGTAATCAAGACAGTATGGTACTGGCACAAAAACAGAAAGATAGATCAATGGAACAGGATAGAAAGCCCAGAGATAAACCCACGGACGTATGGTCACCTTATCTTTGATAAAGGAGGCAGGAATGTACAGTGGAGAAAGGACAGTCTCTTCAATAAGTGGTGCTTGGAAAACTGGATAGGGACATGTAAAAGTATGAGATTAGATCACTCCCTAACACCATACACAAAAATAAAATCAAAATGGATTAAAGACCTAAATGTAAGGCCAGACACTATCAAACTCTTAGAGGAAAACATAGGCAGAACACTCTATGACATAAATCACAGCAAGATCCTTTTTGACCCACCTCCTAGAGAAATGGAAATAAAGACAAAAATAAACACATGGGACCTAATGAAACTTAAAAGCTTTTGCACAGCAAAGGAAACCATAAACAAGACCAAAAGACTACCCTCAGAATGGGAGAAAATATTTGTAAATGAAGCAACTGACAAAGGATTAATCTCCAAAATTTATAAGCAGCTCATGCAGCTCAATAGCAAAAAAACAAACAACCCAATCCAAAAATGGGCAGAAGACTTAAATAGACATTTCTCCACAGAAGATATACAGACTGCCAACAAACACATGAAAGGATGCTCAACATCTTTACTCATTAGAGAAATGCAAATCAAAACTACAATGAGATATCATCTCACACCAGTCAGAATGGCCATCATCAAGAAATCTAGAAACAATAAATGCTGGAGAGGGTGTGGAAAAAAAGGAACACTCTTGCACTGCTGGTGGGAATGTGAATTGGTACAGCCACTATGGAGAACAGTATGGAGGTTCCTTAAAAAACTACAAATAGAACTACCATATGACCCAGCAATCCCACTACTGGGCATATACCCTGAGAAAACCATAATTCAAAAAGAGACATGTACCAAAATGTTCATAGCAGCCCTATTTACAATAGCCCGGAGATGGAAACAACCTAAGTGTCCATCATCAGATGAATGGGTAAAGAAGATGTGGCACATATATACAATGGAATATTACTCAGCCATAAAAAGAAATGAAATTGAGCTATTTGTAATGAGGTGGATGGACCTAGAGTCTGTCATACAGAGTGAAGTAAGTCAGAAAGAGAAAGACAAATACTGTATGCTGACACATATATATGGAATTTAAGGAAAAAAATGTCATGAAGAACATAGGGGTAAGACAGGAATAAAGAAACAGACCTACTAGAGAATGGACTTGAGGATATGGGGAGGGGGAAGGGTAAGCTGTGACAAAGTGAAAGAGCGGCATGGACATATATACACTACCAAACGTAAGGTAGATAGCTAGTGGGAAGCAGCCGCATAGCACAGGGAGATCAGCTCGGTGCTTTGTGACCGCCTGGAGGGGTGGGATAGGGAGGGTGGGAGGGAGACGCAAAAGGGAGGGGATATGGGAACATATGAACATGTATAACTGATTAAATTTGTTATAAAGCAAAAAATTAAAAAAATTAATTAATTAATTTTAAAAAATCTATATAGTAATTCTATGGGAATGCATATACCCTGAGAAAACCATAATTCAAAAAGACACATGTTCCCCAATGTTCACGGCAGCACTATTTACAAAAGTCAGGACAAGGAAGCAACCTAAATATCCATCGACAGATGAATGGATAATGAAGATGTGGTACATATATACAATGGAATATTACTCAGCCATAAAAAGGAACAAAACAAATATATATTAATGTATATATGTGGAATCTAGAAAAATGGTACAGATGAACCTATTTGTGGGGCAGGAATAGAGATGCAGACATAAAAACGGACGTGTGGACATGGGAGAGAGAAGCGGGGGGTGCAATGAATTGGGAGATTGGGATTGACATATATACACTACCATATGTAAAATAGATAGCTAGTGGGAACCTGCTGTATAGCACAGAGAGCTCAGCTCGGTGCTCTGCAGTGACCCAGATGAGTGGGATGGGGTGGAGTGGGAGCGAGGTCCAAGAGGGAGGGGTTTATGTATACATACAGCTAATTCACTTTGTTGTACAGCAGAAACTAATACAACATTGTAAAGTAATTATATACCAATTTTTTTTAAAAAAGCAAAAAAAGAAGTATTTAAATTTCAAGGAAATAGCTGCATTTAAGCTATGTCTTTAAAGATAAGTAAAAGTTCCCTGGACTTAAAAAGGCAATGGCAGGGCTTCCCTGGTGGCACAGTGGTTGAGAGTCTGCCTGCCGATGCAGGGGACACGGGTTCGTGCCCCGGTCCGGGAAGATCCCACATGCCGTAGAGCGGCTGGGCCCATGAGCCATGGCCACTGAGCCTGCGCGTCCAGAGCCTGTGCTCCGCAACGGGAGATCCGCCACAACAGTGAGAGGCCCACGTACCGCAAAAAAAAAAAAAAAAGAAACCAAAAAAAAAAAAAGGCAACAGCAAAGGAGAGGACAGAGAGAGGGAGAGAAAGAAATCCTAGGCACAGGAAAAATAATTTGTGGAGGTATAGAGACAAGAAGAAAATAAGGCAGCAGCTTCCTGCAAGAAGTTTGGTGTTCACTGGGGCAGAAAGAACATGTAAGGGAATGGCAGGTCTTCACTGTGCCCAAAAATTTGGAAAGAGGGCAGAATAGATATGCCTACCTGGTTCATTTTTCTGAGATATAATGGAAACCACAGAGGAGAAACAAGTAAAACCAGGAAAGATAGAAATGGTGCTAACACTCGTTCAGAAGTGAAGGCTCCAGAGCTATTTATTAAATTGTAAAAGTGATCCCAAACCTCTAGAATGGCACACCCTCTGCCAGATAAGGGAGAGGAACTCTATTTCATGGCATTTAACACTCTTTTAGGAGAAGGAGCAGTGCCTGAATATTCTCAGAATGCTGAGTTTTCTCTCCCTTGCCATTTCCTTCTGTGACAGGAAAGTGGAGAGAATGAAATATCATCCCCAGCTTGAGGAAGAAAAAAGAAAGAATTGCTTTCAAAGTATTCTAGGAAGAGGATCAAGTTACCTGTATCATATTGGAGTAAAGAAGACTGGTCAGAGCCACCCAAGCTTGAGCAAGGTAGAAAGAAATGGCATGGACATTACATAAACATATTACAGCAATGAATATGCATGCAAAAGCCAAAAGAAACCAAGCTATAAGAAAAACATAACTTTAAGAATAGAATAAAACCAATACAATTAATTGCTTCATGCCATAAAAACAACTTAAGAAACTCAAAATTTTAAAAAAGAGTCCAAAGACTAGTTGATAAAACAGAATGAAATGAGATAATTTAATTGAAACAAGGAACAGAATAGACACTGCTGAAAGTCATATTAGTTAACACAGAAAAGAGATAAGATCATCACAGTGCCTTCAAAAATAAAAACCAGAGTAAAACTATTAGGCAAAAGCTAATAGAAATGAAATACAAAAATTATACAGTACAAGGGTAATGTGTTGAAACAGAATTCAGAGAATGAAACAGAAGATGCATCCAAAGGTAAAATTATAAGAAAATTTTCTGGAAATGGATAAACAACTGTATATGCAGATCAAAAAGAGCACACTGTGTTCTAGGAAATTTTGAAACAAAACACTCAACTCTAAAACAAATCCAGTTACATTTTTAAACTTCAAAAAAAAAAAACACCAAAAAACCCTTTAGAATCAGGCAAACCAAAACCAGAGTAGGGAGTGGGGGGGTATAGATCATCTTCACAGGGAAAAAAAGATGGCAGGTTGCTTCTGGAACATTAAATGCCAGAAAATAAGGAAGCACTGTGTGTAAGTTCAGGAGGAAAGTGTAACCCAAAAATGTAACTCAAATAACACAGGAGCCATGGGCATTTCTTAGAAAGTTTGCCTGATGGTGAAATTCAACCTATTGGAGATGGATAGATACAAAGACCTTTAGAATAAAGTATCTGTAATAAAGAGACTGGCAGTGAGACTGAATCAATTTAAATATAAAACCAATCCTAAACAACTGTGGGAATTATAATTATTATATCTGTTCAATGCAAAAACAACAATATAACGAAATTCAGGAGGGAGGCGAAAAAGTGGTACAAATTATTGTACTAATTTTTTCATCTTTCAAGGTAGGAAATCAAAACAGTTTTTTTTATTGACTCCAACCACTTAGTGTTTTGAAAATTTTCTTTTTCCATCCTTAAAGAGATTACTTAAGAAATAAAATCCCTATGTTAAAAAAATATTTATTTGAATTTCAACAATTAATTTTACTCATTTATTTTTCTACTTCTAAATTCAAACAAAATTAACAAAATACCATTCATTTGGAAAATATCATTAATAACATAACTTTATTTTTATTAAAGTTCTATTTTTCTATCTTCTATCTGCATGGAAGATATCTAGAATAATATTTACTTAATGAGAATTTCTAGGAGATGTGATGGGAAGGAGAGGGTTGTACTATCCAGCATTGACTTGATAATGCATGTTTATCATTTTTACAAAAATAAAAACCAATATGCCAGGATACTAGCAGTGGCTAATTCTGGATGTTGGGAATATGGATTTATCCATTCATTTATTTAAAAATCTTTATTGGGCACTCATTATGTAGTAAGTACTGTCCAGGGTGCTGAAAATACAACAGCAAAAAAAAAACAAAGCCCTTTCTTCAAGGAGCTTGTGAGAAGGGGAGAACAGAAAAAAACCACATAAAAAGTAAACATGTACTATGTTAGGAAGTAATAAGATGAGCTATGAAGAAAAATATCTGTCAAAGAGCAGGATGACCATATGTTCCAGTTTGCTAGAGCCAGTTCCAGTTTATGACTCTTGTTTCAACTCCCTAACTAACTGGGGTTCCTTTTCAATCTCAAAATTATCCTGTTTTGGATAACAATTTATGTTTACCCCACATAAGGGTGATATGAAGCGTTCTACGGTGGGATTCAGAGAGAGTGGCCAGAAAAGTCCACATGATAAGGTAATATTTGAGCAGAGACTTGAAGAAGGGAAGGAACAAACCATGGAGATATATAAGGGAAGGAGTACTCCAGGCAAAAGGAACATCAAGGACAAAGATCTTAGATCAGGATATGCTTGTCATCTTCCAAGACCACAAAGAAGGCTCAGAGGGATGGAGGCAGCAGGTGAGGTCAGAGGGGTTGGACAGAGAGAGGAGAGACAGGGGGGCAGTCATAAAGGGCCCTTTAGGCTCTCTTGTAAGCAGATTGGCTTTTACTTTGAATGAGACAAGATGCTAAGAGAGGATTTCAAGCAAGGAATTATTTGACCTGACTTATATTTTTAAATAATCTGGCTGCTGTGTAGAGACAAGATCATGAGAAGCAAGGACAGAAACAGAATAAGGAGGCTATTGGAAAAATCCAGGTGAAGAACTGAAGGGTGGTAGTGGTGAAGGTGGTAAGAATGGGAACAAGATAGGATGGATGATTGTTATTGTTCTTCCTTGAACTTTCCTGTATCTTTTAAATTTAATAAAATTAATATTTTAGAGGAGGAACCAAGATGGCAGAGTAGAAGGACGTGCTCTCACTCCCTCTTGCGAGAACACCAGAATCACAACTAGCTGCTGGACAATCAACGACAGGAAGACACTGGAACTCACCAAAAAAGATACCCCATATCCAAAGACAAAGGAGAAGCCACAATGAGACAGTAGGAGGGGCGCAATCACAGTAAAATCAAATCCCATAACTGGTGGGTGTGTGACTCACAGACTGGCTAACACTTATACCACAGAAGTCCACCCACTGGAGTAAAGGTTCTGAGCCCCACGTCAGGGTTCCCAACCTGGGGGTCCAGCAACAGGAGGAGGAATTCCTAGAGAATCAGATTTTGAAGCCTACTGGGAACTGATTGCAGGGCTTCGACAGGACTGGGGGAAACAGAGACTCCACTCCTGGAGGGCACACATAAAGTAGTGTGCGCATCAGGACCCAGGGGAAGGAGCAGGGACCCCAGGGGAGACTGAACCAGACCTACCCACTAGTGTTGGAGGGTCTCCTGTAGAGGCGGGGGGGTGACACTGTTGCACCGTGGGGACAAGGACACTGGCAGCAGAAGTTCTGGGAAATACTTCATGGTGTGAGACCTCCCAGAGTCTGTCATTAGCCCCATGAAAGAGCCCAGGTAGGCTCCAGTGTTGGGTTGCCTCAGGCCAAACAACCAACAGGGAGGGAACACAGCCCCACCCATCAACAGTCAAGTGGACTGAAGTTTAACTGAGCTCTGCCCACCAGACGAACAATCAGCTCTACCCACCACCAGTCCCTGCCATCAAGACCCTTAGATAGCCTCATCCACCAGAGGGCAGACAGCAAAAGCAAGAAGAAATACAATCCTGCAGCCTGTGGAACAAAAACCACATTCACAGAAAGAGAGACAAGATGAAAAGGCAGAGGGCTATATATACCAGATAAAGGAACAAGATAAAACCAGAGAAAAACAACTAAAGGAAGTGGAAATAGGCAACCTTCCAGAAAAAGAATTCAGAATAATGATAGTGAAGATGATCCAGGACCTCAGAAAAAGAATGGAGGCAAGGATCGAGAAGATGCAAGAAATGTTTAAAGACCTAGAAGAATTAAAGAACAAACAAACAGAGATGAACAATACAGTAACTGAAATGGAAACTACACTACAAGGAATCAATAGCAGAATAACTGAGGCAGAAGACCAGATAAGTGACCTGGAAGACAGAATGGTGGAATTCACTGCTGTGGAACAGAATAAAGAAAAAAGAATGAAAAGAAATGAAGACAGCCTAAGAGACCTCTGGGACAACATTAAATGCAACAACATTCGCATTATAGCGGTCCCAGAAGGAGAAGAGACAGAGAAAGAACACGAGAAAATATTTGAAGAGATAATAGTCAAAAACTTCCCTAACATGGGAAAGAAAATAGCCACCCAAGTCTACGAAGTACAGCGAGTCCCATACAGGATAAACCCAAGGAGAAAAACACGCCAAGAACACAGTAACCAAATTGGCAAAAATTAAAGACAAAGAAAAACTATTGAAAGCAGCAAGGGAAAAATGAAAAATAACATACGAGAGAACTCCCATAAGGTTAACAGCAGATTTCTCAGCAGAAATTCTACAAGGCAGAAGGGAGTGGCATAATATACTTAAAGTGATGAAAAGGAAGAACCGACAACAAAGATTACTTTACTCTACAAGGATCTCATTCAGATTCGATGGAGAAGTCAAAAGCTTTACAGACAAGCAAAAGCTAAGAGGATTCAGCACAACCAAACCAGCTCTACAACAAATGCGAAAGAAACTTCTCTAAGCGGGAAACACAAGAGAAGAAAAGGACCTACAAAAACAAACCCAAAACAATTAAGAAAATGGTAATAGGAACATATATATCGATAACTACCTTAAACGTGAATGGATTAAGTGCTCCAACCAAAAGAAACAGGCTTGTTGAATGGATACAAAAACACGACCCATATATATGCTGTCTACAAGAGACCCACTTCAGACCTAGGGACACATACAGACTGAAAGTGAGGGGATAGAAAAAGATATTCCATGCGAATGGAAATCAAAAGAAAGCTGGAATAGCTATAATCATATCAGATAAAATAGACTTTAAAATAAAGAATGTTACAACAGACAAGGAAGGACACTACATAATGATCAAGGCATAAATCCAAGAAGAAGATATAACAATTATAAATATATATATGCACCCAACGTAGGAGCACCTCAATACATAAGGCAACTGCTAACAGCTATAAAAGAAAAAATCGTCAGTAACACAATAATAGTGAGGGACTTTAACACCTCACTTATCCCAAGGGACAGATCATCCAAAATGAAAATAAATAAGGAAACAGAAGCTTTAAATGACACAATAGACGAGATAGATTTAATAGATATTTATAGGATATTCCATCCAAAAACAGCAGATTACACTTTCTTCTCAAGTGCGCACAGAACATTCTCCAGGATAGATCACATTTTGGGTCACAAATCAAGCCTCAGTTAATATAAGAAAATTGAAATTATATCAAGCATCGTTTCTGACCACAACGCTATGAGATTAGAAATCAATTACAGGGAAAAAAACGTAAAAAACACAAACACATGGTGGCTAAACAATACGGTACTAAATAACCAAGAGATCACTGAAGAAATCAAAGAGGAAATCAAAAAATACCTAGACACAAATGACAATGAAAACATGATGATCCAAAACCTACGGGATGCAGCAAAAGCAGTTCTAAGACGGAAGTTTATAGCCATACAAGCCTACCTCAAGAAACAAGAAAAGTCTCAAGTATACAATCTACCCGTACACCTAAAGGAACTAGAGAAAGAAGAAAAAAGAAAACCCAAAGTTAGCAGAAGGAAAGAAATCATAAAGATCAGAGCAGAAATAAATGAAATACAAACAAAGAAAACAACAGCAAAGATCAATAAAACTAAAAGATGGTTCTTTGAGAAGATATACAAAATTGATAAACCATTAGCCAGACTCATCAAGAAAAAGAGGGAGAGAACTCAAATCAATAAAATTAGAAATGAAAAAGAAGTTACAACAGACACCGCAGAAATACAAAGCATCATAAGAGACTACTACAAGCAACTCTATGCCAATAAAATGGACAACCTGGAAGAAATGGACAAATTCTTAGAAAGGTATAACCTTCCAAGACTGAACCAGGAAGAAACAGAAAATATGAACAGACCAATCACAAGTAATGAAATTGAAACTGTGATTAAAAATCTTCCAACAAACAAAAGTCCAGGACCAGATGGCTTCACAGGTGAATTCTATCAAACATTTAGAGAAGAGCTAACACGCATCCTTCTCAAACTCTTCCAAAAAATTGCAGGGAAAGGAACACTCCCAAACTCATTCTATGAGGCCACCATCACCCTGATACCAAAATCAGACAAAGATACTACAAACAAGAAAATTACAGACCAATACCACGGATGAATATAGATGCAAAAATCCTCAACAAAAATACTAGCAAACAGAATCCAACAAACACATTAAAAGGTTCACACACCACAATCAAGTGGTATTTAGCCCAGGGATGCAAGGATTCTTCAATATACGCAAACCAATCAATGTGATACACCATATTAACAAATTGAAGAACAAAAACCATATGATCATCTCAATAGATGCAGAAAAAGCTTTTGACAAAATGCAACACCCATTTATGATAAAAACTCTCCAGAAAGTGGGCATAAAGGGAACCTACCTCAACATTATAAAGGCCATATACGACAAACCCACAGCAAACATCATTCTCCATGGTGAAAAACTGAAAGCTTTTCCTCTAATATCAGGAACAAGACAAGTATGTCCACTCTCGCCAGTGTTATTCAACATATTTTTGGAATTCCTAGCCACGGCAATCAGAGAAGAAAAAGAAATAAAAGGAATACAAATTGGAAAAGAAGAAGTAAAACTGTCACAGTCTGCAGATGACATTATACTATACATAGAGAATCCTAAAACGCCACCAGAAAACTACTAGACCTAACCAATGAATTTGGTAAAGTTGCAGGATACAAAATTAATGCAGAGAAACCTCTTGCCTTTGTATACACTAATGATGAAAAATCTGACAGAGAAATTATGGAAACACTCCCATTTACCACTGCAACAAAAAGAATAAAATATGTAGGAATAAACCTACCTAGGGAGACAAAGACCTGTATGCAGAAAACTATAAGGCACTGATGAAAGAAATTAAAGATGATACCCACAGATGGAGAGATATACCATGTTCTTGGATTGGAAAAATCAATATTGTGAAAATGACTATACTACCCGACGCTATCTACAGATCCAATGCAATCCCTATCAAATTACCAAGGGCATTTTTTTTTTTTTTTTTTTTTTTTTTTTTTTTTTTTTTGCGGTATGCGGGCCTCTCACTGTTGTGGCCTCCCCCGCTGCGGAGCACAGGCTCCGGATGCGCAGGCCCAGCGGCCATGGCTCACGGGCCCAGCCGCTCCGCGGCCTATGGGATCCTCCCAGACCGGGGCACGAACCCGTATCCCCTGCATCGGCAGGCGGACTCTCAACCACTGCGCCACCAGGGAGGCCCAACCAAGGGCATTTTTTACAGAACTAGAACAAATCATCTTAAAATTTGTATGGAGAAACAAAAGATCCCGAATACCCAAAGCAGTCTTGAGGGAAAAAAAAGGAGGTGGAGGAATCAGACTCCCTGACTTCAGACTATACTACAAAGCTACAGTAATCAAGACAATATGGTACTGGCACAAAAACAGAAACATAGATCAACTGAACAAGATAGAAAGCCCAGAGATAAACCCACGCACCTATGGCAACTAAACTATTACAAAGGAGGCAAAGATATACAATGGAGAAAAGACAGTCTCTTCAATAAGTGGTGCTGGGAAAACTGGACAGCTACATGTAAAAGAATAAAATTAGAACACTCCCTAACACCATACACAAAAATAAACTCAAAATGAATTAGAGACCTAAATTTGAGACTGGACACTATAAAACTCTTAGAGGAAAACATAGAAAGAACACTCTTTGACATAAATCATAGCAAGATCTTTTTTGATCCACCTCCTAGAGAAATGGAAATAAAAACAAAAATAAACAAATGGGACCTAATGAAACTTCAAAGCTTTTGCACAGGAAAGGAAACCATAAGCAAGACAAAAAGACAACACTCAGAGTGCGAGAAAATATTTGCAAACAAATCAACGGACAAAGGATTAATCTCCAAAATATATAAACAGCTCATGAAGCTCAGTATTAAAGAAACAAACAACCCAATCCAAAAATGGGCAGAAGACCTAAATAGACATTTCTCCAAAGAAGACATACAGATGGCCAAGAAGCACATGAAAAGCTGCTCAACATCACTAATTATTAGAGAAATGCAAGTCAAAACTCCAATGAGGTAGCACCTCACACCAGTTAGAATGGGCATCATCAGAAAATCTACAAACAACAAATGCTGGAGAGGGTGTGGAGAAAAGGGAACCCTCTTGCACTGTTGGTGGGAATGTAAATTGATACAGCCACTATGGAGAACAGTATGGAGGTTCCTTAATAAACTAAAAATAGAATTACCATTTGACCCAGCAATCCCACTACTGGGCATATACCCAGAGGAAACCATAATTCAAAAAGACACATGCACCCCATTGTTCATTGCAGCCCTATTTAAACTAGCCAGGTCATGGAAGCAACCTAAACGCCCATCTACAGACAAATGGATAAAGCAGATGTGGTACATATATACAATGTAATATTACTCAGCCATAAAAAGGAATGAAATTGAGTCATTTGTTGAGACATGGATGGATCTAGAGACTGTCATACAGAGTAAAGTAATTCAGAAAGAGAAAAACAAATATCATTATTAACGCATGTATGTGGAACCTAGAAAAATGGTACAGATGAACCAGTTTGCAGGGCAGAAGTTGAGACACACATGTAGAGCACAAACGTATTGGCACCAAGGAGCAAAAACCGCGGTGGGGTGGGGATGGTGGTGTGCTGAATTGGGCGATTGCAATTGACATGTATACACTGATGTGTATAAAACTGATGACTAACAAGAACCTGCAGTATGAAAAAACAAACAAAAAAACTAACACTTAACTTTCTTTGTGTTATTTGTATGGAAATATGTTAATATAAATATTTCAGACATTACATGAAATTTCTAAGAATCTTATATGTTCTGGTATAATGTTATAAGTCATAATTCTAGTTATTACTTTAAAATGTATCTCTCAGAAATAACTAAATTTACTTGTCAATTGCATTATTATGAACTTTCATCAAATCTTTAACCATGGTCATTTTTCAGACTTTTGTCATTTAGAGACAGTTCTGGGTGTACTCTGATGCTTTTGCAAATATGTTCCTATAAAAGGGTTTCATCTTCAAGGAATTCATGGAAAAGACTCTGACAAGTACAGGTTTCTGGTAAGTGACTATACTGCTGAACTGAATGAATAAGCATTTTCAGAATTCTAATGGAAAACTGATGAATTCATAAAAGTGCTAACAAAAGATGAAGATGAAAAAAAAATTAATTACATGGTACTGAGTGAACTGATGAGGATGATTATAATTTTTGTGACTTTCTGTTTGAATAAAAAAAAAATCCCACAAGGACTCAGAGGCAAAAAATATACAAATCAATTTTCACTGCAAAGTAAAGGAGCTGTTACAGTGGAGGATTACTGGACTGAATGTCAATATTATGACATAGTATGAGTGTGTTTCGTGTTTGGTAATTGCAATCATTGTTGCTTTTGTTGTGGTCATCCATTTACAATGCTTGGTGTCAGTTTATTTATCTCTTGTAAAAATAAAATACAGTGTGTGTGTGAAAAAAAAAAGAAAAAAAAAAGACAACACCTGTTTCTTAACGTCACCACCTGGCATTTTACCTTTGTATAAAAATTTGACTACATTTAAACTCCTTTTCATGAAATTAACCACACTGATGACAAAACAAACAAGCAAAAATTTACATTTTGAAAGAGTAATGGTAAAAGCTTCAAGAGACATTTAGTAGACTCTAACAGAAGCTAATGGTCATTTGTAGGAGGTGAAAGAGGGGCAGTCCTTTAAGATTATCAAGTTTTTGCCTTAAGCAGCAAGAATCATGGCTCCATTAAACAAAAAAGGGGAGGCAGAAGACACAACAAGCATTGCGTATTAGAACATTGAATTAAAGTGCCCACAAACCAGTGCTAACCAGGCATTAACCAAGAAGCAATCATACAGAGGGGTTTTAGAAAGCGATCTGGGTCTGGGATAGAATTAAAGAGTCATCAACAGAAAAGTTATTATTGAAGTTATGTGGGAATAACTGAAAGAGAGTGTGGACACGGGAAAAGAATGATGCCATGGAAGAAGAGAAGTCTGTATACTGGACAAGAACAAGAGGAACTGGGAGAAGGTGCAGAAGGAAATGGTGTTTTTGAAGGCCAAGGTATAAAGGGAGTGCCAAACTTCACATGTATTATCATTATGTCAACTCATCTGACTGAATATCATCCAGCCCAGAGAAGGAGGTTTGCAAGTGTTTAAGCCCCTATTTAAAAATAGAACTTTGCTGCTCCAAGTTCTTTTTCACTGTAAACTTGATAGAGATAAAATATGACTGTTCCTGTGATGCTAATTTAGTATTTGTTTTATAATTTCTACAGCCTTTTGTGTTACTTTAAGTGATCCTTTAAAAAGACTTTTTGAACACTGTAGACTACATAAACTATGTTATAATGCCCGCTTTAAAATATGATATAATCTCCATTTATATCCAATTAACCATTTCAGTCTTCCTTAATAACATTCTTGCCTTAAACAGTGTCATCTTGAACTCATATGATTCAGGTCTGGTAAGACTATAGATGTTCCTCCTGCAACTCTGAATGGAGAAACAGAAGTCTACAAAATCCTACTTGGGTTTCATCTATTCTACTGCCATACAAGGGCAAGTTCATATATTGCTGTTTTATTTATTCATGATTAAAACTAAGTTTATCAGATATTTTTTCTACTGAAATTTTCCTTTATTTTGACTTTAATAGGTATTTAAAACCCCTTTTTCCCTAGTCAATCTGTGATTGGTGGGGCATGGTAAGAAAAAAGGATGCGCTGGCAAACACCCTCCTGTCTTTCACTCATAAAACATATTTATGATGAAAAGAAGGTGATAAAACAGGAAAGTATGAGCTCTTCTCACTGATGTTATTCCATCCACACATATGCAGAGCCTCAGCTCTCAACTATTCAACCCCTGGGAAGAAATCGGCAAGGCAAATTTCTCATTTTCCTAATTTCAAGGTGACTGAAGCCCTAGAGTCTCCTATAACTGCTGTTCATGGACATTTAGGATTTACACTCTTCGGGAATTAGACAATTCATACATTTTAACACTCAAATCAACCTTGAGTGCCCTTCTATCCTTCCTCAAGTAATAAAGACACAATGATCAATTTTGCACATTTTCTCACTGGCATCTTACATGGGCTGTGAAAGTTTAATAGGGTTCTATTTCTGAAAATTATGCTATGTTGCTTTAGCTATTCTGATACCCAAGGAATTGGAAAGGTGAATCATTCATTCTGTTGCTTAGGGAGATATTTCCAGAGAAAAGGATTCTGAGCTCCCTTCCAAATCTAAAACTTTCTTTCAAAATCTCCTTTGCTGAACACATCATTGCTTACCAGGTATCCCTAAATAACGCCTTCTCTTCTTAGAGGATAATTTCAAACTAGTACATCTATTAAGTGAGCATCCTTTGTATGAAATTTTTCTGTCAGCAGGTTTATCTCTTTGATCAAAGGATATTGTGTTCATTTTGGTCACAGTGTTGATTTTCCTACCTGTGAAACTATTCCTACCGCTTGACCAATGGATAGACTTTTGTGTCCACCCACTTTCTTCAGCCAAGAAGAAATAAATATGAGGAGTTCCCTGGTGGCACAGTGGTTAAGAATCCACCTGCCAACGCAGAGGACACAGGTTCGATCCCTGGTCCGGAAAGATGCCACATGCCGTGGAGCAACTAAGCCCATGCGCCACAACTACTGAAGCGCATGCACCTAGAGCCCGTGCTCCGCAACAAGAGAAGCCACAGCAATGAGAAGCCTGTGTACCGTAAGGAAGAGTAGCCCCCACTCACTGCAACTAAAGAAAGCCCCCGCGCAGCAACGCAGACCCAACACAGCCATAAATAAATAAATAAATAAATAAATTTAAATAAATAATACGTGTACTGCATACAACAGCATTAACAGTAAAATCAAAAGCATGTACTGGCTCTGCAGTATGATTTGCAGACAATCAGTATCACCTGAGAACTTCTGAAAACTATAAATTCTCACCCTGTTTCCAGATCTAGTGAATCAGAATATCTCAGGGAAGGGCCCAGCAAGTGAAGGCTTAACAAGCCCTCCAGGTGATTCTGATGAAGTTAAAGTTTGAGAAGCACTGAATATTAAAAACACCTGGGGCACTTTCTTTTTTTTTTTTTAATGAGAATGTGCAGAGGAGGTGCGTGGGGCATATCAGACTAATTAAATCAAAATCTCTGCGACTGGGACCTGGCACTGGTATGTTTTAAAAGTTCCCAGATGTGTGTTCTAATGCACAATCAGATTTGAGAGCCACTGCTGCAGAGACAACCTGTCTTAAATGGTGAAAATCACTCTTTAACTTATATAAAACAATTTACTGGTTTTGCAATCTACTACTTATATTTATTTAGGTGCTTATTTTATCTACCCAATTAGCTTGAGGTGAGAGTCCAAGTATTATTCATATTTCATCCCCTGAAGTGATTAGCACAATCTCATGCACACTGAATTTAATGAGAACATATTTCAATACCCACTCCACAAAGCACTGTCCCATTTGTTCCTCACAACACACCTCTGAAATAGGCAGATCACTCTCACTTTTTTAAAAAAAATAGAGCTCACAGAGGATAACTGACTTATTTTCTCATAGTTAATTACAGCAAAACCACCTACCCAGAGATCTTTCCAACTCTAAACGTTTCTCCTCTTCAACTTCTATCTGAGATGCAGTTTCCCTACAGAGAGTCTTCTCACTTTCTGTAAAAGGATCCTCTCCTATCCCATCTCCTCACCACCACTTCTGGGCCAGAATTTATGCCTTTCAAAAGGCATCGTTTAGCTTCAGAGAGTTACAGCTCTCTTCACCCTGCAGAGACGTGAAGCATCACTGATTTTAAGATGCTCAAATGCTGAGGTCACAGAACACAATCTCCACTAAAAAAGTTCTGAAAAGGAGGGAAGTAGGTAATAAAATGATCATGTCTCTTAGCTCACTGATCTTTACCACTGATAATTCTCAAAGTAAAGGAAATCATCAAGTGAATGTTACAGTACACATTTTTTTCTAAATGAATTTGCTATTGTTTTCATCACAGCCTTCAGATGGCTCAACACCTACTGTCATGAAAACATGAACCCAATGAATTGTAGCACGAATAGCATGCAAATGCATGCACCAGCCATGCACCATCTGCAAGAAAGGCCTATAAATAATCCTTCTTTTCTTTCCAAATCCAAACAATTCTATTGTACACAAGCCATACTCATAGATGGATCACCATACACACTCTCATTAGAGGCTTCCAAGTGTTATTTCTTTTTTCCTAGAGCATAAATGTTGAATACTTGGTCTGCATTCTTCAGAGCGTGGGTGGGCTATGTGAAATGTTTTAGGTTTTGATCGTAACTACAGTCAGGCTGCAGCTACTGCCCTTAGAAAGAATCAGCATCTGTCTTGATTATCAGTTGTGCTAAGGAAGTCACTCTTAAGGCATATTTTACTTTAGCTCCCACAGGCTGAACAATCCAAAAGATTCCACAAGTTTTATTTACTGCACTCTCATAATAAATTTAAAACTTTATAACCTGAATAGGGAATAAAGATAAAGAAACAGGATTATCTAGACTCATATTCACAGCCCTGATTTAGATGAGAAGGTCACATTACTATTCATGAGCGGGGCGCCCGTGAACTTGTCAGGGAACACGTTGCTTTGCTGCACTGTTATCAGGCAGTCTGCTGGGGTCGGATCACACTCCCTCCCAGCATCTGGAAAGCCCAAACCTTCTCTCTGATGGTTGGCAAACAGGAGAAAGGAGGCAAGGTGGTAATTAAGCAGAGAAGGACATGGCAGTAAAAATAAAGTCAAGACTTGAAACAGAAAGCATAGGAAGATGTTAATAGGGTCATTTCCACATAAGGTACACTGAGAAGAGAAGAAAATATAAAAATTTTTCGTCTTCATAGTTAACATTTAGAGGTTACCAATACAAGCTGTAGAATCAGTACCCTAAATACTAATGGTATGTCCACTAATTTGTGTGATTTTTGGTAACTTACTTAATTTTTCTGTGCCTCAGTAACTTCTTCTGTGAAGTAGGGATAATAATGGTTCCTACCTTATAGGTATCATTGGTAAGGGGCTTAGAAAGATGTCTGGCACAGAGCACACAGTGAATACTTGCCATTATTATTATTGTCATTATTATTATTATTTGATGTCTCCTCTTAAACTAAGAAGAGTTCCAATATAAAACATACAGGATAGAGATTGTAAGTGATTCATCTGGCTCTCTGTAGCTTTCAGCCTGTGCTCCTGGCCATGGCAATGACAGCTTCCTCTTCAGTAACTGGTAATTCTGGTCTCCTCACTTTCCATGATCATTTTCAAATATCTCCTGTTCTTTGCCTCCCTTATTCTTATACAAGTTACAAGTTTATCTAAAGTACAAAGACTTCCAAGTCTAAAATTTTCCAATTATATAAAAACTCTACCCTGTAGGATCATGCTAAAAAATGAACAGGTTTTGCTAATGTGGGATATAAAAATCATATTTAACTTTCAAAACCATAGAAAATCAAGAGCTGCTCTTTCTGGAAAGACTGCAAGCAAGAATGAGCTAATGTGACTCATTTATCATTTTGTAGAGCAAACATTCCAGCCAAAATAAATAATATTTGAGGTGGACAGAAGAACTATCTGAAGGTTCAGAGACAAGATTTAAATACTCAGGATACATATATGTATGTATGTAGACAAGCACCTTCCAAACTCCACTGTGTTATTTATACCCGTTTTTTCCTTTTCTGTGATGTTAATTCGCTCAGCAAGAGTTAAAAAGAAGGATTAGTGCAAACATGACATATGAATCTGACATCTAGCCATGGTCTAATCAACTCTCTTCAATCTGACCAAAATCAATATTTTTTTTTATAACAAATTTAATCAGTTATACATATACATATGTTTCCATAACCCCTCCCTTTTGCGTCTCCCTCCTACCCTCCCTATCCCACCCCTCCAGGCGGTCACAAAGTACCGAGCTGACCTCCCTGTGCTATGCGGCTGCTTCCCACTAGCTATCTACCTCACGTTTGGTAGTGTATATATGTCCATGCCGCTCTTTCACTTTGTCACAGCTTACCCTTCCCCCTCCCCATATCCTCAAGTCCATTCTCTAGTAGGTCTGTGTCTTTATTCCTGTCTTACCCCTATGTTCTTCATGACATTTTTTTTTCTTAAATTCCATATATATGTGTTAGCATACAGTATTTGTCTTTCTCTTTCTGACTTACTTCACTCTGTATGACAGACTCTAGGTCTATCCACCTCATTACAAATAGCTCAATTTCATTTCTTTTTATGGCTGAGTAATATTCCATTGTATATATGGGCCACATCTTCTTTATCCATTCATCCGATGATGGACACTTAGGTTGTTTCCATCTCCGGGCTATTGTAAATAGGGCTGCTATGAACATTTTGGTACATGTCTCTTTTTGAACTATGGTTTTCTCAGGGTATATGCCCAGTAGTGGGATTGCTGGGTCATATGGTAGTTCTATTTGTAGTTTTTTAAGGAACCTCCATACCGTTCTCCATAGCGGCTGTACCAATTCACATTCCCACCAGCAGTGCAAGAGTGTTCCCTTTTTTCCACACCCTCTCCAGCATTTATTGTTTCTAGATTTTTTGATGATGGCCATTCTGACTGGTGTGAGATGATATCTCATTGTAGTTTTGATTTGCATTTCTCTAATGAGTAAAGATGTTGAGCATCCTTTCATGTGTTTGTTGGCAGTCTGTATATCTTCTGTGGAGAAATGTCTATTTAGGTCTTCTGCCCATTTTTGGATTGGGTTGTTTGTTTTTTTGTTATTGAGCTGCATGAGCTGCTTATAAATTTTGGAGATTAATCCTTTGTCAGTTGCTTCATTGGCAAATATTTTCTCCCATTCTGAGGGTTGTCTTTTGGTCTTGTTTATGGTTTCCTTTGCTGTGCAAAAGCTTTTAAGTTTCATTAGGTCCCATGTGTTTATTTTTGTCTTTATTTCCATTTCTCTAGGAGGTGGGTCAAAAAGGATCTTGCTGTGATTTATGTCATAGAGTGTTCTGCCTATGTGTTCCTCTAAGAGTTTGATAGTGTCTGGCCTTACATTTAGGTCTTTAATCCATTTTGAGCTTATTTTTGTGTATGGTGTTAGGGAGTGATCTAATCTCATACTTTTACATGTCCCTATCCAGTTTTCCCAGCACCACTTATTGAAGAGACTGTCCTTTCTCCACTGTACATTCCTGCCTCCTTTATCAAAGATAAGGTGACCATATGTCCGTGGGTTTAACTCTGGGCTTTCTATCCTGTTCCATTGATCTATCTTTCTGTTTTTGTGCCAGTACCATACTGTCTTGATTACTGTAGCTTTGTAGTATAGTCTGAAGTCAGGGAGCCTGATTCCTCCAGCTCCATTTTTCGTTCTCAAGATTGCTTTGGCTATTCGGGGTCTTTTGTGTTTCCATACAAATTGTGAAATTTTTTGTTCTAGTTCTGTGAAAAATGCCAGTGGTAGTTTGATAGGGATTGCATTGAACCTGTAGATTGCTTTGGGTAGTAGAGTCATTTTCACAATGTTGATTCTTCCAATCCAAGAACATGGTACATCTCTCCATCTATTTGTATCATCTTTAATTTCTTTCATCAGTGTCTTATAATTTTCTGCATACAGGTCTTTTGTGTCCTTAGGTAGGTTTATTCCTAGATATTTTATTCTTTTTGTTGCAATGGTAAATGGGAGTGTTTCCTTGATTTCACTTTCAGATTTTTCATCATCAGTATATAGGAATGCCAGAGATTTCTGTGCATTAATTTTGTATCCTGCAACTTTACCAAATTCATTGATTAACTCTAGTAGTTTTCTGGTAGCATCTTTAGGATTCTCTATGTATAGTATCATGTCATCTGCAAACAGTGACAGCTTTACTTCTTCTTTTCCAATTTGGATTCCTTTTATTTCCTTTTCTTCTCTGATTGCTGTGGCTAAAACTTCCAAAACTAGGTTGAATAAGAGTGGTGAAAGTGGGCAACCTTGTCTAGTTCCTGATCTTAGTGGAAATGGTTTCAGTTTTTCACCATTGAGGACGATGCTGGCTGTGGGTTTGTCATATATGGCCTTTATTATGTTGAGGAAAGTTCCCTCTATGCCTACTTTCTGCAGGGTTTTTATCATAAATGGGTGTTGAATTTTGTCGAAAGCTTTCTCTGCATCTATTGAGATGATCATATGGTTTTTCTCCTTCAATTTGTTAATATGGTATATCACGTTGATTGATTTGCGTATATTGAAGAATCCTTGCATTCCTGGAATAAACCCCACTTGATCATGGTGTATGATCCTTTTAATGTGCTGTTGGATTCTGTTTGCTAGGATTTTGTTGAGGATTTTTGCATCTATGTTCATCAGTGATATTGGCCTGTAGTTTTCTTTCTTTGTGACATCCTTGCCTGGTTTTGGTACAAAGGTGATGGTGGCCTCGTAGAATGAGTTTGGGAGTGTTCCTCCCTCTGCTATATTTTGGAAGAGTTTCAGAAGGACAGGTGTTAGCTCTTCTCTAAATGCTTGATAGAATTCGCCTGTGAAGCCATCTGGTCCTGGGCTTTTGTTTGTTGGAAGATTTTTTATCACAGTTTCAATTTCAGTGCTTGTGATTGGTCTGTTCATATTTTCTATTCCTCCTGATTCAGTCTTGGCACGTTGTGCATTTCTAAGAATTTGTCCATTTCCTCCAGGTTGTCCATTTTATTGGCATAGAGTTGCTTATAGTAATCTCTCATGATCTTTTGTATTTCTGTAGTGTCAGTTGTTACTTCTCCTTTTTCATTTCTAATTCTATTGATTTGAGTCTTCTCCCTTTTTTTCTTGATGAGTCTGGCTAATGGTTTATCAATTTTGTTTATCTTCTCAAAGAACCAGCTTTTAGTTTTATTGATCTTTGCTATCGTTTCCTTCATTTCTTTTTCATTTATTTCTGATCTGATTTTTTTGATTTCTTTCCTTCTGCTAACTTTGGGATGTTTTTGTTCTTCTTTCTCTAATTGCTTTAGGTGCAAGGTTAGGTTGTTTATTCGAGATGTTTCCTGTTTCTTAAGGTGGGATTGTATTGCTATAAACTTCCCTCTTAGAACTGCTTTTGCTGCATCCCATAGGTTTTGGGTCGTCGTGTCTCCATTGTCATTTGTTTCTAGGTATTTTTTAATTTCCTCTTTGATTTCTTCAGTGATCACTTCGTTATTAGTGTATTGTTTAGCCTCCATGTGTTTGTATTTTTTACAGCTCTTTTCCTGTAATTGATATCTAGTCTCATAGCATTGTGGTCAGAAAAGATGCTTGATACAATTTCAATTTTCTTAAATTTACCAAGGCTTGATTTGTGTCCCAAGATATGATCTATCCTGGAGAATGTTCCATGAGCACTTGAGAAAAATGTGTATTCTGTTGTTTTTGGATGGAATGTCCTATAAATATCAATTAAGTCCATCTTGTTTAATGTATCATTTAAAGCTTGTGTTTCCTTATTTATTTTCATTTTGGATGATCTGTCCATTGGTGAAAGTGGGGTGTTAAAGTCCCCTACTATGATTGTGTTACTGTCGATTTCTCCTTTTATGGCTGTTAGTATTTGCCTTATGTATTGAGGTGCTCCTATGTTTGGTGCATAAATATTTACAATTGTTATATCTTCTTCTTGGATAGATCCCTTGATCATTATGTAGTGTCCTTCTTTGTCTCTTCTAGTAGTCCTTATTTTAAAGTCTATTTTGTCTGATATGAGAATTGCTACTCCAGCTTTCTTTTGGTTTCCATTTGCATGGAATATCTTTTTCCATCCCCTTACTTTCAATCTGTATGTGTCTCTAGGTCTGAAGTGGGTCTCTTGTAGACAGCATATAGATGGGTCTTGTTTTTGTATCCATTCAGCCACTCTGTGTCTTTTGGTGGGAGCATTTAGTCCATTTACATTTAAGGTAATTATCGATATGTATGTTCCTATTCCCATTTTCTTAATTGTTTTGGGTTCATTATTGTAGGTATATTCCTTCTGTTGTGTTTCTTGCCTAGAGAAGTTCCTTTAGCATTTGTTGTAAAGCTGGTTTGGTGGTGCTGAACTCTCTCAGCTTTTGCTTGTCTGTAAACGTTTTAATTTCTCCATCAAATCTGAATGAGATCCTTGCTGGGTAGAGTAATCTTGGTTGCAGGTTTTTCTCCTTCATCACTTTAAGTATGTCCTGCCACTCCCTTCTGGCTTGTAGAGTTTCTGCTGAGAGATCAGCTGTTATCCTGATGGGGATTCCCTTGTGTGTTATTTGTTGTTTTTGCCTTGCTGCTTTTAATATGATTTCTTTGTGTTTAATTTTTGACAGTTTGATTAATATGTGTCTTGGCGTATTTCTCCTTGGATTTATTCTGTATGGGACTCTCTGTGCCTCCTGGACTTGATTAACTATTTCCTTTCCCATATTAGGGAAGTTTTCAACTATAATCTCTTCAAATATTTTCTCAGTCCCTTTCTTTTTCTCTTCTTCTTCTGGAACCCCTATAATTCGAATGTTGGTGCGTTTAATGTTGTCCCAGAGGTCTCTGAGACTGTCCTCTGTTCTTTTCATTCTTTTTTCTTTATTTTGCTCTGCAGCAGTTATTTCCACTATTTTATCTTCCACCTCACTTATCCGTTCCTCTGCCTCAGTTATTCTGCTATTGATCCCATCTAGAGTATTTTTTATTTCACTTATTGTGTTTTTAATCGATGCTTGATTCATCTTTAGTTCTTCTAGGTCCTTGTTAACTGTTTCTTGCATTTTGTCTATTCTATTTCCAAGATTTTGGATCTGGGAAATAGAATCTTGGATCATCTTTACCATCATTATTCTGAATTCTTTTTCAGGTAGAGTGCCTATTACCTCTTCATTTGTTAGGTCTGGTGGGTTTTTATCTTGCTCCTTCTCCTGCTGTGTGTTTTTCTGTCTTCTCATTTTGCTTATGTTACTGTGTTTGGGGTCTCCTTTTTGCAGGCTGCAGGTTCGTAGTTCCTGTTGTTTTTGGTGTCTGTCCCCAGTGGCTAAGGTTGGTTTAGTGGGTTGTGTAGGCTTCCTGGTGGAGGGGACTAGTGCCTGTGTTCTGGTGGATGAGGCTGGATCTTGTCTTTCTGGTGGGCAGGTCCACGTCTGGTGGTGTGTTTTGGGGTGTCTGTGGACTTTTTATGATTTTAGGCCACCTCTCTGCTAATGGGTGGCGTTGTGTTCCTGTCTTGCTAGTTGTTTGGCTCAGGGTGTCCAGCACTGTAGCCTGCTGGTCGTTGAGTGAAGCTGGGTGCTGGTGTTGAGATGGAGATCTCTGGAAGATTTTCGCCGTTTGATATTATGTGGAGCTGGGAGGTCTCTTGTGGACCAGTGTCCTGAAGTTGGCTCTCCCACCTCAGAGGCACAGCACTGACTCCGGGCTCCTCAATTTGGGATGATGTGTTGTCTATTCATGTATTCCACAGATGCAGGATACATCAAGTTGATTGTGGAGCTTTAATCCGCTGCTTCTGAGGCTGCTGGGAGAGGTTTCCCTTTCTCTTCTTTGTTCTCACAGCTCCTGGGTCTCAGCTTTGGATTTGGCCCCGCCTCTGCGTGTAGGTAGCCGGAGGGCGTCTGCTCTTCGCTCAGATAGGACAGGGTTAAAGGAGCAGCCTCTTCGGGGACTCTGGCTCACTCAGGCCGGGAGGGAGGGAGGGGCACGGAGTGCGGGGCGAGCCTGCAGCGGCAGAGGTCGGCGTGACGTTGCACCAGCCCGAGGCGCGCCGTGCGTTCTCCCAGGGAAGCCGCCCCTGGATCCCGGGACCCCGGCAGTGGCGGGCTGCACAGGCTCCCGGAAGGGCGGTGTGGGCAGTGACCTGCGCTCGCACACAGGCTTCTTGGCGGCGGCAGCAGCAGCCCCAGCGTCCCACGCCCGTCACTGGGCTCCGCGCTTTCAGTCGCGACTCGCGCCCGTCTGTGGAGCCCCTTTAAGCAGCGCTCTTAATCCCCTCTCCTCGCGCACCAGGAAACCAAGAGGGAAGAAAAAGTCTCTTGCCTCTTCGGCAGCTCCAGAGTTTTCACGGACTCCCTCCCGGCTAGCCGTGGCACATCAGCCCCCTTCAGGCTGAATTCTCGCCGCCAGCCCCAGTCCTCTCCCTGCGCTCTGACCGAAGCCCGAGCCTCAGCTTACAGCGCTGCGCGCCCCGGCGGGCGAGCAGACAAGCCTCTCGGGCTGGTGAGTGCCGCTCGGCACCGATCCTCTGTGTGCGGATCTCTCCGCTTTGCCCTACCCAGGTATGTGGGGAGTTTCTTGCCTTTTGGGAGGTCTGGGGTCTTCTGCCAGCGTTCAGTAGGTGTTCTGTAGGAGTTGTTCCACGTGTAGCTGTATTTCTGGTGTATCCGTGGGGAGGAAGGTGATCTCCGCGTCTTACTCTTCCGCCATCTTACCCGGAAGTCAAAAATCAATATTTTTAAAGCCAAGATTCTGGCCATGCTCTTCAGAATTGGTGCTAACTCTCCCATTTAAAAACTAACACCTCATGGTCCTGTGCATCAGTTAAACCTTTTCCAAATTGCTCGTGTATTTACTTTCAAGTAAAGAAGGCCAGAATATTTATTAAGGCAACTTTCTGATGTCTTTTTCAGTGCTGAATTGATAATAAATCTAACTCAAAGACACAGAGGAAAAATGTTAATATATAGTGGATTTCTGACTGGATTTGATTTTTTAAATTATCCCAAAGAGCTCAGTAGCATGTTGGGTTTTGATAGGGCAATTTACGTGTGAGCTATTAGACTCCTAATAACAACCCAACACATAAGATACCTTGTTTTATGAAGACAGAAAGGAGTGGTTATAAAGACTTGAGGTTATTCCTATTCATTTTCATCCTTTGAAATATCAGAGTCCCTTTGCGTAGTTAACCTGCTAGACAAACAAGTGCTGCTCCACAACAAATAAATTCTATGTGTGCATATGAGAAGATCAAAATGACAATCTTTCCACATTTGCTACTGCAGAACTAAAGGGCTTTGCTATCTCTGTTAGGGATGTGTTAGAATAAGCAGACGATAACAGAACAGAAAGCTCTCAAGAAAATGAGGTCTCACATAAGACCAACTCCACAAGCTACATTTTAAAATCAGTTTCACTACCTCTCATTGGTTCAAAAGCCTGCTTGGGGTAGAGCCTAGTGTTTGGGAGGGCAGAGTGTCAAAACAAACTAGGTCATGGGTTCAATCCCTGTCCTGAGAGTCTCTGCTCTTTCAATATAAAATGGTGATAATAATACCTATCTAATAAAGGTGTTGTGAAGATTACTTTGGATAACTCATGTAAAACACCCAGCACATAATAGGTGCTCAGTAAAGAGTATATATTATCATACTTTCTGTGCTTTTTTTTCCCCTTTAAGTGAGGCTTTTTTCAATTAAATTTATTTATTGCTTAAATGAGATGAGTATGTGAAATATTAAATCAATCCCTAGGAGAGTTGAATAAGATTAAAGTGAAGTTTAGGTTAAGAAAAACTGAATAAACATTGTTAGGCAGACTCTAAGATTAGTGGGAAAAATAGCATCTTAGGCTTACAACGACCTATATCTCATGAGGAAGTAGAGATGGTCAGAAAACAATGAATGAGATTTGAAAGCAAGACTAAAGCAAGCCTTTGAGTAAACACTTCGGCTGTGTATGCACACCAAGCAAAATGAAAAGTTAAAAAGAATAATTTAGATAATTCATGCCAACAGAAAAGGGTTTCACCTTCTTCAAATATCCAGATATTTCAGGAAGAGTGTTTATTATCTTCAATTTTTCACTGATTTCTTCAGTTCCACAGTTCATGTGTTGCATATATCAATACACCCTATTTCTTTGAGATCCCACAAAGAACAAAATGGTTGCTTAGTTGTACTGTAGTCATGAAAAAGCAATGTAAAAAGCAATCAAACCATTTGGTTAAAGGCAGATCAAGAGGGACTTCCCTGGTGACACAATGGTTACGAATCCGCCTGCCAATGCAGGGGACATGGGTTCGAGCCCTGGTTCGGGAAGATCCCACATGTCACAGAGCAAGTAAGCCTGTGTGCTGCAACTACTGAGCCTGTGCTCTAGAGCCCACGAGCCACAACTACTGAGCCCGTGTGCCACACCTACTGAAGCCTGTGTGCCTAGAGCCGGTGCTCCACAACAAGAGAAGCCACTGCAATGAGAAGCCCACGCACAACAACAAAGAGTAGCCCCCGCTCACCACAACTAGAGAAAGACTACACACAGCAACAAAGACCCAACGCAGCCAAGGATAAATAAATAAATTAGTTTAAAAAAAAAGGCAGATCAGGAAAGCACAAATCTAAGGTTATAGTGCACTTTTATGAGTCATCCAGGGCTCAAAGTGTATTACAGCTTTAGGATCAACCTAAAGAACATATCCAAACTTTATGGTCTCTGAGTTGTTAAGGAAATACAGTTTCACTCTTTTTTTCCACCCACACACTATACGGAGCTATTTATCCGTATAGTGGTGGGAGGCAGAAGGTGGGAGGCAGAAGAAATAGAGAAAATCCTAAGGCCTTTCCCATCAAACTCTGTTTTATTCAAAGGTCCATTTTCTTTTATTAGTATGTACACTTAGGCAGTGGCTGTACACAAAATAGAATGGAGAACTGAAGCTACTATTCAACTAGTTGAGATCTAAAACTCCTGCAGTCCTCCAAAATGTCTAAGTGCTTTAACTATGAATTACACAGACATTATCACAATTATAAAAACTATACTTCACTTTTCATATACAGATAGACATATCTTAACTAAAGGATTCATTTGGGAACATAATTTATTCTGTTTCCCATGTTCATAAGGTAAGCAACACATTGAATGCTGTTTAAGTTTCTTAAAGTCATTGGCATGACAAGATTAATTTCATTCCAATCAAAAAATATATGGTTTATCTTTATAAATTCATGAATTCAAGCTAAGTTTTTACAATTATTGAAGCTTTGTTTAAATCTAATTAGTATTTTCTTTTCCAAATCTGTAAATAATTTCAATTTGTCAAGACTCAGTTATTAGCAAATATAGTCCTTGAAATGTCAGTAGTTACTCCCACATTTTATTTCAAGTGTAGTTAATGACATGTGTACAATTCTCTTTTTCTGTTCCCTTTGATTATTATTTTTTTTAAACACCTTTATTGGAATATAACTACTTTACAATGGTGTGTTAGTTTCTGCTTTATAACAAAGTGAACCAGCTATATACATATACATATATCCCCATATCTCGTACCTCTTGCATTTTCCTCCCTCCCACCCTCCATATCCCACCCCTCTAGGTAGTCACAAAGCACCAAGCTGATCTCTCTGTGCTATGCGGCTACTTCCCACTAGCTATCAATTTTACATTTGGTAGCGTATAAATGTCCATGCCACTCTCTCACTTTGTCCCAGCTTACCCCTCCCATTCTCCGTGTCCTCAACTCCATTCTTTAGTAGGTCTGCGTCTTTATTCCAGTCCTGCTCCTACGTTCTTCATAACCATTTTTTTTTACTCCATATATATGTGTTAGCATACAGTTATTTGTTTTTCTCTTTCTGACTTACTTCACTCTGTATGACAGACTCTAGGTCCATCCACCTCACTACAAATAACTCAGATTTCGTTTCTTTTTATGGCTGAGTAATATTCTATTGTATATATGTGCCACTTCTTCTTCATCCATTCATCTGTTGATGAACATTTAAGTTGCTTCCATGTCCTGACTATTGTAAATAGAGCTGCAATGAACATTGTGGTACATGACTCTTTTTGAATTATAGTTTTCTCGGGGTATATGCCCAGTAGTGGGATTGCTGTGTTGTATGGTAGTTCTATTTTTAGTTTTTTAAGGAACCTCCACACTGTTCTCCATAGTGGCTGTATCAATTTACATTCCCACCAACAGTGCAAGAGGGTCCCCTTTACTCCACACCCTCTCCAGCATTTATTGTTTCTAGATTTTTTGATGATGGCCATTCTCACTGGTGTGAGATGATACCTCATTGTAGTTTTGATTTGCATTTCTCTTAATGATTAATAATGTTGAGCATTCTTTCATGTGGTTCTTGGCAATCTGTATACCTTCTTTGGAGAAATGTCTATTTAGGTCTTCTGCCTATTTTTGGATTGGGTTGTTTGTTTTTGTGATATTGAGCTGCATGAGCTGCTTATAAATTTTAGAGATTAATGCTTTGTCAGTTGTTTCATTTGCAAATATTTTCTCCCATTCGGAGGGTAGTGTTTTCATCTAGTTTACAGTCTCCTTTGCTGTGCAAAAGCTTTTAGGTTTCATTAGGTCCCATTGGTTTATTTTGGTTTTCACTTCCATTTCTCTAGGAGGTGGGTTGAAAAGGATCTTGCTGTGATTTATGTCACAGAGTGTTCTTCCTATGTTTTCCTCTAACAGTTTTATAGTGTCTCCCCTTACATTTAGGTCTCTAATCCATTTTGAGTTTATTTTTATGTATGGTGTTAGGGAGTGTTCTAATTTCATTCTTTTACATGTAGCTGTCCACTTCTCCCAGCACCACTTACTGAAGAGGCTGGCTTTTCTCCACTGTATATTCTTGCCACCTTTATCAAAGATAAGGTGACCATATGTATGGGGGTTTATCTCTGGGCTTTCTATCCTGTTCCATTGATCTATATTTCTGTTTTTGTACCAGTACCATACTGTCTTGATTATTTTAGCTTTGTAGTATAGTCTGAATTCAGGGAGCCTGATTCCTCCAGCTCCGTTTTTCTTTCTCAAGATTGCTTTGGCTATTCAGGGTCTTTTGTGTTTCCATACAAATAGTGAAATTTTTTGTTCTAGTTCTGTGAAAAATGCCAGTGGTAGTTTGATAGGGATTGCAATGAATCTGTAGATTGCCTTGGGTAGTATAGTCATTTTCACAATGTGGATTCTTCCAGTCGAAGAACATGGTATATATCTCTCCATCTGTTTCTATCATCTTTAATTTCTTCCATCAGTGTCTTATAATTTTCTGCATACAGGTCTTTTGTCTCCTTAGGTAGGTTTATTCCTAGGTATTTTATTCTTTTTGTTGCAATGGTAAATGAGAGTGTTTCCTTAGTTTCTCTTTCAGGTATTTCATCATAAGTATATAAGAATGCAAGAGATTTCTGTGCATTAATTTTGTATCCTGCTACTTTACGAAATTCATTGATTAGCTCTAGTAGTTTTCTGGTAGCATCTTTAGGATTCTCTATGCATAGTATCATCTCATCTGCAAACAGTGACAGCTTTACTTTGTCTTTTCCGACTTGGATTCCTTTTATTTCTTTTTCTTCTCTGATTGCTGTAGCTAAAACCTCCAAAACAGTGTTGAATAACAGTGGTGAGAGTGGGTAACCTTGTCTTTTTCCTGATCTTAGTGGAAATGGTTTCAGTTTTTCACCACTGAGGACGATGTTGGCTGTGGGTTTGTCATATATGGCCTTTATTATGTTGAGGAAGGTTCCCTCTATGCCTACTTTTTGGAGGGTTTTTATCATAAATGGGTGTTGAATTTTGTCAAAAGATTTCTCTGCATCTATTGAGATGATCATATGGTTATTATTATTCAACTTGTTAATATGGTCTATCACATTGATTTGCATATACTGAAGAATTCTTGCATTCCAGGGATAAACCCCACTTGATCATGGTGTATGATCCTTTTAATGTGCTGTTGGATTCTGTTTGCTAGTATTTTGTTGAGGATTTTTGCATCTATGTTCATCAGTGATATTGGCCTGTAGTTTTCTTTCTTTGTGACATCTTTCTCTGGTTTTGGTATCATGGTGATAGTGGCCTCAAAGAATGACTTTGGGAGTGTTCCTCCCTCTGATATATTTTGGAGGAGTTTGAGAAGGATAGGTGTTAGCTCTTCTCTAAATGTTTGATACAATTCGCCTGTGAAGCCATTGGGTCCTGGGCTTTTGTTTGTTGGAAGATTTTAATCACAGTGTCAGTTTCACTGCTTGTGATTTGTCTGTTTATATTTTCTATTTCTTCCTGGTTCAGTCTTGAAAGGTTATGCTTTTCTAAGAATTTGTCCATTTCTTCCAGTTTTTCCACTGTATTGGCATATACTTGCTTGTAATAATCTCTCATGATCCTTTGTATTTCTGCTGTGTCAGTTGTTACTTCTCCTTTTTCATTTCTAATTCTGTTGATTTGAGTCTTCTCCCTTTTTTTCTTGATGAGTCTGGCTAATGGTTTATCAATTTTGTTTATCTTCTCAAAGAACCAGCTTTTAGTTTTATTGACCTTTGCTATTGTTTCCTTCATTTCTTCTTCGTTTATTTCTGGTCTTTTCTTTATGATTTCTTTTCTTCTGCTAACTTTGGGGGTTTTTTGTTATTTTTCTCTAATTTCTTTAGGTGTAAGGTTACGCTCTTAAATTGAGATGTTCCTTATTTCTTAAGGTAGGATTGTATTGCTATAAACTACCCTCTTAGAACTGCTTTTGCTGCATCCCATAGATTTTGGGTCGTCGTGTTTTCTTTGTCATTTGTTTCTAGGTATTTTTTGATTTCCTCTTTGATTTTAGTGACCTCTTGGTTATTAAGTAGTGTATGGTTTATCCTCCATGTGTTTGTATTTTTTACAGAGTTTCTCCTGTAATTAATATCTAGTCTCATAGCATTATGTTTGGAAAAGATACTTGATATCATTTCAATTTTCTTATATTTCCAAGGCTTAATTTGTGACCCAAAATATGATTTATACTGGAGAATGTTCCACGAGCACTTGAGAAGAAAGTGTATTTTGTTGTTTTTGGATGGAATGTCCTGTAAATATCAATTAAGTACAACTTGTTTAATGTGTCACTTAAAGTTTGTGTTTCCTTATATATTTTCATTCTGGGTGATCTGTCCATTGGTGAAAGTGGGGTGTTAATGTCCCCTACTATGATTGTGTTACTGTTGATTTTCCCTTTTATGGCTGTTTGCATTTGTCTTATGTATTGAGGTGCCCCTATGTTGGGTGCATATATATTTACAATTGTTATATCTTCTTGTTGGATTGATCCCTTGATCATTATGTAGTGTCCTTCTTTGTCTCTTGTAATAGTCTTTATTTTAAAGTCTATTTTGTCTGATATGAGAATTGCTACTCCAGCTTTCTTTTGATTTCCGTTTGCATGGAATATGTTTTTCCATCCCCTCACTTTCAGTCTGTATGTGTCCCTAGGTCTGAAGTGGGTCTCCTGTAGACAGCATATATACAGGTCTTGTTTTTGTATCCATTCAGCCAGTCTATGTCTTTTGGTTGGAGCATTTAATCCATTTACATTTAAGGTAATTATCGATATGTATATTCCTATTACCATTTTCTTAATTGTTTTGGATTTGTAATTGTAGGTCTTTTCTTTGTCTTGTGTCTCCTGCCTAGAGAATTTCCTTTAGCATGTGTTGTAAAGCTGGTTTGGTGGTGCTGAATGCTCTTAGCTTTTGCTTGTCTGTAAAGGTTTTAATTTCTCTGTCGAATCTGAATGAGATCCTTGCTGGGTAGAGTAATCTTGGTTGTAGGTTTTTCCCTTTCATTACTTTAAATATGTTCTGTCACTCCCTTCTGGCTTGCAGGGTTTCTGCTGAAAGATCAGCTGTTAACCTTATGGGGATTACATTGTATGTGATTTGTTGTTTTTCCCTTGCTGCTTTTAATATTTTTTCTTTGTATTTAATCTTTTGATAGTTTGATTAATATGTGTCTTGGTATGTTTATCCTTGGATTTAACCTGTATGGGACTCTCTGTGCCTCCTGGACTTGACTATTTCCTTTCCCATATTAGGGAAGTTTTCAACTATAATCTCTTCCAGTATTTTCTCAGGCCCTTTCTTTTTCTCTTCTTCTTCTGCAACCACTATAATTCAAATGTTGGTGCCTTTAATGTTGTCCCAGTGGTCTCTAAGACTGTCTTCAATTCTTTTCAACCTTTTTTCTTTATTCTGCTCTGCAATAGTTAGTTCCACTATTTTATCTTCCAGGTCACTTATCCGTTCTTCTGCCTCAGTTATTCTGCTACTGATTCCTTCTAGAGAATTTTTAATTTCATTTATTGTGTTGTTCATCGTTTGTTTGCTCTGTAGTTCTTCTAGGTCCTTGTTAAACATTTCTTGTATTTTCTCCATTCTATTTCCAAGATTTTGGATCAAATTTACTATCATTATTCTGAATTCTTTTTCAGGTAGACTGCCTATTTCCTCTTCATTTATTTGGTCTGGTGGGTTTTTAACTTGCTCCTTCATCTGCTGTGTGTTTCTGTCTTCTCATTTTGCTTAACTTACTATGTTTGGCATCTCCTTTTGGCAGGCTGCACGTTCGTAGTTCCCATTGTTTTTGGTGTCTGCCCCCAGTGGCTAAGGTTGGTTCGGTGGGTTGTGTAGGCTTCCTGGTGGAGGGGACTAGTGCCTGTGTTCTGGTGGATTATGTTGGATCTTGGCTTTCTGGTGTGCAGGTCCACGTCCAGTGGTGTGTTTTGGGGTCTCTGTGACCTTATTATGATTTTAGGCAGCCTTTCTGCTAGTGGGTGGGCTTGTGTTCCTGTCTTGATAGCTGTTTGGCATGGGGTGTCCAGCACTGTACCTTGCTGGTCGTTGAGTGGAGCTGGGTTTTGGCATTGAGATGGAGATCTCTGGGAGATTTTCGCCGTTTGATATTATGTCGACCTGGGAGGTCTCTGGTGGACCAATGTCCTGAACTCGGCTCTCCCACCTGAGAGGCACAGGCCTGATACCCTGCCAGAGCACCAAGACCCTGTCATTCACATGGCTCAGAATAAAAGTGAGAGAGAAGAAGAAAGCAAGGAAGGAAGGGAGGGAGGGAGGGAGGGAGGGAGGAAGAGATGAAGTAAGGGAGATAAAATAAAGTTATTAAAATAAAAAATTATTAAAAATTTAAAAAATTAAAAATAAAAAAAGAAAGAAGAGAGCAACCAAACCAGAAAATAAATCTACCAATGATAACAAGCGCTAAAACCTATACTAAAAATAAAAACAAACAAAAAAACGGACAGACCGAACCCTAGGACAAATGGTAAAAGCAAAGCTATACAGACAAAATCACACACAGAAGCATACACATACACACTCACAAAAAGAGAAAAAGGAAAAAGTATATATATCATTGCTCCCAAAGTCCACCGCCTCAATTTGGGATGATTCCTATTCAGGTATTCCACAGATGCAAGGTACATCAAGTTGACTGGGGAGATTTAATCCACTGCTCCCGAGGCTGCTGGGAGAGATTTCCCTTTCTCTTCTTTGTTCGCACAGCTCCTGGGGCTCAGCTTTGGATTTGGCCCTGCCTCTGTGTGTAGCTTGCCTGAGGGCGTCTGTTCCTGCCCAAACAGGACGGCGTTAAAGGAGCAGCTGATTAGGTGGCTCTGGCTCACTCAGGCCGGGGGCAGAGATGGGTACGGAATGTGGGGCGAGCCTGCAGCAGCAGAGGCAGGCATGATGCTACAACAGCGTGAGGTGCGCCGTGTGTTCTCCCAGGGAAGTTGTCCCTGGATCACGGGACCCTGGCAGTGGCGGGCTGCACAGGCTCCCAGGAGGGGAGGTGTGGATAGTGATATGTGCTTACACACAGGCTTCTTGGTGGCTGCTGCAGCAGCCTTAGCGTTTTACGCCCGTCTCTGGTGTCCGTGATGATAGCCGCAGCTCGTGCCCATCTCTGGAGCTCGTTTAGGCAGCGCTCTGAATCCCCTATCCTCATGCACCCCAAAACAATGGTCTCTTGCCTCTTAGGCAGTTCCAGACTTTTTCCTGTACTCCTTCCTGGCTAACTGTGGCGCACTAGCCCCCTTCAAGCTGTGTTCACACAGCCAACCCCAGTCCCCTCCCTGGGATCTGACCTCCGAAGCCCGACCCTCAGCTCCCAGCCCCCACCTGCCCCAGCGCGTGAGCAGACAAGCCTCTTGGGCTGGTGAGTGCTGGTCGGCACTGATCCTCTGTGCAGGAATCTCTCCACTTTGCCCTCCACACCCCTTTTGCTGTGCTCTCCTCCATGGCTCTGAAGCTTTACCCCCGCCACCCGCCATCTCCGCCAGTGAAGGGGTTTCCTAGTGTGTGGAAACTTTTCCTCCTTCACAGCTTCCTCCCACTGGTGCAGGTCTTGTCCCTATTCTTTTCTCTGTTTTTTCTTTTTTCTTTTGCCCTACCCAGGTACATGGGGAGTTTCTTGCCTTTTGAGAGGTCTGAGGTCTTCTGCCAGCGTTCAGTAGGTGTTCTGTAGGAGTTGTTCCACATGTAGATGTATTTCTGACGTATTTGTGGGGAGGAAGGTGATCTCCACGTCTTACTCTTCTGCTATCTTGAAGGTCTCCTCTAAATCTAATTATTTTTATTTTTATTTTTATTTTTTTTGTGGTACACGGGCCTCTCACGGTTGTGGTCTCTCCCGTTGTGGAGTACAGGCTCCAGACACGCAGGCTCAGCGGCCATGGCTCACGGGCCTAGCCATTCTGCGGCATGTGGGATCTTCCTGGACCGGGGCACGAACCCGTGTACCCTGCATGGGCAGGCGGACTCGCAACCACTGCGCCACCAGGGAAGTCCCTAAATCTAATTAGTTTTAAAAGCAGAATTATATGCAGATGAAGAGCTAAGATAAACTCTTTTGGAAATACGTTTTCTATATTATTCTTTGATGTATAGCTCTGATGTGTCACTATGTTGGTTCAGACCTCAATTTTTTTCTTATTGTGACAACTGCAATGGTCCTTTAATTGGCCTTAATGTCTGTAAACTCATACCCTTCCCATCTATTTTCCATGCTGTCACCACATTTTTAGATGCAAACCTCAGTATGACACTCTCTGGACCAAAGTGTTTCAATGACACCCCACCACCACTTCTCTCATTAGTATTTAAAATAGGGTTAGTTTTCTTAATTTTGTAAAAATTGACTGTGAGTCCAGATAGTTAAACACCTTTTGGGGGGAAAACCATGAAAACAAACCAACCCTGGACAATACAGTCTTCTGATTAGATTATGTCCCATGAGGAAACTTTTCTCTTGCAGATAGTCAAGTCTATCGTCAATGGACCAGCAATCCAGACTCAAGGAAACATTAGTTCCACAAAGTTAGATCTGGGTTTTGTCAGTGACCATATGCCTGCCCCAGGAAGAAACAATTCCACTTCTCAACTTGTGCCAGTCCTTCAAGTCTTGAGGTTTTCTGAGGTTAGGGTTTAATTTGTTCTGCTTAACTGAAAACCTATATAACTAGGTACAACTAAGTGATGACTTTCACAGTATGATGGACATTCCAGAGGACTACTGATACTTAAAATTATCATAAAAATCTGTATTTGAGTAGAGCCCACCTAGTACATTTCCCCAGATGAATCCTAACAAACATGCCGACTTCCTCCCCTGAAAACTTTAAAACACAATAAACACAATACTTGTGGAATAACATACAAACCTATTGCCAGATGTCATCCTCATTCTCATGAAAAGATATTGGATACTGTCCAATAACAGGCAAGTCTGTTTTTATGCATTTATATTCTCTGCCTACATAAAGGGAATTTATAGAGGCTCATATAAAAACATACCAAAAAAGGTTATTTTTACATAGACCAAAAAAAATCAAAACTAAGAGAAACTAGGTAGAAGAATAAGATGAAATAAGAATTCAAGTTAGACACAGAAATGTATACCATATGTTCCTGTATAATTACTGAAGGTGGCCTGTAAATTTGGCTCTGAGCTTTCTAGCAGCCAAAGAAAAGAGGAACATGCAATCAGTTAGAAAATTCTTAGAGTCAATATGACAGAAAACTGGCATTTTATCAGGAGAAGCTCAGATTTCTCAATCAGGGGGAAAATCTCCTCATGGGTCCTCTTACACTGTGAGTTATCCTGGACTTTATTCTTTTGTCCTCACTTCTAGTTAGTTGGTTAGTTTTAATAATGCAATAAACAGCTATGAATCTACCACCCATAATCACAGCTAGGACCCTGACATTAACCTATGGCAACTCAACTGTCCCAACATAACCTAATACCCAGACTCCTTCTACCAAAGGTAACCATTATCCTAAATCACATGTTACTCATTCTCTGAGTTCCTTTTTATATAAATGTATTGAATTTATATGTATTCCTAAATTTTTTTTCTTATTTTAGTTGTCTTCGACTTCATAAAAATGGGTATCATTTTATATGCAATTTTTAAGGACTTATTTTCTCACTTAATATTATGTTGCTAAGATTCATTCAGATTAAGGCAAACCTATGAAGACAGTAAAAAGATCAGTGATTACCAAGAGTTTGAGAGGGGATGGATGAATAGGCAGAGAACAGAGGATTTTTAGGACAGTGAAAATACTCTGTGTGATATTTTAATGATGGATATGCATGTGTGAGGGCAGGTGGTATATATGAAATCTCTGTACCCTCCTCTCAATTTTGTTGTGACTCTTAAACTGCTTTGAAATATAGTCTTTAAAAAGTTTTAAAGCAACCAAAAATAAGATTCAGACATATTACTGTATGTTACTATGTTTGTTTTGATTACTTTATAACCTGCCATTGTGTGACTATAATACAATTTGTTCATTTACTTTCTCATTAGTGGGTGTTTGCGTTACTTGGGGGGTTTTGCTATTGTGAACATTGGTACTATGAATACCGTGCCCATGTCTACTGCTGAAATTGTACAGGGAGACTTCCCTGGTGGTCCAGTGGTTAAGATTTAGCCTTCTAATGCAAGGGGTGAGGGTTCGATCCCTGGTTGCGGAGCTAAGATCCCACATACCTTGAGGTCAAAAAACCAAAACATAAAACAGAAGCAATATTGTAACAAGTTCATAAAGACTTTAAAAATATGGTCCACATCAAAGAAAAAGAAAATGTACAGGAGTTTAACCTGGTTATATACCTATGAGTGAGTTGCTGGCTCATCAAATATGGATCATATTTAACAACATCCCCTTACTAAATATAGCCACTTACATACAACTGCTTCATAAAGGGTGAGATATCACATAGTGCATAAAGAGCAGGACATCAACCTGTAAGTCACATAAAGCCATTCACTGCTCTCTGATAATGTGACTTGATCCAAGGGGTAACATTCATCTATAGAAATAAATAGATCACATGTCCCTCCATGAAGATTATTTCTCTAAGTAAGCTCTAGGAGGAAGACTTGAGTAGCAGGGAACTGACTCAAGGTTAACAGTTCTGTCAGGAACCTAAAATGTCTATGTGGTTGATTAAGATTAGGAAAAATTACAAGCACTTATTGCTACACAACAATGATGCAGGAGGTTACCCATTGTTCGTTGAAGGTTCTCTCTTTTTCCATGTCCTTTAAATGTTCCTGATGATATCAACCGTAAAATCTTAGCTGGATGCTAAAGCCTCTTCCACATTTCTCCTTAGAGATTTGACTCTCCCTTTAAATAAAGTGCTGCTTCCCTGAGCTAGACAGTTAACCAGGCAGAGCCTGTGGATGCAGGCTTAGAGGTCACAGAGAACAAGACTCTCTGAGGAAACGGATGAAGTTCACTGGCCTAGAGGAGAGTTGGAATTAGGAATCAGGTAGAAAAAAGATGGAGGTGTAGGCAGAAGCCAGATCAAGGAGGACCTCCGAGGAGGTATTAATCAGGATCTACTTGATCCAAAGGTAACTGGGAGCATTGACAGGTCCCAGCATAAACTTTAGTTTGCGTTAACTGTGCCCTTGAGATTTGAATCGTGTCCTTGTGTGACCTTGACTTCTTTCACAGGGGCCTGGTATTATTTGCAGTGATATTATCTCTAATCACTTCTAGGTAAGTACTTCTCATTAGGTCCTGCCCAGGCCTCCTCCTTCCCCAGCTCACCAGTCCCCAGCAAGTGGGAATCAGCAAGAGTGGCACTAGGTATCAAGAGACATCTGACTCTTATCAAAGCATATGATGAAGCTCTGTCATGGAAGAGAGTAGTTAGCGTGCAGAGATTACCAGACCTCTTGCTTGAGTTCTTTTTAGAAGTCTTCAGTGGGAATCACTTGATCTTATTAGGCTCAAATCTCAATTATCTCCTAGAGGAGTCTGCAGTTTGCAGGGAATTACCAGAGGTACTCACTGGCTTTTCATTTGAATGTGTTGAAAGTGTACAGCTTAATTGGAGCTGGAAGGGTAAACAACTTGAGAAATCTGTCTTCCCTTTGCATATCCAACCACACACATACACACACAAAACCCACCTTTAAAACCCAAAATGTCAGCTCCCACCTCCTCTTTCCTAAACTACATGTACACTAAATAATCAATGAATCCAAGGCAAAGGTAAAGTTCAGCTTAAGCAGAATAAATCCAGTGTTCTCCATGTGATGGAGTAAGAGTTGCAGAGTCAAAGGGAAGAATTAGAAAATGAGACAATTTCCCATGTTCTAAGTTTCCATAATGTGACTTTGTTTTATTAGAAGCATTATATGCCTCCAAATAGGTAATAACACAAATGGACAAAATGCAGACTCAATCAAGCATGGTTCCTTTATATTATTCACAATATCCCTTCTCTTAACTTCCATGGCCAATGGAGACAGTCTAGGCTTTTCTGACATTGTACCTCGATCACTACGGGATTCTGCTGTAAAAGAAAAAGTTTAAAGTTTAAATTAAAAATGTCAAAGAATATAATATTATTTCTTTGTAGGTGGCCAGTGATCTTGCTAAATATGAAAGGGGTTTCCCAAAGTATACAGCAAATATCAGACACAGTGCCAAAGAAAATAAGCAAATGGCTATGTATTCAGTGTGTATACAAAATCGTGATAGCTCCAGAGGAAATTAGGTGGCAGCCTGAAATAATAAGACATAAGTCAAAGAGAAATATAAGTCTCTGATACACATTTCTACTCCTTTTACATTTCACACAAAAGTTGTATTTGTGAAAAGCTCAGGGAAAAAAGTATAATGATGAACTGAAGAAATTTTCTGCATAATTCATGACCTAAAACACATGTTTGCCTACACTATCTAGAAAATTCAAGTAAACCAGGAGAATTTTTCCTTTTGGTTTAAATGATATGCAGAAGTGCCTCTATACTTCAATGTAAGCAGACTCAGCCTTAATATGAGTGATGCAGTAAGATGATGTATCTCCTTAACTGGCAACATAGGAAAAGGTACCTAGTGTACCATCGTCATTCTGAACGATCTTGATTTCACTCCGATGTCCTTGATTGCCCTCACTCTACCTACAGTGCTTCCCAGTCCTTGCTTCTATTAAGAGAAAACTCTTCCACATACAGCTTACTGATCTTACAGGTTTTTATTCAACAATTCATGAATCGGGCAGCATGCAATCTAGTGGATAGAAAGGAGCTCCAATGAGCTGTACAAGGTAAGAGATTTCTACTGACCAAAGTGAGCAGCAACAAAGAAGTTATACTTGGCATTTGCTGACTGGCTAGAGCAGGTTTACTTTAGCCAATCAGCAAATGCCAAGCAAAGGGAAGTCTTGGAGTTGGTAACTTGTGCTGAGCAAGCAAGAGCTGATTGGTTGACCTGCGCCTTCCTTTTCTGGGGAAGTCAAGCATAGAAACTTAAGTTTTGGTTTGCCGACACTGGGCTTAGCATGAGCAACTCCATCTTGGACCTAATCTAGTTACTTTAACACCTCCCTTCCTCACCTATCCATCAGTATGTTTGTGTATGATGGAGACTAGGATAGGTACCCTATTATGAGCACTGAGACATGCCTACACTAGTCCTGCTATGCCTCACCTACCTCCTTGGCTCATCTGCAACACTGACATACATTAAATTGCATTCTTATGGGTCACATCAGTGAACTGAGGGAGAATGAAAATAATGCAACTTCCCAGGAAAACCTTGTATTGTAGGAGAATGAAAGAAAGCTAGAGAGGGGAGTAAGTGGAAAACAAGAGCTAAGATCATTGTTAGTAGATGCTTGATATGAGTCCTCAAGATGGTAACCTAGAAATGACAACTGTGGCAGAAGACCACACCGTGAAGCCTACCTGAAAGCTATCAAAACAAACTGATATATTTTGCAGTGTAAAATCTCAAGGAGACAACCAATTTTGATATTTTAACATAAACTGATAACAAAGTTTCATCCTATGTGTGTGCACACACATGCATACACAGAAATACATATTATTTTGTAGTCATTACTGACAGTCAGTTCTTGTGAAGGTACACAGAACACACTTGATTGCATGTTGATGAGACAATTCTGAAAAATATAATTTTCCTGAGTCTTTTATGAAGAATCCAAAAAGTCTAGGTAACAGGGGCATAGTTAAATGTCTAAGGTCTGAGTTGGTCAGCTCAAATACATCACTGAAGATACCAATAACATAGCATTGGGTGCTTTTTGGTGCCATTGATGTTTCACAATTTTCAAGAGCTTTAGGTAAGCTTTGTGTCCACTTATTACTCAGTATCTGAAAATCATTTTTAGTCAGGTTAAATAGAGAAGTTGAAAGCATTACCCATTCAAGCACCCTTTACTTTACATCCTTAATAGCTATTAACTCATAATTTTATACTTCAGTTTATTTCAGAAACTTGACATAAAATTACCTTTTTATATTTATTGTTATTACACCATAGTATAATAACAGTGCAATCACCATCTATTAACTCATAACTATTACAAGCATTCCCAACATAATTATTAACAAAATAGAATGACATACTGAGATTAGTATTATTGTCAATGTACTGCCATTAGAACAATAATAACACAACCACTACCCCTATACACCATTTTGAAGGCCCATGTATTCCCTTCCACTCCAAACAATAGTTCTTAACAACATTAATCTCAACATCTGAAATCTAAAATCTAAGCATATATCTTAAGCCTACCCAAGTCATATCAATGGAATAGGTCATATTTTGCAATATAAATATATGGGTATATGTAAACAATTGCTGAAGTCGCAAGTTTATACTTCTTCATACCCACTAGCAGAGGCTCAAACTTGAATACTGAATGTGTTCACAGTAGATTTCAAGTAGCTACTCCCAAGGACACAAAGAGCTGAAGCACACAGCATTGACTGGAGATTGCCAGACATAGCCAGAGAGGGATGCACCTGATTACATTGAGCCCACAGTCTCCCATTAGGATTGTCTTCCGAGCCAGCCCCTATGGACCACACTTTAATTTCATCAAATAAAATGATTTTTCATGGAATTTGAGATTTCAGGATACAATAGATACAATCCAAATTGTATACAGGAATGGTAAATTATATGTTGCACATAACTGAAATAATTATGGAATAAATTTATAAGTGGTTCTTATTCTAATACTCTAACTTGAAACTTTAAAAATTCATATACTGTGCTCTCAAGGTCATCCAGAATATATGCTAAATATACAGAGATCCACAGTCACCACTGATCACTCATTTTCCACTTGTTAGCTAAGTAATATATAAGTATATAGGCATAAACAGCATGTGTTTATATAATAAATATTTATGATTACTTATACACTATTTAAACCGTTTGACCATCTGAAGTTCACATTCAAAAGATACTGGTCTTTCTGAACTCAAATACACAGAACACAAGTGTGAAACTAATACTAAACCTCCATGACAAGAAGTTTTTACAATCTCTTCTCATACTTACCAATTCGTAATGGAGAATGATATTCTAGTCATGTTGTGGGTCACCTTGTCCATGTATACTAAAATTCTAATTTGTTCTGGGCCTATGAGCCTACAGACCTAAGAAGTAGATGAAATACTTCTTGGTAAAATAATTTCATTTGAAAGATATTATTCTTGCTATGCTCATGAGTGCTTTGAAAGGGGCTATATTTCTGTAGTGGTCATTAGAGATGTTAACACATATCCTGTTTTCCTTTATTTAGGGCATGTGATGGCATAGCACTTCCCTGCCACTTTTTTTTTTTAACATCTTTATTGGAGTATAATTGCTTTACAATGGTATGTTAGTTTCTGCTTTATAACAAAGTGAATCAGCTCTACATATACATATATCCCCATATCTCTTCCCTCTTGCGTCTCCCTCCCTCCCACCCTCCCTACCCCACCCCTCTAGGTGGTCACAAAGAACCGAGCTGATCTCCCTGTGCTATGTGGCTGCTTCCCACTAGCTATCGGTTTTACATTTGGTAGTGTATATATGTCCATGCCACTCTCTCATTTTGTCCCAGCTTACCCTTCCCCCTCCCCATATCCTCAAGTCCTTAGTATAGTCATTTTCACAATGTCCAATCCTTCCCTGCCACTTTGAAGTTAGGCGTAGCCAGGTCATTTCCTTTGGCCAATGAAATGTGACTAAAAGTTACCTGCATCTCTCCAGCCTTAAGAAACAGTACATAATTTGCTAAGTTCCTCTTCTCCTGCCTTGGTAAGTATGGAAGCACATAGTGAAATAAGGGCTCCAAGTGACTGCAATGAGTCACTGCAATGACTCACGATAGATAGTTAGCATAAATAAATATTCACCTGAAATACTTTTATGGTGTTAAGCCACTGAAATTTGGCTGCTGCTTGTTACTTCAGCAAACTTAGCCTATTCTGACTTATACAGTTTCTTAATGGTTCCAGAACTTTCTAGAAGTCTACTCACAAAGCAAGTGTAAGCCATTTATTTAAGATTCTTTAAAACAATATACTACAATAAAATTAATAACAATTTTTAAAACTCCAATAAAAAATTTTAATAAAATAATTAGTATACACTGGTAAAATCACAAATATGATGTTAGAAAGCTGATAAGTGCAGAGATAAACTTTGGCAATTATTAGAGACAATCTCAAACAATAAAGCAACAAGCCTAGTCAACACACTCTGAAATATCCAAGCTTAATATCTCTACCTTAAGAATATATAATAAACCAAATGGCAAATTAGGACACCTTAGGAAGGCCATGAAATAGATGAATAATGACTTTTTAAATTTCACTCTGCCTTTACATTCTCCCTGTATAAATTCTTTTTACACAACAATGTCATACAAATCTTTCTAAAGCCATTATGTCATCTTCCTATTTCAGGAACTATAATATATTCCTATTATTTTTCAATCAAAACCAAACTCTTTGACCCTAGCACTGGAGGCCTCACCAACTCTATATATATTTCCCACCACAACCCAATACACCTCTGCCATTCCCACCCCACCCTAATCAACTGGTTTCTTCACCCCACACACTATGTTCTTCACCCCACAGATTATGTTCTTTCCAAGCTGCTCCACCCCACTATACAATCTCTAAATTCTTACAATATTTAAAGTGTAATCCAGCACTTGATGTAGATGAGTTTCCAGTTAGTATTATGAATATATATGTTATTCTTTTCTACCCATATTAATTAGCTAACCAGCTCTCCAAAGGAAGCAACCTGCCGTCCAATGCCCAGCAAGCATTATACATACATAGAAATTTTTTGTTAATAATGATATAACTTTTGACAATAGTAGCAATGAATACAAAATAAGCACCAAAGCAAAAAGTAGAAAACCATGATAAAAGATTCTAAATTATTTAAAAATAACAAGATCTTGTTCATGCCTCTGTAAAGGCAGAGGATTTATTTTTTTTAAATAAAAGCTTCCTCTTCTAAATAAAACAGTGGCTTGACTCCCAGAAGAAAGGACCAATATATATCCAGAAAAAAAATTAAATTAAATGTGTGGATTCGCCCACATGTCAAATCCCAAGCTTTACTGGAAGAAACAGGAACTTGCTGAGAGAGGGCAAGGCAAACTTCTTAGGAACTAGGTAAAACATCAACTTGCACATATTGGTATTAATTGCCAAACAGACCGGAAGCATGAAGAACAGGTAGCTTCACACAGTTCTAAGGCAAAGCTTTCTGGAGGGACAGGAACAGACCAGCAGCTCACTGAGTTGGGATCACCAGGTTCAGTGACACCCCTTGCTGCAAAGATAAGACAGACCAAAACTCTGTAAAGGACTCAGGGCAGGGATGTCCTGTATCTGGCTTTTCAGCTACACACATGAGCCAAGTTCTAATGAGTTCATGCACTGAAACCACTGGGTTGTATATTTCCTTTGGGAAGCTACCCAATAAGTTTGTATTTGGAGAAATACTGTATTTTAATATCATTTATACACGACCAAAGAGATAGACCAGACGGCTTTTATCTACTCATATGCTGATAGTTTTATTAAGTGTTAATAAACTATTGAAAATGTACTGTTACAATTAAATTTGTAAAGATAACAGACCCTCCCCCTTGTCTGACTCGAATACATTTGAATAAGGAACTAAGAAAAACTGGCAAAATGTTTTATTCCAAGGTGATAAATTTCTGATGGATCAAGACTCTTTTGATTCACATTTTCACATTTAAGATCTGAGTCTTTTTCCACAGCCTCACTTTCCCCCTGAAACATTTAATATTCCCACCATCAAGGCCTTTTGTGATCAACAGCAACAGAAGTGAACTTTAAAATTTACCACTCTCAACTCCTGAGCAGAATTCTCAGGTGCAGCCCTATTCATATCCTGGAGGACTAGAGGGATCTCATATGAAGTGGCCTCTCCTATGAAGCCACCTCTGGCACAGAACCAAAGAAAGTATTACAGGGACTTCCCTGGTGGCACAATGGATAAGAATCTACCTGCCAATGCAGGGGACACGAGTTCGAGTCCTGGTCCAGGAAGATCCCACATGCCGCAGAACAACTAAGCCTAAATGCCACAACTACTGAGCCTGCACTCTAGAGCCGGAGAGTCACAACTACTGAGCCCACAGGCCGCAACTACTGAAGGCAGCACGCCTAGAGCCCGTGCTCCAAAACAAGAGAAGCCACCGCACTGAGAAGCCTGCATGCCACAACTAGAGAAACCCCGTGTGCAGCAACAAAGACCGAAGGCAGCCATAAATTTATTTATTTATTTATTAAATAAAAGAAAGAAGGAAAGTATTACAGGCAGACTTCAGGACATTGCTGTCTCACAAGTTTTGATTATGTCCAAGAAACAAAATGTTTCTTTCAATATGTGACTTCACAAAAAACCTGAAATGAAACTTGTGAAATTCTCTGAAATAGACTAATGCAGGGGGGATAAATAGCATTTGCTGTGATAATGCAAAGTTTCAGGTGAAAATGTTTCTTTAGCTGAACCATTCATGCATTTGCCTTACTTCCCCATTCTTTTTTTCTGCATTTTACTTTTTTATACAGCAGGTTCTTATTAGCCATGAATTTTATACACATCAGTGTATACACGTCAAACCCAATCTCCCAATTTATCACACCACGACCACCACCCGCCGCCGCTTTGCCCTTGATATCCATAAGTTTGTTCTCTACATCTGTGTCTCAACTTCTGCCCTGCAAACCAGTTCATCTGTACCATTTTTCTGGTTCCACATACATGCATTAATATACGATATTTGTTTTTCTCTTTCTGACTTACTACACTCTGTATGACAGTCTCTAGATCCATCCACATCTCTACAGATGACCCAATTTCATTCCTTTTTATGGCTGAGTAATATTCCATTGAATATATGTACCACATCTTCTTTATCCATTTGTCTGTAGATGGGCATTTAGGTTGCTTCCATGACCTGGCTGCTGTAAATAGTGCTGCAATGAACATTGGGGTGCATGTGTCTTTTTCAATTATGGTTTTCTCTAGGTATATGCCCAGTAGTGGGATTGCTGGGTCAAATGGTAATTCTATTTTTAGTTTTTTAAGGAACCTCCATACTGTTTTCATAGTGGCTGTATCAATTTACATTGCCCCCAACAGTGCAAGAAGGTTTCCTTTTCTCCACACCCTCTCCAGCATTTGTTGTTTCTACATTTTCTGATGATGCCCATTCTAACTGGTGTGAGGTGATACCTCATTGTAGCTTTGATTTGCATTTCTCTAATAATTAGTGATGTTGAGCAGCTTTTCATGTGCTTCTTGGCCATCTGTATGTCTTCTTTGGAGAAATGTCTATTTAGGTCTTCTCCCATTTTTGGATTGAGTTATTTGTTTTTTTAATATTGAGCTGCATGAGCTATTTATATATTTTGGAGATTAATCCTTTGTCCATTGATTCATTTGCAAATATATTCTCCCATTTTGAGGGTTGTATTTGGGTCTTGTTTATGGTTTCCTTTGCTGTGCAAAAGCTTCTAAGTTTCATTAGGTCCCATTTGTTTATTTATGTTTTTAATTCCATTACTCTAGGAGGTGGGTCAAAAAAGATCTTGCTGTGATTTATGTCAAAGAGTGTTCTTCCTGTGTTTTCCTCTAAGAGTTTTATACTGTCCGGTCTTACATTTAGGTCTCTAATCCATTTTGAGTTTATTTTTGTGTATGGTGTTAGGGAGTATTCTAATTTCATCCTTTTACATGTAGCTTTCCAGTTTTCCCAGCACCACTTATTAAAGAGACTGTCTTTTCTCCATTGTATATCCTTGCCTCCTTTGTCATAGATTAGTTGACCATAGGTGTGTGGGTTTATCTCTGGGCTTTCTATCTTGTTCCATTGATCTATGTTCCTGTTTTTGTGCCACTACATATTGTCTTCATCACTGTAGCTTTGTAGAATAGTCTGAAGTCAGGGAGTCTGATTCCTCCAGCTCCATTTTTTTCCCTCAAGACTGCTTTCGCTATTTGGGGTCTTTGTGTCTCCATACAAATTTGAAGACTTTTTCTTCTAGTTCCGTAAAAAATGTCACTGGTAATTTGATAGAGATTGCATTGAATCAGCAGACTGCTTTGGGCAGAACACTCATTTTCACAATATTGATTCTTCCAATCCAAGAACATGGTATATCTCTCCACCTACTGGTATCATCTTTAATTTCTTCCATCAGTGTCTTATAGTTTTCTGCATACAGGTCTTTTGTCTCCCTAAGTAGATTTATTCCTAGGTATTTTATTCTTTTTGTTACAGTGGAAATGGGAGTGTTTCCTTAATTTCTCTTTCAGATTTTTCATCATTACTGTATAGGATTGCAAGCGATTTCTGTGCATTAATGCTGTATCCTGCAACTTTACCAAATTCATTGATTAGCTCTAGTTGTTTTCTAGTGGCATTTTTAGGATTCTGTATGTATACTATCATGTGATCTGCAAACACTGACAGTTTTACTTCTTCTTTTCCAATTTGTATTCCTTTTCTTTCTTTTTCTTCTCTGATTGCCGTGGCTAGGACTTCCAAAACTATGTTGACTAGTAGTGGTGAGAGTGGACATCCTTGGCTTGTTTCTGATCTTAGAGGAAACGCTTTCAGTTTTTCACCATTGAGAATGATGTTTACAGTGGGTTTGTCATAAATGGCCTTTATTATGTTGACATAGGTTCCCTCTAAGCCCACTTTCTGGAGAGTTTTTATCATAAATGGGTGTTCAATTTTGTCAAAAGCTTTTTCTGCATCTATTGAGATGATCATATGGTTTTTATTCTTCAATTTGTTAACATGGTGTATCACATTGATTGACTTGCATGTATTGAAGAATCCTTGCATCTTTGGGATAAAACTAACTTGGTCATGGTGTATGATCCTTTTAATGTGTTGTTGGATTCTGTTTGCTAGTATTTTGTTGAGGATATTTGCATCTATATTCATCAGTGATATTGGTCTGTAATTTTCTTTTTTTGTAGTATCTTTGTCTGGTTTTGGTATCAGGGTGATGGTGGCCTCATAGAATGAGTTTGGGAGTGTTCCTTCCTCTGCAATTTTTTGGAAGAGTTTGAGAAGGATGGGTGGTAGCTCTTCTCTAAAAGTGTGATAGAATTCACTTGCAAAGCCATCTGGCTGGACTTTTGTTTGTTGGAAGATTTTCAATCACAGTTTCAATTTCATTACTTGTGATTGGTCTGTTCATATTTTCTATTTCATCCTGGTTCAGTCTTGGGAAGTTATACCTTCCTAAGAATTTGTCCATTTCTTCCAGGTTGTCCATTTTACTGGCATACAGTTGCTTGTAGTAGTCTCTTAGGATACTCTGTATTTCTGCGGTGTCTGTTGTAAATTCTCCTTTTTCATTTCTAATTTTATTGATTTGAGTCCTCTCCCTCTGTGTCTTGAAGAGTCTGGCTAATGGTGTATCAATTTTGTTTATCTTCTCAAAGAACCAGCTTTTAGTTTTATTGATCTTTGCTATTATTTTCTTTGTTTGTAATTCATTTATTTCTGCTCTGATCTTTCCTCTGATAACTTTGGGTGTTGTTTGTTCTTCTTTCTCTAGCTCCTTTAGGTGTAAGGTTAGATTGTTTGAGATTTTTCTTGTTTCTTGAGGTAGGCTTGTATAGCCATAAACTTCCCTCTTAGAACTGCTTTTGCTGCATCCCATAGGCTTTGGATCGTCTTGTTTTCATTGTCATTTGTCTCTACGTTTTTTTTTATTTCCTCTTTGATTTCTTCAGTGATCTCTTGGTTATTTAATAACATATTGTTTAGCCTCCATGTGTTTGTGGATTTTTTACGTTTTTTTCCCTGTAATTGATTTCTAATCTCATAGCATTGTGGTCAGAAAAGATGCTTGATATGATTTCAATTTTCTTAAATTTACTGAGGCTTGATTTGTGACCCAATATCTGATCTATCCTGGAGAATGTTCCATGCGCACTTGAGAAGAAAGTGTAATCTGCTGTTTTTGGATGGAATATCCTATAAATATCAATTAAATCTATATGGTCTATTGTGTCATTTAAAACTTGTGTTTGCTTATTAATTTTCATTTTGGATGATCTGTCCATTGGTGTAAGTGAGGGTTAAAGTCCCTCACTATTATTGTGTCATTGTCGATTTCCTCTTTTTTTTTTTTTTTTTTTTTTTTGCTGTACGCGGGCCTCTCACTGCTGTGGCCTCTCCCGTTGCGGAGCACAGGCTCCGGACACACAGGCTCCGCGGCCATGGCTCGCGGGCCCAGCCGCTCCGCGGCATGTGGGATCTTCCGGGATCGGGGCACGAACCCGTGTCCCCTGCATCGGCAGGCGGACTCTCAACCACTGCGCCACCAGGGAAGCCCCGATTTCCTCTTTTATAGCTGTTAGCAGTTGCTATATGTATTGAAGTGCTCCTATGTTGGGTGCATATATATTTACAATTGTTATATCTTCTTCTTGGATTGATCCCTTGATCATTATGTAGTGTTCTTCCTTGTCTCTTGTAACATTCTTCATTTTAAAGTCTATTTTATCTGATATGAGTATTGCTACTCTAAAAGTCTATTTTATCTGATATGAGTATTGCTACTCCAGCTTTCTTTTGATTTCCATTTGCATGGAATATCTTTTTCCATCCCCTCACTTTCAGTCTGCATGTGTCCCTAGGTCTGAAGTGGGTCTCTTCTAGACAGCATATATATGGGTTTTGCTTTTGTATCCGTTCAGCAAGCCTGTGTCTTTTGGTCGGAGCATTTAATCCATTCATGTTTAAGGTAATTATTTTTTTTTTTTTTTTTTTTTCCCGTACGCGGGCCTCTCACTGTTGTGGCCTCTCCCGTTGCGGAGCACAGGCTCCGGATGCGCAGGCTCAGCGGCCATGGCTCACGGGCCCAGCCGCTCCGCGGCATATGGGATCCTCCCAGACCGGGGCACGAACCCGTATCCCCTGCATCGGCAGGCGGACTCTCAACCACTGCGCCACCAGGGAGGCCCTAAGGTAATTATTGATATGTATGTTCCTATGACCATTTTCTTAATTGTTTTCAGTTTGTTTTTGTAGGTCCTTTTCTTCTCTTGTGTTTCCCACTTAGAGAATTTCCTTTAGCATTTGTTGTAGAGCTGGTTTGGCGGTGTGGAATTCCCTTAGCTTTTGCTTGTCTGTAAAGCTTCTGATTTCTCCGTCGAATCTGAATGAGATCCTTGCTGGGTAGAGTAATCTTGGTTGTAGGTTTTTCCCTTTCATCATTTCAAGTATATCATGCCACTCTCTTCTGGCTTGTAGAGCTTCTGCTGAGGAATCAGCTGTTAACCTTATGGGAGTTCCCTTATATGTTATTTGTCGTTTTTCCCTTGATGCTTTCAATAATTTTTCTTTGTCTTTAATTTTTGCCAATATGATTACTATGTGTCTCGGCGTGTTTCTCCTTGGGTTTATCTTTTATGGGACTCTCTGTGCTTCCTGGACTTGGGTGGCTATTTCCTTTCCCATGTTGGAGAAGTTTTCAACTATAATCTCATCAAATATTTTCTCGGCTCCTTTCTCTCTCTTCTCCTTCTGGGACCCCTATAATGCGAATGTTGCTGCATTTAATGTTGTTCCAGAGGTCTCTTAGGCTGTCCTCATTTCTTTTCATTCTTTTTTCTTTATTCTGTTCTGCAGCAGTGAATTCTACCATTTTGTCTTCCAGGTCACTTATCCATTCTTCTGCCTCAGTTATTCTGCTACTGATTCCTTCTAATGTATTTTTCATTTCAATTATTGTATTGTTCTTCTGTGTTTGTTCTTTAATTCTTCTAGGTCTTTGTTAAACATTTCTTGCATCTTCTCGATCTTTGCCTCCATTCTTTTTCCGAGGTCCTGGATTATTTTCACTATCATTATTCTGAGTTCTTTTTCTGGAAGGTTGCCTATCTCCACTTCATTTAGTCGTTTTTCTGGGGTTTATATTGTTCCTTCATCTGGTACATAGTCTTCTGCCTTTTCGCCTTGTCTATCTTTCTATGAATGTGGTTTTTGTTCCACAGGCTGCAGGACTGTAGTTTCACTATTCTTTTTTTATAAAGATTCTCATCACACCTGGGTTTGCCAAATGAAACTCCATCTTTACTGCCACTCAACAATATGCTTGAAATGTGCAGGGATCCTTTCAGGACAGTCTTAGCCAAGATTGTTATTGCTGTTGTTAGATCACGTTGGTAATTTATCATGCAGACAAACTCATATCTCTGTTAAGCAATTCCACTCCCCCAAGGGGTGCTTTATAATTCATCTATAACTTTACCATTTAGAAGACAAGATAATAATGAAAAGAAACACCAAAACAAATCACCAGGCCATCTTATGATTTCCATGTAAGAAGAAAACAATTTAAAAATGCCATTGTAATGTCTACCCGTGCAGAATGAAGGAGAAAAGCAAAGCATGGCTCAACTCAGGCAAAACACATAAACACTTTTTGTGACTTTGGGCAAATCATTTGTTCTCTTTATAGGTTTTCTCTTCTGTGAAAAAAAATTGACTTTTCTAATACATGTGATTATTACAGGAATAAAATAAACTCCCACATACATAAATATAAACAAGTAAATACATATACATATATAATATGTACCATATGATACAGTAATCCCACTCCTGGGCACATATCTGGGGAAAACCATAATTCAAAGAGATACATGCACCTAAATGTTTATTGAAGCATTATTTATAATAACCAAGGCATGGAAGCAACCTAGATGCCCATCAACAGATGAATGGATAAAGAAGATGTGGCATATATATATACAATGGAATATTACTTAGCCATTAAAAAAAGAATGAAATAATGACATTTGCAGCAACATGGATGGACCTAGAGATTATCATACTAAGTGAAGTAAGTCAGACAAAGACATATAGGATATCACTTATATGTGGAACCTAAAAAAATGATACAAAATGAACTTATTTACAAAACAGAAACAGACTCACAGACTTTGAAAACAAACATATGGTTACCAATGGGGAAAGGTGGGGGGAGGGATAAATTAGGAGTTTGTGATTAACATATACACACTACTATGTATAAAATAGATAACAAGGACCTACTTTATAGCACAGGGAACTCTACTCAATATTCTGTAATAACCTATATGGGAAAAGAATCTGAAAAAGAATGGATATATGTATATGTATAACTGAATCACTTTGCTGTACACCTAAAACTAACACAACATTCTAAATCAACTGTACTCCAATATAAAATAAAATTTTTTTAAAAAAAACAAAAAATACATATACATGTATAAGCACAAAGTTTTATGTAAACTAAGGCAGAAACATTTTCAATTTGCCAATAGTCATCAAATGATTTAAAAATATTTATATTCTTTAACTCAATAATTACACATCAGGAAAACCTAAGTAAATAATCAGAAGTTATTCAAAAAGCTGTGCCTAAGAATGTTTAGTGAAGCCCACTTTTACTTAGAAAAAATAAAAACAACCAAAATGACTATAAAAGTTCATAATATGTAGCTGAAGTTTTCAAAGAAAGTTAGTTACTTGAAAAATATAATGTTACATTTAAAAGTATGGTACAGGGCTTCCCTGGTGGCGCAGTGGTTGAGAGTCCGCCTGCCGATGCAGGGGACACGGGTTCATGCCCCGGTCCGGGAAGATCCCACATGCCGCAGAGCAGCTGGGCCCGTGAGCCATGGCCTCTGAGCCTGCACATCTGGAGCCTGTGCTCCGCAATGGGAGAGGCCACAACTGTGAGAGGCCCGCGTACCGCAAAAAATAAAAAAATAAAAAAATAAAAGTATGGTACAGGGAAAATATATATATATATAGATCAGTGGAATGGGATAGAAAGCCCAGAGATAAACCCATGCACATATGGTCACCTTATCTTTGATAAAGGAGGCAAGAATATACAGTGGAGGGCTTCCCTGGTGGCACAGTGGTTGGCAGTCCTCCTGCCAAGGCAGGGGACATGGGTTCGTGCCCCGGTCCGAGAAGATCCCACATGCCACGGAGCAGCTAGTCCCATGAGCCATGGCCTCTGAGCCTGCACGGCCGGAGCCTGTGCTCCACAAGGGGAGTGGCCCGCGTACCAAAAACAAAAAAAAGGAATATACAGTGGAAAAAAGACAGTGTCTTCAATAAGTGGTGCTAGGAAAACTGGACAGCTACATGTAAAAGAATGAAATGAGAACACTCCCTAACACCAGACACAAAAATAAACTCAAAATGGATTAAAGACCTAAATGTAAGGCCAGACGCTATCAAACTCTTAGGGGAAAACATAGGCAGAACACTCTATGACATAAATCACAGCAAGATCCTTTTGGACCCACCTCCTAGAGAAATGGAAATAAAAAAAACTAAACAAATGGGACCTAATGAAACTTAAAAGCTTTTGAACAGCAAAGGAAACCATAAACAAGACGAAAAGACAACACTCAGAATGGGAGAAAATATTTGCAAATGAAGCAACTGACAAAGGATTAATCTCCAAAATTTACAAGCAGCTCATGCAGATCAACATCAAAAAAAACAAACAACCCAATCCAAAAATGGGCAGAAGACCTAAATAGACATTTCTCCAAAGAAGATACACAGATTGCCAACAGACACATGAAAGAATGCTCAACATCATTAATCATTAGAGAAATGCAAATGAAAACTACAATAAGATATCATCTCACACCAGTCAGAAAGGGCATCACCAAAATATCTAGAAACAATAAATGCTGGAGAGGGTGTGGAGAAAGGGGAATCCTCTTGCACTGTTGGTGGGAATGTAAATTGATACAGCCACTATGGAGAACAGTATGGAGGCTCCTTAGAAAACTAATAATAGAAATACCATACACCCCAGCAATCCCACTACTGGGCATATACCCTGAGGAAACCATAATTCAAAAAGAGTCATGTACCAAAATGTTCACTGCAGCTCTATTTACAATAGCCAGGACACGGAAGCAACCTAAGTGTCCATCGACAGATGAATGGATAAAGAAGATGTGGCACCTATATACAATGGAATATTACTCAGCCATAAAAAGAAACAAAATTGAGTTATTTGTAGTGAGGTGGATGGACCCAGAGTCTGTCATACAGAGTGAAGTAAGTCAGAAAGAGAAAAACAAATACCATATTCTAACACATATATATGGAATCTAAAAAAAAAATGGTCATGAAGAACCTAGGGGCAAGATGGGAATAAAGACACAGACCTACTAGAGAATGGACTTGACGATATGGGGAGGGGGAAGGGTAAGCTGGGACAAAGTGAGAGGGTGGCATGGACATATATACACTACCAAACGTAAATGAGATAGCTAGTGGGAAGCATCCGCATAGCACAGGGAGATCAGCTCGGTGCTTTGTGACCACCTAGAGGGGTGGGATAGGGAGGGTGGGAGGGAGGAAGATGCAAGAGGGAAGTGATATGGGGACATATGTATATGTATAACTGATTCACTTTGTTATAAAGTAGAAATTAACACACCGTTGTAAAGCAATTATACTCCAATAAAGATGTTAAAAAAAAAAGGACGCAAGATTATACATACAGTATGGTCTCAATTTTGGAACACATACGTACATATATAATGCACAAACAAAACACTGGAAGAAATTATATGGCTACAATTTTATTTCTGGATGATTTTTATTTTCTTCTCTATACTTTTATCTTTTTAAATGTTCTAAAAACTGCGTAATTTTTTTTAATTTTTGAAAAGAGAGAAACAAATGTTATTTTGACAGAAATCCTTACCTTAAATAATAAAAGAAAATTTAAGCAATGTTAATATTTTATCATTTAAATATGTTACAAAAAAGCCTACTAGGCTGTCTACCTGGGGTGCCCCTGCTCTGCTTTCAATTGCTCAGTTTAAGCCCCTCTTTTAGGAAGCACTGCATGATCAGACCTCACAAGCCAAGGTGAATTTCTTCCCCCCTGCACACAGCCAACTTCTGGTGGACTCAGGACACTAGATTCCACTGAATCACACTGCACATGCACTCTTCAGTTCTGGTACTTGCATATTCGCATGATGCCTTTGGCCTATGTTAGGGATAACTTAAACTGTCCTTGTAGCGACTCCCCGTATTTAACGTAAGGATATTTTTGGAGGTAAAATACTGTTCTCTAATTATGCATTGTACTCTCATAAGGATCAATTGAGGAATATTCTCTCTGGTCTCAATTTCAGGAATAGTCACACTTCTCCAGGACAATATGTTTGGTTTTCATCTTGTGAACATGGAGAATCATGTAACTGATCATATTTCCCTCAACTTATTTGCTGCCAGAAAGTTTAGCATTCAATCTGTGACCCACCTGTGGCAAAACACTGCACATGATTTTACTGTGTGCCTCTTGCCCAGAGTTTCATTCTACTTCCAGGCATTCTCTTTTCCCTTTACCTCTATTTTCTCACATTTTAAAAAGCTATCTTATCTTGCTGTTTGAATATATAACTGTATACTCTTAAAACTTTTTTGAAACTAGTCATGTTACATATAAATCAGCTAATTAAATGACACAAATAACTTGGATTCATTTTTGTACTATTATTTTCTGTACTACTGTACAATAAATTTATATTTTCTATGTTAGAATTAATGTTAATTATTACTGAATTTATTATTCTTTGTGGGGACTATTTCTATACCGCATATTTTTAAACATCTAAATAATTAATTGGAGAGGAGTGTTTGTTTTTTCTCCAGATGGTTGGTGACTTGTCAAGAGGGCCACCATGTGAACTACACTGTTTACTATCACATCATAAAATAATTAGGTAGAAATTTTAATTTATTCTAATGACCAAAATCTTAATTTGCAACATCAGCGATGTTTTAAAATATTCAGACTTCTGTTCCAGTTACACTGAGATGGCAAAGATGCATTTCTTTCTTACTTGGCAAGCAGTACAAATATATCTGTTATTTACAAGTGTGTTGCCTCATCTATCAAGGTTGCTCAGAGCAGACAGCATTTAGTGACTAAGTAAGGCATGGCAAAGAATGATAAAAAAGAAAAATGATTCTAGCCACAGTTATGTTAATTCAGGAATGTCCACTATAAATGTTAAATCTCCCATCAAGTAAGGATTTCCCAAAAGGAAGCCTGACCACCCTCTCGGCCTCAATAAATATAATTAGTACAGTCAGAGGATTCATTGTGCTGGGCTTTCTGTTTTTGCTGCTTGGTGCCATAGGAAAGTCTCAAATTAAACTGAGACCTCCAGAAACCCCAACAGACCAACACACAGTGAAATTAAATGGGTAATGGCATCAGGGAGAGGAAAATATTTTAATGGAACACTCGATTTCATGAATTTAGGTCCTTTCTCTGATTTATTTTCCAAAGCATGTTTAGTGTCTTTGGCTTTTTTCCCATCTTATTCATACTTTATCATACATCATTCTAGGGTATCTCTCTAAAAGGATATCTGAGGGGCAAAGAAAATGCCATCAGTTATCAGTCCCCTTAGAACACTTTCCTTCTAAAGAAGGCCCTCTCCTGGTTATTTATGGATAAATTCAATTCTTCTTTCTCCTGGGTATTCCCCAAGTGATTAAATAAAATATAGTAAGGATATTCTTAGATATAGAGAAACAATATTCAGTGAAATACCTATGGGACAGGAAAAAAACAGATGAAATGACACCTCTGTTGACTCTCCATTTAAACAACTCATAGGCAGCAACAGCCCACAACTCTCTAGGAAGAATCAGGTCTGAAAACTCTGTTGGGTAGTATGAAACTGTTACGCCATAGCTTGGCTGACCTGAGGTCAAGGTTTGGAGGAGCAGACAGGCTTGGAAGACTGAGGCAGATACTCTAAGACAAGATGAACAGGGCACTGAATGAGAAGACAGAGACATTAGCTAAGACAAAAGAGTCCCCCTGTTACCAAAGGTTTATACAATCTTTTATCTTACAACATTGATTTGAGTAGCTACAGCACTACTAATATTTACCAGTATCCCAGGCACTCCATGAGGCCCCAGGATTCCAATGATTTGTGAAATATGGTTACCACCCCCAGAACAACACAATGTAACACAGAGATAAAGTAACAGCAGCAATAGGAACTCCCATTTATTAGCACTTACTCTGTACCAGGAACTGTGCTGTGCATTTTACATGTCTTTTCTCATTTACTCCTTACCACAATCTTCAGAAAAAAAAATTTTTTTCCTTTATAACCCAACTCTCCTGGGCCATCCTAACAGTAAGGAAAGCACTGTAAGCATGAGGCTGACTCCAGCCCAGATCCCTTGCCAACTTGCCCAGAAAGCCCCAAGGAGGCGGGCACCACTATTTTTCCCACATTAAGATTAAGAAGTTGAAGTTCAAATAACCTAAGTTACTTATGAAAACAAGACAGTTAGTTAGTGAATGGCAGAACCAGGCCTCATAACTGTACTTTTTACCATGTCTGAAATATGTAAAGGGACAATGCAAATGGCCAATAAATCTATGATAAAAATCTAACTTCTCTGGTAACAAAAGAATGCAAATTAAAATGAGATAGTATTTGTTATTGGTCAAATTAGGGAAGTTTTACCTTGTTGAATGTTTTTGACAAAGTAGTAGGCACTCATAACCTACTGGGGGAAACATAAAGTGACCATTTTCAAGAGGACATTTTACTAAAAATAGAACTACCAATATTCAGTAATTCCACTTCCAGAATATATCCAAAGTAAACAAACACATTAACTCAAAAAGATATTGCATCTCCATGTTCACAACAGCATTAAACCCATGCACTTATGGTCAATTAAACTACAAAAAGAAGTCAAGAACATACAATGGAGAAAAGACAGGCTCTTCAATAAGTGGTTCTGGGAAAACTGGACAGCTACATGTTAAAAAATGAAATTTGAACATTCTCTCACACGATACACAAAAATAAACACAAAATGAATTTAAAAAACCAAAAAAGATTGGAAACCATAAAACTCCTATAAGAAAACATAGGCAGAAAACTCTTTGACATAAATAGTAGCAATATTTTTTTTGGATCTATCTTCTAAGGAAAAGGAAACAAAAGCAAAAGTAAATAAATGAGACCTAATTAAACTTAAAAACTTTTACACAGCAAAAGAAATCATCAGCAAAACAAAAAGACAACCTACTGAATGGGAAAAAATATTTGCAAATGATATGACAAATAAGGGGTTAATATCAAACATATATAAACAGCTCATACAACCCAACATCAAAAAAAACAAACAACCCAATTAAAAAATGAGCAGAAGACCTGAATAGACATTTTTCCAAAGGAGATATACAGATGGCCAATAGGCACATGAAAAGAAGCTTAACATTGCTAATGATCAGAGAAATGCAGATCAAAACCACAATAAGATATCACCTCATACCTGTCAGAATGGCTATCATCAAAAAGACCACAAATAACAAACACTGGCAAAGATGTGGAGAAAAGGGAACCCTTGTACCCTGATGGTGGGAATGTAAACTGGTGCAGCCACTATGGAGAACAGTATGGAGGTTCCTTTAAATACTAAAAATAGAGTTACCATATGATTCTGCAATCCCACTCCTGGGCATATATCCAGACAAAACTATAATTCGAAAAGATACATGCACCCCAATGTTCACTGCAACACTGTCTATGATAGCCAAGACATGGAAGCAACCTAAATGTCCATTGATATATGAATGGATAAAGACGTGATGTATATATATACACACACACACACACACACACACACACACACACACACATATACACACAATAGAATACTACTCAGCCATAAAAAAGAATGGAATTCTGCCATTTGCAGCAACAGGGATGGATTTGTAGGGCATTATGCTAAGTGAAATAAGTCAGACAGAGAAAGAAAAATACTGTATGATACCACTTAAATGTGGAATCTAAAAATACACCAAACTAGTGACTATAACCAAAAAGAATCAGACTCACAGATATAGAGAACAAACTAGTGGTTACCAGTGGGGAGAGGGTAGTGGAGAGGGGCAATATATGGTTAGGGGATCAAGAAGTACAAACTATTAGGTACAAAATAAGCTACAAGAATATATTGCACAACATGGAGAATATAGTAAATATTTTATAATAACTATAAATGTCAATCACTATGTTGCACACCCCTAACTTATACAGTATTGTATATCAACTGTACTTCAACAAAGAAAGTTTCAATTTTGCAAGATGAAAAGTGTTCTGAAGATGGATGGTGGTGACGGTTGCACAGCACTGTGGATGTAGTTAATGCCACAAACTGTACACTTAAAAGTGGTTAAAACAGTAAATTTTGTATTCTATGTTTTTTACCACAATATTTTGAACAGTAATTACTGTTTGATTTTATTTATTTTATATAAATTTCTATAAAATACAAACTAATGTCCAGTGATGGAAAGCAGATTGTCAAGGGAGGGGATACAGGAAGACAGTGAGGATTACAAAGGAATATTTTATGACTGTGGTTTTACAGGTGTAGACATGTCAAAACCTATCAAATTGTATGCTTCAAATATGTGCAGTTTCTGTATGCCACTTAAACCCCCAATAAAATGTTTTCTAAAAAATTCAAAATAAAGATACATGCAGCCCAAGGTTCATAACAGCATTATTTACAATACCCAAGATATGGAAGCAACCTAAGTGTCCATCAACAGATAAATACATAAAGAAGATGTGGTATATATATATATATATATATACAATGTAGTCCTACTCAGCCACAAAAAAGAATGAAATTCTGCCATTTGCAACAACCTGGAGGGTATTATGCTAAGTGAAATAAGTCAGACAGAGAAAGACAAATACTGTATGTTATCACTTATATGTGGAATCTGAAAAATAAAACTAGTGAATATAACAAAAAAGAAACAGACACAGATCTAGAGAACAAACTACTGGTTACCAGTGGGGAGGGAGAAGCAGGGAGGGGCAAGTTAGGGGCAGGGAATTAAGAGGTCCATAGTACTATGTATAAAATAAATAAGCTACAAGGATATATTGTACAACACAGGGAATATAGCTAATATTTTATAATAACTATAAATGGAGTATAATCCTTAAAGATTGTTACTCACAATGTTGTACATCTGAAACTTACATAATATTGTAAATAAACTCTACTTCAATTTTTTTAAAAAGTAACAATTCAACTTGGAAGTTTCTAACTTAGGAAACAATAAAAATGAGTCAAATATTTTCTATGTATTTATTTATGCATTCACTCAGTTAAAAAATATTTGCCAGGGGCTTCCCTGGTGGCACAGTGGTTGGGAGTCCGCCTGCCGATGCAGGGGATACGGGTTCATGCCCCGGTCCGGGAGGATCCCACGTGCCGCGGAGTGGCTGGGCCCGTGAGCCATGGCCACTGAGCCTGCGCGTCCGGAGCCTGTGCTCCGCAACGGGAGAGGCCACAACAGTGAGAGGCCCGCGTACCAAAAAAAAAAAAAAAAAAAAAAAAAAAATTTGCCAGGCACTTGGGACAGAATAATGAGCAAGACATACTTGGTCAATGTCCCCATTAAGTCTAAGGGTAGAGATGTTCATTATAATATTATTCACATAATAGCCAAAATTTTGGATATAATAGGGGTTAAATTATGGTACATCTATAATATGTAATCAACTGCAGCCATAAAATGGAATACTATGTTGTAGAAGAATGCTTAAGGTATTAGAAAATGTTCATGATACACTATACAAAAACAGATTATAAAATATAATGTTATCAAGTAGAATACATGTTCAGTGTAGTCCAAATTTTGTACATTTTAAAGCTATTTATTCACTCAATAAATATTTATTTAAAATCTATTTATGACAGGCCCTAGGGAAATAGCTATAAACAAAACAGATAAAGGTTTTGACCTCATAGGGCTTACATTCTAATTAGGAGAAATACACAATTAATAAAAATGATAAATACATGATATTGAATTTTATGGAAAAAGACTGAGTAATATAAACTGGCCACAGAAGGATGCTCTGATCAGGTAACATTTGAGCAGAGACCTGAAGGAGTGAGCCCCGGGTATTTTATCTGAGAAAAGGACTTTCAAGCAAAGGCAACAGGAAGTGCAAAAGCCCTGAGGCAAGCATGAGCTTGTGTTCTTGAAAGAGAATAAAGTTCTTGGTAGAGAATTTGGACTTAATTTTGAATTAGATGGGAAGCCATGGCAGCATTTTGAGCATAGGGGTAACAAGAGACTTAAATTTTTAGGGGAACACGGCCTTTTGCGAAAAACAGACATGAGGAATGGCAAAAGCAAGATGTTACACTAGGTGATAGTGGAGCTGATGAGTACATACTGGAGTTGAGCCAACACTGACTGAAAGAGGAAATTGGGAGGGAGAACTTTTAGAGTAATAGGTGTGAGGAATAATCCAAAGCTTGTTTAGGGACATGAGGCAGCCATGAAAACATGCCTCTCAGATCTCCAAGTGCAGGGAGTGTGTTGATGGATGGCCCAGCTTCTGGACCAAATTCGCCTCAAGGTCATGCTTCTTCCCGACTACTTCCAGCTGATGACTGTTAGGGATACTGTCATGACCATACTTGAGAGATGCAGGACTCCTCTGATGCCAACTTTGGCTCAAAAACTCCACAGTTACATTGCAGGAACTGTCTTAAAGCTGTACCAAAGTCTATGACCTCCTACCCAACCTTCCTTCCTTCCCTCTGTCCCCTACATGGGTCAGCCCTGCATCACAGTCTGACAACTCTTCCAGACTCCTCTGAGTCTCCCACTCTCCTTCAGCAACACCCCCCATTTTTCCTCACAGGTGTTCTTCCCAGTAAGTGGGATCACACCTCTCTCGGTATCTGCCTCTTGGCAGACCCAAATTTGCTGAGTTTGAGATGCTAATAAACAAACACCCAAATAAAGATGTCTACTAGGCAGTCTACGGTTCAGGTTTAGAAGCAGAGATATAAAATGGGAGCCATCATCACACAGATGGTATTTAAAGCCATGTGCTAGGTGAGATCACTTTATTCAAAATTTCATTTCCTTCAGTGACCAGATCCTAACTATCTACCTAAGAAGAATAACCCTAATATGCAACTTCATGCTCAAATGTGTTTTATGATGGATGCCTTCCTGGAAAGGGCCAGCACCTGTAAGAATGTCTGCATTTTAAATTAGGATGCCCAGGGAGTGAACCTACAGGATCAGTCTGTCTTGGTGGAATGTCAAGTCCTATGGCAATTGACTGAGGGCGATTATTTTGAGCCCTCTCTATGTCTATTCAGAGCCAGACTCACTGTCACACTGACTGATATAAACTTCTAGAACTTCTTGTTTATTTCCCTTTCATTTTTATCACCCATTTTCTGCTCTCCAGTCCAAATAATCCCTTCATCTTCTTGCCATCTCTTTTTCATGTTCCTTCTATTTTATTCTTAGAACAGGCTTCTAAGAAATTTTATCAGAAATATGCAAAAATTACTCAGAAATATGTAGTTAAAACCCCTCAACGTAAAATAAAGTGCAAGATTGCCAACTTAACCCATACAAGCCCTCAGAAGGACTGTGAGTCGAGGAAGTTATGTATGTGGCCGAGGACAGAAAAACTGAAAAATATGATTAATAAAAAGAAAATAATATGCATGTGGAACAGGAAGTTAGGTGAGAAAAGTGACTAGAAAGTTATTTATAAAAAGTAACAGCCACTTTTTTTTCTTATTTCCATCTAGCATTTCCAGCAAGAATGTTCTCTAAACTCAGTATTTCCTCTCATTCCTATCAGTTGTCGTTATGCTTGGCTCCTGTCTGCTTCCCTTCTATGTCTGAGTGTATAGTTACTTCCTCCCTATTCACACATACACAAGAGAAATAAACATTCTTTTGGTAACAAAAATCAATCAGCTAGGTGTAAATTTTACTAAAACTACATTAATAAAGTTAGGGAAAAATATCTCTAGACTGATAAATAAACATTATTCACCTCTCAGTGGTGTCATCTTCTTGTATTATTTTGTTTTACCTCTCAGAACCCAACAATAGAACAGTAGAAACAATGAATATTCTCAAGGAGGCAATGGAACAAGGTATTTAATATCCAGCTAAACTCAATAATCGAAAACGTAGTCATTATGCCATTTTGACCATTGGCACTGGTCAAACAAACAAACAAAAAAAAGCCAGGGTCCTTGGCACCATCTCCCCTGGGCCAAAGGCCAAAGGTTGCTAAAACTAGGAAATGCACTAAAACTAGCTTAGAAAGACAGGCAGAGCCTCTCTGTGATGCCAAAGGACCATGGGAAATGTTTAGAGACACCCTAGTTTTACTGTGAAGCCTCAAATAAACCAACACTAAGACTAATAATCCCATAAAGTATTGCACTACAACACAAAAGTAGCCTTGATGTTCACCCTTTCTCTCACAAAAGTTTTAATTAAGACGATTATGGGATTTCCCTCCACCCCCAGGGAAACACAGTTCCAATTTTATAAGTCAGTCAATGGAACAGTATGATATAATTTGAGAATTCTGAACACAATCTTCAGCAATATATCTATTTTGTAAATTGAGTCTACCTCAAAATACACAGATTGCCTGAAGCTCCAAGGAGAACATCAAAAGTAATCTGGAAAAGAGAATTGATGTTTGTGTGAAAACATCATTTAACACACTTAGCTTGCCTAAGGAAAGAATAGCTTACAAGCACTCTTTCTGTGAACTGTAAACACCATAAGCACTTTAAACAGAGAGAGTAAGAAGAAATTAAGACAAAATTAAATGCAGATTGGCTATCAGGAAAAAGAAAAACTGTCTCCACATCATCAACATCTCCCCCTGGGATTAATTAGGACATTAAATGGGCTTTACTCAAGAACTAGTATTGACTCTAGCACTGGGGATATGCAATAGCTTTAAATTAGACATAAGGACAGGAACAGCCTAGGTGTCCATTCTTGGGTCTTCACAGGTTTTTTTCACCTCTGATTTGAGTAAGCTCAATATTTGTATTGCATGGAGGTAAACAGGGAAAGAAGACATAGTCAGCAGAATATAGTGTGCAGTTCACAGTCTTCGCAGAGTTCCTTAGGAAAGCCTCCAGTGAACATGGAGTATTGCCCTGACTCATGCCATAAAGCAGCCTCGCCTCTATGGATGCATGCACTTCTTGCCAGTTCTGCTCTGACCACCGCGTGGCTCCCACCCAGGGACAGCAGAACGGAACAAAATGTTGTTCACCCACCGCAGGACTGCTAAAAATCAACACTCCAGGAAGGAATTTCACTTTTCTTAGGAAGGACAGTGGGGCAGGACAGTGGTGAAACATTACTTCAAGTGCCCTCTGGCCCACAACACCCATGCTGCTGGCCATGAGAAGCACCAGCCAAGAATGCCACTCCAGAATATAAACTGGTGCAGTCACTGTGGGAAACAGTATGGAGGCTTCTCAGAAAACTAAAAATGGAACTACCATACGATCTAGCAATTCCACTCCTGGGTATATAACCAAAGAAAATGAAAACACTAATTCAAAAAGATACACGCACCCCAATGTTCATAGCAGCATTTTTAACAATAACCAAGATATGGAAGCAACCTAAGTGTCCATCAACAGATGAATGAATAAAGAAGATGTGGTGAGACATATATACAATATATAATGAAATATTATGCTTAGTGAAATGTCAGACACAGAAAGACAAACACAATATGTTTTCACGTATATGTTCAATCTAAAAAATAAAACGAATGAAAGTAACAAAACAGAAACAGACTCACAGATACAGAGAACAAACTAGTTGTTACCAGTAAGCAGAAGGGTGGAGGGAAGGACAAGACAGGGGGAGGGGACTGAAGGTATAAACTACCAGGTACAAAATAAGATACAAAGATGTACAGCACAGGAAATATAGCCAATTTTTTATAATAACTTTAAATGAAGCATAATCTATAAAATTATCAAATCACTATGTTGCATACCTGAAACTCTTATGATGTTATAAATCAACTATACTTCAATTAAAAAAAAAAAGAATGCCACTCTATCCTTAACCAAGTCTGTGAAACAGGATGATTCTGACAGGCTGAGTTTCTGCTCAGAAATCATAAACAGCATCTCATTTCTCCCTTTTCCTTTCTCCCATTCCAACCTGTTTGCCTTCATTAATGCGCTTGGGAACCTTGGCTTTGTATTGGGTTGGTCAACAAGTTTGTTCGAGTTTTCCCGTAACATCTTATGGAAAAACCTGAATGAACTTTTTGGCCAACCCAATAAATGGAGAGGAGGGAAGAGTTTTATTGGAAATGGGCTGGAAGAAAAATGAGGGCCCTGGAAGAGACAGAATGGCATCTGGCCCTCACCTTATCTCTTGAGTTGGCTTTGAGCCCCTTTGGAGAAAGAGGTTAGAGACTTTGTGCGACTCTGGCATAAGCATAGCTGCACTGGGGTCAAAGTGACTAAGTGTGGCCCAGAGCTGGAGAGGAGGCCACTCTAATCAGAAGTGCTAGCAGATGCAAACTAGTATGTATAGGATGGATAAAGAGCAAGGTCCTACTGTACAGCACAGGGAGCTATATTCAATATCCTGTGATAAACCATAATGGAAAAGGATATGAAAAGTATATATATATATATATATATATATATATATATATATATATATATAAGTCACTTTGCTGTACAGCAGAAATTAACACAACACTGTAAATCAACTATTCTTCAACAAAATTAAAAAATTTTTTAAATAAACAGCAATGCCCACCACTCCAAGAAGCAGTGGCTTTGGGAGTACCCAATGGTAGCACTGTCAGCAGAGGCACTAGCATCTCACGACTGGCAGCAGCAAAAACACTTCTGTAGGTAGTAGGCATGCACAAGGGGGCACCAGGGCAGCACAAAACAGATGTAATGTGGCAGCTAACAGGCTGATTCATGGGCCTACATGAGGCACACCTTTGGAGACATCTAATCAAGTTAATAGGCCCGTTCCCATCTTAATTTTGGGTAGAGAAAGGAAGGGTAGCCTTGTTTTATAATCACACACTAGTGTATGACATGGCACATTTATTTAAGTGAGGGTCCATTTCAGTAGCCTGTGGCTTCTAACTGGCCTCCCTGCCACCAGACTCTCCTTCTTGTAGGCTGCATGATATCGTCCCCAAATAACATTTCATCATATCATTTTCCTGTTCAAAACTTACTCTATTCCACAAAATAAGGTGTGACTGTGGGCAACATAAAATGTGATTCTAACTACTGAGGAGGGCTGGTAGGATGATCAGCCATCCCAGTTTTCCCAGGATTGTCCTGGTTTTAGCACTGAAAGTGCCATGTGCTGGGAAACCCCCCAGCTCCAGGCAAACTGGAAAGGTCCGTCACCCTCGCTGACCATCAGCTTCGGCTTGGGATTGGTGTGTGAGGGTATATTTAAATTTTTTTATGATGTGCTCCAACAGAGAGAAGAACCATTAACAGCTGCTATTTTTTATAGCAAGGAGCAATGAAATTTAGTTGCTTACTTCATATAGGCAACTTGGTTGCTATGGCAACAGTGAGTGGCAAACTTAATTGTTCATACCCATAAAATTGACAAATATTTCAGTGTTTGCTTCATACCTTTACATTTTAATATTTGCTGCCACAGGGCTGAGCCCCTTGAATTGTGAAATCACATAATACTTTAACATAATTATTTACTTTCCAGGATGTTATTACCAACAATTAGTTATCTTGTTTACAACTGAAGTTTAAAACATATTTTTCCTTTGAGATGATTTTTAGGACATCAATTTAATTTTAGGCTCATGAATTGTAAACTGTCCGTGGAGAGCATGTTGGAGCAACTACTAAATTCCTGTGCACAGGCAGCATCTACCACATATCCACAGTTACAGTGAGTGCTCTGTATATCTTCTTGGGCTGAAGTTAAGACTCTGATATTATTTATTTATGTCGACTCCACGTTGTGCCATAAAGGATTTAAGGAGGCTTAAAAATACAATATAAAGCAAGCAATAAGGAAATGGAGAAAAAGGGAAAATGCGGGTAGGAAAGTAAATTGGTGCCATGAGTAAGTTTAGTACTAAAAAAAAAAAATGCATGCCAAGAAGTTCCATTTCCTTGCAAAATTCTAAACATGGGTTACATGTCTGTTTCTGACCTACCTAACAGGCAATTCAAAGAGAAAAATCATGCTCTGTTATAAAATTCAATGTTCATTGGTAAAAACAAACCAATAGGGCTTCCCTGGTGGTGCAGTGGTTGAGAGTCTGCCTGCCGATGCAGGGGACACGGGTTTGTGCCCTGGTCCGGGAAGATCCCACATGCCACGGAGTGGCTGGGCCCGTGCGCCATGGCCGCTGAGCCTGCGCGTCCGGAGCCTGTGCTCTGCAACGGGAGAGGCCACAACAGTGAGAGGCCCGCGTACCACAAAAAAATAAAATAAATTAGAAACAGTATAACTTATTAATAAATGAAATGAGAGATTTTTGTTACATGGTTTCCACATAAAGGGTACTATTTAAGGATAAATATCTATATCAATGGCCAACGATGTCACCTAAGACCTCTTGTGTAGGTAAAGAGGATTATCTGATTATTTAGAAGGAAAAATGTCTTATTTATCTAAAAAAAAAGGAGAAATGGGCAGCTCTGGAAATTGCAAAATAATGATCTTAACCTTGATTCTTTGTTACTTCCTCCAGATATTTTTCTTATAATTGATTTATAAAACAGAAAAAGCATAACATAACAGATTTTAACCACCACGGCTTTGAGATAAATCATGTAAATAATTTTATTTAATCTTACTTTGGTAAAACATGGGCAAGAAATTGCTATCTATATGGCCCCCAAACATCCTGTAAAGTACAGTATACAATAAACTATACTAATAAAAGCCATCATTTGCATAGGTCTTTATAATTTACAAAGACTTTTACACCTAATACTTCACTTGCTTTTTTGTGACATGTTTTTATATTACGACAATAACTGCACAAAACAAGAAACTAAAGTGAAGCAATTTCTCTAACTTGCAATGAGTGATTTCAGATTCAAACTTAGTTCTGACTCCAAAGACTATAATCACTCTATTGCCTCTGACTAATGAATGAATTAACCACATAGTACAAAATAGAGAGATTCTTTACCAAGAACATCATGCAAGTTATAAAAAGTAATCCTGGCTGTGATATTGTGATACAGGTACACAAGATGTTACATGGGGGAAGACTGGGGGAAGGGTACATGGGACCTGTCTGTACTATTTCTTGCAAATGCAGGTGAATCTGCAATTACCTCAAAATAAAAAGGTTTTAAGACAGTAATCTTTCAACTACATTTGACAATGGTTTCTCCTTTGTGAGGTTATGGGTAAAAAAAATAAAACTTCTGGCCTCCAATTTGAGCTTCATGCTTTAAGAGAAAGGCAGAATATGGTGACAGCAACAAGACTGGAAAATAGGACTTTGTGAAAAAGAAAACATGAGTAGGTATGAGTAAATTTTCTTCATCTAGAAAATAAATTCAAAGGAAACACATTCGAATTGAAGAAAAATAAGGAAATACTTTATAATAAGCCTTACAGATCTCACATATATATGTACAAAATGCTCTTTCTCATAATGGCACTAAATACTTCCACAGTGTTAGGAAAACTACCTTTGTTTTGGACAAAGGGGATTCACCTGGTTGGAGGATATGAGCTCAACAAGTAGCCTCTTTTGGTACCTTTGCAGTTCCACAATGTGACCAAAGTCATATACAGGGAGACCACGTAGTGTTTGAATGCTGATTCTATCACTTTCTGGTGGTGGAACTTGAGCAAATCATGTAACCTCTTCGGGTCTCTGTTTTCTTATTTTCAAAAGGTGACAAAGGGATATTTCACTTTGTAAACCACAAAATGTTAGAGAAGTACTAGCTATTATTACTACCTGCTAGTTCAGAGACTTCAAAAAGTGACATTTGATGAAAGTGTCAAAGATAACTTTAAGAATAAGAAGAGTGGGTTAACCATCTATGCAGTGGGATATGGGAGGTACTGAAAACCAACTTTTCAAAAAGGAAATAAGTCCATCCCTCACCTTTAGTCTACCAAAATGCTTGATATTCCACCACTGAAAATTCACTTTAATATGTGGTCAATACCCTAGGGCAAGTCTTAATTCTTCTTTACCACTGTATTCCCATATTGCATAATGCCTAACAGAGTAATCAATCAAAAAATACACAACATCTCTTAGAAAAGGGTCTATATCTCTCAAAATTCCAAGTTTAAATTCCAAAAGGATTGCAAAAGATAATACGCTGAGGTTTTGAGGAACTACAAGAGGCTACTTGTTGAGCCCATATCCTCCACTGACTTTTTATATGATCACCTACAGTAGTAGATACCACTGTGCAATGGCCAGATTCCTACTCCAGGACTGAACCACTCATTCTCCCGACCACTGAGAGTGTTGGTGGTCCACAGCTTTCAGCTAAGTCCCTTTCCCAGACTTTCCCTTCCTAAAGAGAGCCATCTCACTCAAAATCATACCTCCTCCCTAGCGGTATAAAATTTCAGTTTTCTTGTCTTAATTAGGGCCAATTCTAAAGTTCCACCCTTGCTCCAGAATTCTCTGTGGGATCAACTGAGGCCCCTGTTGCAACTTGTATTAGTCAATGTTCTCCAGAGAAATAAACCCAATAAGAGATATATACACACATATATGACAATTTATTATAAAGAGTTGGCTCACATGATTATGGAAGCTAAGAAGTCCCTCAATCTGCCATTTTCAAGCTGGAGACCCAGGTAGGTCAGTGGTATACTTCAGTCTGAGTCTGAAGGCCTAAAAACCAGGGGAGCTGATGCTCTAAATCTCAGTCCAAGGGCAGGAGAAGACTGATGTCCCAGCTCAAACAGGCAGAAAACAAATTAATTCTCCCTTCATCTGTCTTTTGTCCTATTCAGGTCTTCAGTAGATTGGATAAGGTCCACCCACGTTGGGGAGGGCAATCTGCTTTACTGAGTCCACCAATTCAAATGCTATCTCATCCAGAAACACTCTGACAGACACACTCAGAATAATGTTTAACCAAACATCTGGGCATCCCATGGCCCAGTAAAGTTGACATATAAAATAAACCAATAAAAAACTGCACTGGAGTTGAACCTCTACTCAATCCTGCATCTTTCACTACCCCATAGCTGTTGATCCCTAGATTACTTCCCAATAAACTTTCTGCATGTGAATATCCATCTAAGGCTCGGTTTCTTGGGAAAATTCGCCTGTGTCACCTACTCCTCCTATAAGTAAAGTTAACTCCAACACTTCAGTTTGACACATCCATTTTCATAAGTACTCTCAAGTATAAAACCATACTGGAAAACCAGACCTGCCTTTTGTGCCATTAAGAACCTAATGACTATGGAAAAGATGATCACTATTGTTATGCTTCTCTGAGAAGTCCTAGTTTTCATTAAATCTCTCAATTTTTTCACCTCATGACTCATATACACATGTTAAGAAGACACCCAAGTTCTGAAATTTCTTGCTGCCCTTTATCAGGACAGTGTGAAAATGTAATTGCTGATCAATAAGAACTAAGTTTTATGGTATCTTTTTCACACTATCTGTTTGGGCCACGAGAGTATAACTGTGAAGCTGCCAGTATATATTCCAAGTGGCATTATTTGGACTTTGTAACTTTATACATTGAATAAGTGTTAAAATTGATTAGAGGAGGTAATTTTTTATTACATTCTGAAGAAACTAAAGGAATGCTTTACTGAATGCAATTCATTTTGTTGATCTTAATCTGTATCAGGCATATATACAAGTTATACTTCTTTAATTACATTTAAAATAATCAAAACATTTCTTTAAGTTAAATGGCACAATTTGCGAAGTATTTGATGTCATGGGACTACTGACTAGAGTACTTCATTATTTGTGTGTCATTTAAAGGCAGCATACTCAGCATTTACAAAATTTAGTTCATTCAATCAACAAACATTTGAACCTACTTTGTGCATCAAAACACTGTGTCACTCTTAAGAATATGAAGAAAAGGAAAAGCATATTTACTATTACGTTCAAAGCATTCCACCTGACAGTAGTTTGCTACACCTGTCAATCTGTTCAACTAAGTTTCTATCAGGAAGTAATTCTGAATCAGAGGAAAAATGAACAAACCAAACTTAGGGGACTCTCCATCTTTGATGATTTTTAAAATTCTTAATGAGAACCAAATCATTCACTATGGAACTCTATTCCCTCTCTCAAATTTTAGGAGCTGTCACTGAGACACTCCTTCTATCTCCTTAGAAGAATAAGGTAGGAAAAGATATTTTTAACTTCACAGCCCTGATTAAAAAATTTTAACAGAATCAAGTCTGGGTTCCAGCAGGGTAATTCAATGGTCTCCATGGTAAAAGAAATGTAGAGTTCTTTTTTAATAGCACAACACATTAAAAAATTTAAAATGTTCCTATATTTGATCTACTAGAAGATACAAACACTTTGATTACACTTATTCATTACCTTTTCCATCTCTCTGCACAAATAAAATCAAGGAAATAAATATCTTTTGTACACACATCATGAAAAAAAATGAAGAAAGATTTCATTTCCATAAAATATGAATAAATTTTAATTCAACTGGACATTGCTGCTGAAACTTAGCCCAATATTTAGTATAGAAATATGATTTGATGAGATAATATGGATGAAAATGCTGAGTAAACCCAAAGATTTAGCAAAGGTACATGATCATTGCTAATCATCTATGTGACTGAATTTATGTGTCATCAAATAAGAGATTTAAACTTTGGCTAGCACTGCAAAACCTGTCACATAAAACCCTGTGTACCCAGAACTAGAACAAAAAATTTCACAATTTGTATGGAAACACAAAAGGCCCCGAACAGCCAAAACAATCTTGAAAAAGAAAAACGGAGCTGGAGGAATCAGGCTCCCTGACTTCAGACTATACTACAAGCTACAGTAATCAAGACAGTATGGTACTGGCACAAAAACAGAAATATAGATCAATGGAACAGGATAGAAAGCCCAGAGATAAACCCACGCACATATGATCACCTCATCTTTGATAAAGGAGGCAAGAATATACAATGGAGAAATAAGTGGTGCTGGGAAAACTGGACAGCTACATGTAAAAGAATGAAATGAGAACACTCCCTAACACCATACATAAAAATAAACTCAAAATAGATTAAAGACCTAAATGTAAGGTGAGACACTATAGAACTCTTAGAGGAAAATATAGGCAGAACACTCTATGACATAAATGACAGCAAGATCCTTTTTGACCCACCTCCTAGAGAAATGGAAATAATAAAAAAAACTCAACAAATGGGACTTAATGAAACTTAAAAGCTTTTGAACAGCAAAGGAAACCATAAACAAGACCAAAAGACAACCCTCAGAATGGGAGAAAATATTTGCAAATGCAGCAACTGACAAAGGATTAATCTCCAAAATTTACAAGCAGCTCATGCAGAGCAACATCAAAAAAACAAACAACCCAATCCAAAAATGGGCAGAAGACCTAAATAGACATTTCTCCAAAGAAGATACACAGATTGCCAACAAATACATGAAAGAATGCTCAACATCATTAATCATTAGAGAAATGCAAATCAGAACTACAATGAGATATCATCTCACACTAGTCAGAATGGCCATCACCAAAAAATCTACAAACAACAAGTGCTGGAGAGGGTGTGGAGAAAAGGGAACCCTCTTGCACTGTTGGTGGGAATGTAAATTGATACAGCCACTATGGAGAACAGTATGGAGGTTCCGTAGAAAACTAAAAATAGAACTACCATAAGACCCAGCAATCCCTCTACTGGGCATATACCCTGAGAAAACCATAATTCAAAAAGAGTCATGTACCAAAATGTTCACTGCAGCTCTATTTACAATAGCCAGGATGTGGAAGGAACCTAAGTGTCCGTCGACAGATGAATGGATAAAGAAGACGTGGCACATATATACAATGGAATATTACTCAGCCATAAAAAGAAACAAAATTGAGTTATTTGTAGTGAGGTGGATGGACCTAGAGTCTGTCATACAGAGTGAAGTTAAGTCAGAAAGAGTAAAACAAATACCGTATGTTAACACATATATATGGAATCTAAAAAAAAAAAAAAGGTTCTGAAGAACCTAGGGGCAGGACAGAAATAAAGATGCAGACCTACTAGAGAATGGAGTTGAGGACACGGTGAGGGGGAAGGGTAAGCTGGGACAAAGTGAGAGAGAGGCATGGACATATATACACTACCAAACGTAAGGTAGATAGCTAGTGGGAAGCAGCCACATGGCACAGAGAGATCAGCTCGGTGCCTTGTGACCACCTAGAGGGGTGGGATAGGAAGGGTGGGAGGGAGGGAGGCAGACACAAGAGGGAAGGGATATGGGAACAGATGTATATGTATAACTGATTCACTTTGTTATAAAGCAGAAACTAACATGCCATTGTAAAGCAATTATACTCCAAGATGTTTAAAAAAAAAACACAAAAACCCTATGTACCAGAATCTGAAAATGATTGATACTGACAAATTATAGGTCCTTCCTGAGTGGTCTTCAAACAGTGACACATTTTCAAAACAAGTAGGAACAAGTCAGCTTTGGAGATGACAAAAAACATATAACATGTACCATTAACTGCTGTCATTTATATATAGTTGACACTGGATATCACTAATCATAGTAATTACTAACAGATATTTGCATATCCAGAGCCCATAATGAAATTTTGCTAAATTCAGTATTTTTAATTGATTTTCAACCTTCATGTTAATGCCTCTTTCACTATCATGAAGTATAGTACAAGTCTTCCCAACATTTTTATTACACACACAGAAGATAATAAAATTTATACCAGGTCCCCCCTGGCCACCCTGAGAAATGAGGGGATCAACATCTTGGAATACCTAAAACCACGGTGGGACATCAGCTTAATATGATTAGTTTTACAGAGATCATCCTTTCTATAGTTTATCTATAATCCACCAACCCATACCAAGCAAACAGTGAGTCCTGAATATTTATAGTTAAGGTAAAATCTCATTATAAAAATTATCTTAAAGTTGTTCCTATGTCTTTATTGAGTTAATTACCATGAATTATATACGACAAATGGTTCATGGTCTCGTCAGTCCCTGTTGTCTATGACAAAATACTGTCACTTTGTTGTTTTGTTGGGAAACACAGTGGCACTCCTGCCAGAAAATATGCGGAGCAGGAGTGACAAGGTGGTCAACACTTTGGCTGCTGCAAAGTGAAGATATGTTGCCTAATGTAGAAAGAAACAGCTCTGCCTTCCCACAGTAGGTCCAAGAATGTGGGAGGAGTTCCTGTGGACCAGATGTGGACTATTCTACTGAAACAGTCTGAAGTTGTTTTAAGTCCTACCCATCTAAATTCTACCCAGAAAGAAGGAGCAATGACACATCAACAAAGGTCTTGAAGTAAGGGGCTCTCTGAGAACTAAAAATACAGAGCCAGAGGAGTCCACGAGGGAAGCTTGAAGTGCCCACAAAAGTGTGCAGAGTAAGGGCAGCTTTATATGTCTGCCAGGCCCAGAGAGCACATGTTTTAGATCGGTATCAGCCCATCAACAGTGATGCCATCAGCTAGAAATGCCTGGGGCACTCACCTGGGCCAGAACTACTTGTGCAGAGCTGCCACAGACATTTACCCCACTGAAGCCAGTGTTGCAGCTGGTCTGGCCCTAGTAGTTCTTATGATTGCAAGATGCACCTCAGCAACAACCATTAGGGAACTTTGAAAAAACAAGGTTTATTACTCACAGGTCCTGGAGAGTACACAGCTTGCCTCGGGCATCATGGATAGAGACTGATAAAGAGAGACAATGCAGACCTGGGGTTCTGGATTTATTGGGGTTGAGGGTGAGGTGCCTAGGGTTTCACAGGTTAACTCTTTATTGGTGAGCTTAAGACATAAAAGCAGGAATCAAAGCATGGGAAGGGAAAAGCAAGCAGCCAAATGGTCAGTTATCTAGGTCAACCAGAGGGGGAACTACATAGGTGGGCCAACCTAGCTCTTATAAGTATCTAGCTGTGTAGTTGGCATTGGGTTTATTTGAGATGGATGTCTCTGAAGTGGATCCACAATCAAAAGCTTAATGTCATGGGGAGGGAGAAGGGTAAGCTGGGACAAAGTAAGAGAGTAGCACTGACATATATACATTACCAAATGTAAAATAGATAGCTAGTGGGAAGTAGCTGCATGTCACAGGGAGATCAGCTCGGTGCTTTGTGACCATCTAAAGGGGTGGGATAAGGAGGGTGGGAGGGAGACGCAAGAGGGAGGGGATATGGGGATATACGTATGCATATAGCTGATTCACTCTGTTATACAGCAGAAACTAACACAACACTGTAAAGCAATTATACTCCAATAAAGATGTTTAAAAAAAAGAAGCTTAATGTCAGACACATTGCAATCAAAAAAGCTAATTGTTACGCTTTTACACTACAGCACACCACCATTCTGTGCCACTGCCTGTTCAAGTAAAAACATCCAGATCCTCCTTCTTCCTCCTCCCTTCCACACTACAAAACTAGCAAATGGATAAGGAATGATGACAAATTGAAATGATAATGGACTAATCACAGTTCAGGCATACAAAAATGGAGTCGAGTAGCCACTGAGGATCTGATCTCAGACAGTCTGTGCACCAATGAGAACTTGAACTTTACTGAACTGTACCAGACCCAAGAACAGCACCAGCCATATTCAGAAGACACCTGCCAGCTGCAACCTCTCAGCATCTCCCCTTGTAACTATGCAAATATTTCAGACCTCAACCAATCCTTACATAACAAGCACCTTTACTTCTTGCCAGACCCAATTATAATCCTTAATAAACAACTCATTTAACTAACTGGAACCTTGCAGCTTTTTGCCTTTATAAGCCTCCCCCATTTTTTAGTTCAGCAGAACACAATTCAAGAGCTTCTTGAATCTGTCTCCCAGGCTACAGTCCTAACAAACCCCAAATAAACACCTTTTTATGTCAATCAGGTCTCTGTTTCTGAAATTTTGGTTACCAGTATATGAGAAAACAAAAAGTTTCTTGCCCTCTATCCTCAGCAGCTGTGTTAGGTCCTTCCTGGGGGAGAAGAAAAGTTTGATATTAAATCACGCTAAAGAGTTTTGTGACACTGGGTATGTATTTTCTGAGTTGAGACTATCTAGAGCTTAATGTGACTCTAGGACTTTCTTTTACTTAAAGCCACCAGAAAAGTCCTGAGGCCCACCCAGATTTCTTCCGTGGGGAGAGAAAAACCACTACCAGTGGATATATTTTAAAGGACCATGAAGGATAAAATATTAACTTGTTTTGTACTTATTCATGTTATAGGCTATAATGAAATGTGCTTAAAACAGAGAATACCTATACATGTAAAACCTTTTCATGCTTGCTTTAAACTTTATGGAACTTCTCTGAGCTGCACACCAAAAATCTGGCCTTTTCAGACTGTTTTTAAGAGGGCTCTATATCTCAAAGTTGCCTGAGTATGTAACTGACCAAATAGATTAAGAACCAAGAATGAAATCAAAGTCTACATGAGATAAGGGAAATTTTCAGGCAAATTCAAGACCTAAAGTTAATTTTTTTGAAAAAAAAGAAAATGAATTTTATGTTGCCAAAGCACATATAAGCTAGAAAACAAAGTCATAGTTCTTATGAAAAATCAGATAATTACTCCAAGTTATCAAAATTATGCCCTAAAAATATCGAGAATTGAAAACATTCAGTTGTTAGCATGTTGATACTTCTAGTCTTTTTAAACCTGCAGAATTTTTTTTTTAAATCATCCATAAGTTACAGGTGTCACGTAAAAAGTAATTTCAGTAAATATGCTAAAAAAACATAAAGCTTTCTGTTCATGTTTTCAAAGGCCTTTCCATTTAGACTTCATACAAGATGAATTATTGAAGTGTACCCTGGAATTTTCTAGGAGTAACCCCTTCCTCATATAAAATAACATTGACCAACTGGCTTATGAAAATGAGGATAATGAGTTAGTATAGAGAAAAAAAAAAACAAAGAAGAGACAAAAGATAATAATGCAGACTTTTTCAAAGCAACCTTGTACTTTTTAAAAATTATTTTTTAATTGTGACAAAATAGACATAACATAAAATTTACCATTTTAACCATTTTTAAGTATACAATTCAGTGGCATTAATTACATTCACATTGTGGTGGAACCATCTCCACCATCCATTCACAGAACAGTTTCATCTTGCAAAACTGAAACTATGTACCCATGAGATAATATCTTCCCATTTCCCCCTCCCTCGACCCCTGGCAACCACCACTCCACCTTCTGTCTCTATGAATTTGACTACCCTAAGTATCTCATATGAGCAGAATCATACAGTATTTGCCTTTTGTACCTGGCTTATTTCACTTAGTATAATGTCCTCAAGGTTCATCCATGTCATAGCATGTGTCACAATTTCCTTCCTTTTTAAGACTGAATAATATTCCATTGTATGTATATGGCATATTTTGTTTATTCATTCATTCACTGGTGGACACTTGGCTTGCTTCCATCTTTTGGTCACTGTAAGTAAAACTGCTTTGAACATGGGTATACAAATATCTCTTCAAGACCCTGCTTTCAATTCTTTTTGGTTTATACCCTGAAGTGGAATTACTGGATCTTACGGTAATTCTATTTTTAATTTTTGAGGAACCACCATACTGTTTTCCATAGAAGCTGCAATGTTTTACATTCCCACATCCTTTCTCCACACCCTCGCTAACACATTGTTTTCTGGGTTTTTGATAATAGCCATACTAATGGGTATGAAGTGGTATCTCAATGTGGTTTAATTTGCATTTCTTTAAGGATTATTGATGCTAGGCATCTTTCCATGTGCTTACTGGCCATTTGTATATACTCTTTGGAAAAATGTCTATTTGAGTCCTTAGAGACAACTTTTACTTTATTCTTTGCTATACAAATGATATTATAAGAATATGTTTTTTTAAAAAAGACCATATTTTTTGTGTTCTTGGCAAGCACCACATTTATCCAGCAGTATAAAACAGTTCAGATTTCAAATCCTTTTTTTTGGAGTAGCAGTATATGTCACTTCTTACAAGGAAAAAATATCAACACAGCTACTTTGGAATCCCGTTAAGCTCTGTGCTTTTAGATCTATGCAACCACACAGACAATTGGGAGGTAGAAGGCACCCTATCATGTCAAATGATACCGAGCTCCACTGTCCAGTGCAGTAGCCATCAACTTCATATGGTTACTGAACACTTAAAATTTTCAGCAATCCAACCATCAAGGACCTACTGTATAGCACAGGGAACTATACTCAATATTTTGTAATAATCCGTAAGGGAAAAGAAAGCTATCTATTGGTAATAGATACATATAAAAACATGGGTGAATGATGCACAGCAACTTCAGGCTGGTGAATGAGACAAAGGAGTGGACATGGGTACAAAGAGGGCTAAGAGAATTTATTTCTTTAAAGATAATTAAACAATCTGAGGAAAATCAGATGTGTTAAATTTATGTGACAAAACATGGCCATTACATTATTCTCTGTATTGCTTGAAATATTTTCTATTTATTATTATTACAAAATCAGATTTAAATCAGTGGGTTCTCTTTCTCCTAGTAAGATGTAAGAGCAAGTTACTGTTAAGAAATAAAAATAACTACAACTTATACTATTTCAATCAGAGACTGGTAATACATTTTCTTTCAGCCTATTATCTCAGAAATGCTATGAAATCTCCAAACCCAATATTAACAAGATTTGTTTTCAAGATATATTTTGCAAACAACAATCAACTTTTGATTTGAGGTTTCCCCAAACTTTCTTCTTACTCAGTATCTATTGTCTATTAGATATTTCTGTCACAATTTTCTTTTTTTTTTTTCACTGTTTTCTCCAATAATAAGATCTTTCTATGAGCTCTGTAGAGCTGAAAATAAATATATTCCTGAATTAAGACTCTCTGGCCCAGATTTCTAATTAAACCATACTACTCCGGTGTGGTTTTGTTTATAATTAAAGAAGTAGGATCTTATTGACAAAGCCTCTTCCTAACCCCATCAAAACACACCACATAATACACACACACAAATTAAAATGAAAAAGCCATGGTAGGTAGGACATTGTGAAAGCTTTCAAAATGGTACCAGTAGACTTCATACCTCTTTGCTTTGTTTTGCAATAGCACCTTTCACTGAGAAATCTGAAATTCTCTGAGCATTTACATCTCAACCCACCAATGCACACTGGTTTTGCCAGCACTCACATTTCCTACTCAGTTGGAATATTCTGAATCCAAGGCAATGTTTTCAAGTTTAGATATAAATGATTGAATTATGAAAATTTTTCATTATCTGCATTTTAAAATCTGTAGCATGTCAAATAAGTAGTTGGATTTTATAATCAGCTGTTGATTTAACTATCTTGCCAGTTGTGTTGTCATCATGATGTTCTTCCAGATCCTTCAGCAATGGTCCACCAAATCTTAATACAGAGTACATTTCTAACATGTGAACAAAGAGAAACCTTATCTAAAAATTCCTACTGTCCCATAAACTAGGAAATAATAAATGCAGAGCCCTTTCATGTATGAGGCTGATTTCCTAACAAACATTCAGGGAAGGTAGGTGAGCTACTCTAATTATTCAGGAAATTCCTTTTTTAAGTGTGATTGCTATGTTTGAAATATTTTTTAAAAACGATTTGTAGATCTGGATATTCCAAATACAATGTTTTGTGTAAACATATTATTTTTCAGTTTGTGAATTAACCAGGTTGATTTTTTAATTCTGGTCTACAGATCTTGAGTGTGAACAGTGAGAACCTCGCTGTCTGCATGCAGTGCTGTCACTGGGAAGAAATCAGTCATCATGAATATTCACTGAACACCACTGAGTGCTGCCCTAGACTGAGATGGAGAAAGCAAAACTGTCCATCAAATCAGAAGAAAAGGCCTCTCAGTGATTTGTGAAAAAGACAGCTGTTGAATCTGATACACTATAAGATTTTATCTCTTTTATGTCAACCCATTAATAACTTTTTTCCTCTGGAATACTCTGATTTTATTTTTCCTTTATTAATACAAAATTTAAATACTAGTGATCCATTATAGATGCCTGCCTTATACAGGAGTACTGAAAATATTCAGATGTTTAAATTGGTTGATCCAATTTAGGCAATATGAAAGAGTCACTACCTGGCTGCTTATTCAATACAGCCCTGTCTGCTACCTTCCCATCTTTCTTCTAATTAAGCTGTATTGCCCAATCTGCCTTGAACTCCATTTTGAGTATTTAGCCAATATCCTTGAAGTGTTTTCAACATTATCAAGTGAAAGTGTGGAAACTAGAAAATATTAGGACAGGATCTATCTCTCTCAAAATGATAATGATGGTTTTCACTAGGGGATGAGGATTATGGGTGATTGTTCATTTTTACTGGATACTTTTATGTCTTTCTAGTTGTCTGCAATGAGTATGTGTTGCTTGTAAAATTAGAAAGAAAGCAATAACTATCATTAAAAATTTTTTTTCTACTATTGTGGAGGGCAGGGCCTAAGCAAGGGCGAGGTTTGGGCAGTGAGTGGGGCCTATGCTTAGGACCCAAAGGGCTGGAAAAGGCCCTGGGGGCTGTGGGGCGTGGGGCTTAGGCTCAAGGAAGAGAAGGGGCCCAGGTGTGCCCCCCACCTCTGGTCTCAGAGGGCAGAGGACCTCACCTGGGAGTTGAGCAGACTTCCTGGGCTCAAGTGGGCAGGGCAAATGCCCTCCTCCCCTCTCCTGTTCCTCCAGTCTGGGAGGGCCCCTCCCGCCTGCCTCTCCTGATCTCCCCGGCCTCCCTCCTATGCCCCCAAGGACCCACGTGGCCTGGAGGGGGCTTTGGAGGGCAGGGGATCGGCCTGGGAGCTCAGCAGGCTCCCCATGCCCAAGTGGGCAGGTCAATCACCCTCCGCTCCTCTCCTGTTCCTCCTGGAGGATCCCTCCTTCCTGCCTCTCCTGATCTCCCCAGCCTCCCTCCTATGCCCCCAGGAACCATGCGGCCTGGATGGGGCTTTGGGGCGGGGGGTGGATACTGGCCTGGGAGCTCTGCAGACTTTTAAAAATCACCTAAGTTCAGGATCAGAATAGTATCAGACTGGGGAGTGGCCATGATGGTGGACTAGGAAGAGTCTGGGTTCACCTCCTCCCACAGGCACACCAAAATTATGACTAATTACAGAGAAACTGTTGATGAGACTGACCTGAAAACCAACAGAAAAGATCTTCTACAACTAAATATATGAAGAAGAAACCACAAAGAGATGGGCAGGAGAGGCAGAGACATGGTATAGTCAAGACCCACACCCCCAGGTAGGCGACCCACAAATGAGAGGATAATCACAATTGCAGAGATTCCCTTCCAAGGAGGGAGGGGTCCAAGCTCCACATCAGGCTCCCTAAACTGGAGAGTCCCAAACTGAGAAGATGAGCCCCCCAGAACATCCGGCTTTGATGGCCAGTGGGGCATGCATCAGGAGAGTCTGAGGGCCATAGGAAACAGAGATTCCACTCTTAAATGGCACAGCAAAATCTCACATGCACCAAGACCCAGGGAAGAAGGAGTGATTTGAAAGGATCCTGGGTCAGATCCACTTGCTGATCCTAGAGAGCCTCCCAGAGACTCAGGAAGCAACTGGGACTCACCCTGGGGACACAGACACTGGCAGGCAGCTATTTTGGGGAGCTCAATTTACCTCAAGGACACTGGGGTTGACAAACACCATTTTTGAGTCCTCCCTCTAGCCTATTAGTCCCAGGACTGGGCCCTACCCACCAGCCAGTCAGCACCAGTCCTAGGATGCCCCAGGCCAAGTGAGCAGCCACACAGGGACACAGCCCCATCCATCAGCAGGCAACAGCAGCCACTGGCCCCTCTGAGCCCACCAGCCACTCTGAAACTGGCACCACCCACAAGAGAGCCCAGGACCTAGCCCCACCCACCAGTAGGCCGGCACCTGCCCTGGGACCGGCCTCACCCACCAGCAAGTGGGCACCAACCTCAGACACCCTGGACCCAAAGGCAGCTGTGCCAGGACCTGGCCCTGCCCACTGGTGGGTGGCATCAGGTCCGGAACTACCCACGCTGTGCAACCAGCCACTTAGGGTCCTGGCCTGTGTCACCAGTGGCTGGCACCCTCTGGCAACCAACCAGGCCAGGGGCCAGCCACATCTACTACCACAACACAACAGGAGGGCCCACATAGGGGGCATGCCTAGAGCACATAGCTCTGGTGAACAGATGGGAGTGTGCTACTGAGCCCCACAGGACATCTCCTACATAAGCCTACTTCTCCAAGATCAGAAGACAAAACTGACCTAATACATAGAAATAAAAACAGATTATCAGGCAAAATGAGGTGACAGAGAAATATATTCAAAATGAAGGAACAAAATAAAACCACAGAAGAAGCGTTAAGCAAAGTGGAGATAAGCAATCTACCCAATAAAGAGTTCAAGGTAATGATGATAAAGATTTTCGATGAACTCAGGAGAACAGATGAATATAATGAGAACTTGAACAAAAAGGTAAAAAATGTAAAGAAGAACCAAACAGAGTTGAAGAATACAATAACTAAAATTAAAAATACACTAAAAGAATCAGTGGTAGGGCTTCCCTGGTGGCGCAGTGGTTGAGAGTCCTCCTGCCGATGCAGGGGACATGGGTTTGTGACCCGGTCCAGTAAGATCCTACATGCCGTGGAGCGGCTAGGCCCATGAGCCATGGCCACTGAGCCTGCGCGTCCGGAGCCTGCGCTCCTCAATGGGAGAGGCCACAACAGTGAGAGGCCTGCATACCACAAAAAAAAAAAAAAAAGAATCAGTGGTAGATTAGATGACACAAAGGAATGGATTCACAAACTGAAAAACAGAGTAGTGGAAATCACTCAAACTGAACATAAACAAGAAAAAATAATTTTTAAAATAAGAACACTTTGAGAGACCTTTGGGACAACATCAAGCATACTAACATTCACATTATAGGGGTCCCAGAAGTTGGAGAGAGAAAAGGGCATAGAAGATATTTGAAGACATAATAGTTGAAAACTTCCCTAACCTGGGAAAGGAAACAGACATTGAGGTCCAGGAAGCACAGAGAGTCCCAAATAGATCAACCCAAAGAGGTCTAAACCAAGAAACAGTGTAACTACAACGGCAAAAATTAAAGATAAAGAGAGAATCTTAAAAGCAGCAAGGGAAAGCAATTAGTTACATACAAGGGAACTCACACTAGACTGTTAGCTGACTTTTCACCAGAAAATTTGCAGGCCAGAAAAGAGTGGCATGATATATTTAAAGTGATGAAAGGAAAACATCTACAACCAAGAATATCTTACCCAGCAAGGCTATCATTCATATTTGAAGAAAACAGAAAGAATTTTACAGACAAGCAAAAGCTAAAAGAGTTCAGCACCACTAAAGAGACTTTATAAGAAGTGTTAAAGAGAATTCTCTAAATAGAAAAGAAAAAGCCACAACCAGAAATATGAAAATTACTAAAAAAAAAAAACTCATTGGTAAAGGCAAATATTCAGTGAAGGTAGTAAATCAACCACTTATAAAGCTAGTAGGAAGGTTAAAAGAAAAGTAGTAAAATCATCTATTCACAATAAGTAGTTAAGGGATACACAAAACAAAAATGTGTAAAGTATGAGGTCAAAAACATTAAACGTGGGGGGTAGTGAAAATGCAGGGTTGTTAGAATTGTTCAAACTTAAGAAATCATCAACTAAAAATAATCATATATAAATAGGCTGGCATATATAAACCTCATGATAACCACAAACCAAAAATCTATAATAGATACACAAACAAAAAGAATAAAGGAATCCAAACCTAACACTAAAGATGGTCATCAAACTACAAGGGAAGGATGAAAAAGAAGAAGAAAGGAACAAAAACAACTATGAAAACAACCAGAAAACAACAAAATGGCATTAAGTACATAGTTAAAAATATTTAATTTAAATGTAAATGCTCCAATCAGAACACAAAGAGCAGATGACTGGATACAAAAATAAGACACATATATATGCTGCCTACAGGAGACCCACTTCAGATCTAAAGAAACACACAGACTGAAAGTGAGGGGATGAAAGAAGATATTCCATGCAAATGGAAACAAAAAGAAAGCTGGGATAGCATTACTTATATTAGACAAAATAGACTTTAAAACAAAGACTGTAATAAGAGACAAAGAAGGACATTACATAATGATCAAAGGATCAATCCATAAAGAAGATCTAACAGTTGTAAATATATATGCATCCAACATAGGAGCACCTATTTACCTACAGCAAATATTAATAGGCACAAAGGGAGAAATTGACAGTAACACAATAATAGTAGGGGACTTTAAGACTCCACTTAAAAAGAAAAAAGACTCCACTTACATCAATGGATAGATCACCCAGACAGAAAATCAGTAAGGGAACACTAGCTTTAAATGACACATTAGACTAGATGGACTTAATAGATACATATAGAACATTTCATCCAAAAGCATCAGAATACACATTCTTTCCAAGTGCATATGGAAATTCACCAAGATAGATCACGTGCTAGATCACAAAACAAGCCTTGGTAAATTTAAGAAAACTGAAATCATATCAAGCATCTTCTCCAAACACAACACTGTGAGATTGGAAATCAACTACAAGAAAAAAACTGTAAAAAAAACACAAACATGCAGAGACTAAACAATATGCTACTAAACAACCAAAGGATCACTGAAGAAATCAAATAGGAAATCAAAAAATACCTGGAGACAAATGAAAACCAAAATACAATGATCCAAAATCTACAGGATACCGCAAAAGCAGTTCTAAGAGGGAAATTTATAGCAATACAAGCCTATCTCAGGAAACAAGAAAAATCTCAAATATACAACCTAATCTTACATGTAGAGCTAAAAAGGAGCTAGAAAAAGAACAAACAAAACCCAAGGTTAGTAGAAGAAAAAAGAATAAAGATCAGAGCAGAAATAAATGAAATAGAGACTAAAAAAATAGGAAAGATCAATAACACTAAGAGCTGGTTCTTTGAAAAGATAAACAAAATTGATAAACCTTTACCTAGACTCATCATGAAAAAAAAAGAAAGAATGAAAAAAAAGAAAGACACCCCAAATCAATAAAATTAGAAATGAAAATGGAGAAGTTACAACCAACACCACAGAAACACAAAGGATCATAAGAAATTACTAAGAATAAATATACTCCCATAAAATGGACAACCTAGAAGATACACACAAATTCCTAGAAATGTACAATCTCCCAAGACTGAACCAGGAAGAAATCAAAAATATGTACAGACCAATTACCAGTAATAAAATTGAGTTAATAATAAAATCACTCCCAACAAACAGAAGTCCAGAACAAGATGGCTTCACAGGTGAGTTCTAGCAAACATTTAGAGAAGAGTTAACCCCTATGCTCTCAAACTAGTCCAAAAAATTACAGAGGAAGGAACACTTCTGAACTCATTTTATGAGGCCAGCATTACTGTGATACCAAAACCAGACAAAGATACAACAAAAAAAGAAAATTACAGACCAATATCCCTGATGAATATAGATGCAAAAATCCTCAACAAAAGATCAGCAAACTGAATTGAACCATACACTAAAAGTATCAAACACCATGATCAAGCGGGATTTATCCCAGGGATGCAAGATGGTTCAAAATCTGCAAATCAATCAATTAATACACCATATTAACTGAAAAAAATCATCTGATCATCTCAGTAGATACAGAAAAAGCTTTTGACAAAATTCAACATATGTTTATGATAAAACCTCTCAACAAAGTAGGTATAGAGAGAACATACCTCAACATAATAAAGGCCACATATGACAAACCCACAGCTAATATCATACTCAATGGCGAAGGGCTTAAAGCATTTCCTCTAAGATCAGGAACAAGACAAGAGTGCCCATTCTTGCCACTTTTATTCAGTATAGTATTGGATGTCCTAGCCACAGCAATCAGATAAGAAAAGAAATAAAAGACATCCAAATTGGAAAGGAAGAAGTAAAACTGTCACTGTTTGCAGATGACATGAAACTTTACATAGAAAATCCTAAAGACAAGACCAAAAAACTATTAGAATTAACCAATGAATTCAGTAAAGTTGCAAGATACATAATTAATACATAAAAATCTGTTGCATTTCTAACAATGAACTATCAGAAAAAGAAATTAAGGAAAAAATACCATTTATAGTTTTATCCAAAAGAATAAAATACCCTGGAATAAATCTAACCAAGGAGGCAAAAGACCTATACTCAGAAAACTGCAAGACATTGATAGAGAAATTGAAGATGACACAAACAAATGGAAAAATATACCACACTCATTGATTGGAAGAGTTAATACTGTTAAAATGACCATACTACCCAAGGCAATCTACAGATTCAATGCATTTTTTATCAAAATACTAATGGCACTTTTCAAAATTATATACCATAACTAGAACAAATAATTCTAAAATTTGTATGGAAAAACAAAACATTCTGAATAGCTAAAACAATCTCGAGAAATAAGAACAAAGTTGGAGGTATTCACTCTAATTTCAAACTATATCACTAAGCTACATTAATCAAAGCAGTATGGTACTGTCAAAAAAACAGACACATAGATCAATGGACCAGACTAGAGAACCCAGAAATAAACCCACATTTATATGGTCAATTAAATGTACATGAAAGGTAGAATATACAATGGGGAAAAGTCAGTCGCTTTAATAAATGGTGCTGGGAAAACTGGACAGCTACATGAAAAAGAATCAAACTGGACTACTTTCTCACACCATATTTAAAAAAAACTCTCCAAATGGATTAAACACTTAAATTTAAAAATGAAACCATAAAATTCCTAGAAGAAACCATAGGCAATACACTCTTTGACACTGGCCTTAGTAATTTTTTTTTTTTTGGATATGTTTCCTCAGGCAAGGGAAACAAAAAAGAAAAAAAATAGGACTATATCAAACTAAAAATCTTTGCACAGTGAGAGAAACTATCAACAAAATGAAAAGGCTGCCAACTGAATGGGAGAAGACATTGACAAACTATATATCTGATAAGGGGTTAATATCCAAAATATGTAAAGAACTCATACAACTCAATGTCAAAAAAACAAACACCCATTTTAAAAATGGGCAGAGAACCTGAATAGACATTTTTCCAAAGAAGACATACATATAACCAATAGACATGTGAAAAGATGCTCAACATCACTAATCATCTGGGAAATGCAAATCAAGACCACGATGAGATATCCCCTCACACCTGTCAGAATGGTGAATGGCTATTATCAAAAGACAACAAATATCAAGTGTTGGTGAGAATGTGGAGAAAAGAGAGCCCTATTATACTGTTGATGGGAATGTCAATTGATGCCACCACTAAGGAAAACAGTATGGAGGGTCCTCAAAAAAACAAAAATAGAACTAACACATGATCCAGCAAATTTTGCTCTGGGTATTTTTCTGAGGAAAACAAAAACACTAATTTGAAAAGATATATGCATCTCTATATTCAGTGCAGCATTATTTACAACAGGCAAGATATGGAAGTGACCTAAGTGTTCATCAATAAATGGATAAAGATATGACTTATATGTGTGTGTGTATATATATATAATGGAATATTACTCAACCATAAAAAAGAATGAAATCTTGCCATTTGTGACAACATGGATGGACCTAGAGGGTATTATGATAAGTGAAGTAAGTCAGACAGAGAAAGACAAATACCATATGATTTCATTTACATGTGGAATCAAAAAAATTGAACAAAAATAACAAAACAGACTCACAGATACAGATAACAAACAGGTAGTTACCAGAGGGGAAAGGGGTGAGGATGAGTGAAATAGCTGAAGGAGATTAAGAGGTACACACTTCCAGTTACAAAATAAATGAGTCACAGGGATGAAATCTACAGCATGGGGAATTTGGTCTATGATATTTTAATATACTTGTATGGTGACAGATGGTAACTAGACATACCAAGATGATCATTTTGTAATCTATAGCCATATTGAATCACTGTGTTGTGCACCTGGAATTAACATAGTATGCAGGTCAATTATACCTCAGTTGAAAAAAAATATGTAGACACTTGGAGAAAATGCTTCAAAATGCTAATGATGGTTTTCACTAGGGGATGGGGATTATGGGTGATTGTTCATTTTTACTGGATACTTTTATGTATTTCTAGTTGTCTGCAATGAGTATGTGTTGCTTGTAAAATTAGAAAGAAAACAATAACTATCATTAAAATTTTTTTAAGAAATTTAAAATAATAAATAAACAAATATATCAACCTAATGGGGGAAAAAACAGAACACTACCAGAACACTACTATTTCCCAGATACCTTACTGCTATTGATTTCGAATTTAATCTGTCATGATGAGAAAACATACTCTGTAAAATTTAAATCTTTTGAAATTTATTGAGACTTATTTTATGGTCCAGCACATGGTTAATCCTGATGACTGTTCCATGTGCATTTGAGAAGAATAAATATTCTTCTATTGTTGGGTGCAGTATCCTATGTTAATGAGGTCATGTTGGTTAATAATGTTTTTCAGATCTTCTGTATTCTTACTCATTTTTTGCCTAGTTGGTCTATCAGCTACAAAAAGAGAAGTATCAAAAATCTTCAACTATGAGTTTGGATTTTGTCTGTGTTTCTGCCTGTGTTTACCTGTTCCCCCATGCCTTCAAATAGTTGTTTTTCATATTTTGTACAGAGTTTATCATTGCTAACTGCAGGAGAATTAGTCTGATACAAGCTGCACCATCATTACCAGAAGCAATAACCTAAGATTCCAGGATAATTTTGAGAAAAATATTCATATTCTAAACTTTGACTCAGATTTCCAATTTTTACCTGTCCCTACCCCCAATCACATCACAAAAGGATCTAATACTGAGATACATCATTTCCATTAATGGACTTTAAGAACTACTTCCTTTGCATTTTATCTCTGTAAACAAGTATTATATTTCTCTTTAATAAACACACCTTAAAAGCTTTCCTGAAAATAGATGAATATAAGACCAGAGGAAAACTTTCTAATTCCACTCTACTACTTAATTTCCCCCTCTTCTCTCTAAAAGGGAAAAGGGAGCAATTGTGAGAGCACATAAACACACAGAAGACCCTGTCCATTTACGGGATATTTTCTAGAAATCCTGGGAAACAGAAAATTCATAAGCATGAGAGCAACTGGTGATGACCAAACTAGAAAGCGATAGAAGAGATTGATGTCTGGTAATCAGTATTGAAAAGGCAGTGCTGAGATTTAAAGGGGGAGTTCTAGAGAGAAATGAGAACTGCCTGCTAGGATCCATGTGCTCCTGCTGCACAGTACAAAAACTCAAAGCCATGAATCTCAAAAATCCCATATTGTAAGTTATATCACCACTATAAAGTGCAATTTTGTAGAAACATCTATTTTATGTGACAGTATTCTTAACGCTCATAAAATATTTGAGTTGTGGGCAGGCTTTTTTTTGAAAATTGAAACTAACTTCATTACTCTGAGCTACCTTCTGGTAGGAATGGAAGTAAAACATCTCCTAACTGTAGAACAAAAACATCTGCCCTACCCTTATCTCCATGAAAAGCTTGCTTCCTAGCCAAGTGCTCTTCATAGGAACACACTGAAAGGTATGAGCTCTTCAAGTCCAGCACATTTCACCACACCACATCCACTCTGCAATGGTCCAGAGGAAAGGTCAAAGAAGTTAGGAGATGAGAAAATCTAACGTGATGGAAGAAAAGACACTAACTGCTTTAATGGGCTTAATGAGAAAGTGAAAAGGAAGAGGACAAAGCATGGTTCAATACAGGACACAGGAATTCAGAAGCTCTGGGTTCCAATATTAACTCTGCTATTATCACAGCATGTGATCAATCGTCATCAATGTTTAAATTTTTCACCAATTAATTAAGGACACACACACAGAAGATACAAAACACAGGCCATGAAAATGACTGCAAGTATTTCCCATCTTATATGCCTAGCAGGTACTGATACAACACCTCCATTCTTTCTGTGACCACTGAAAATCTTGAACTTTCATACTTTTCCCAAAAACTAAGACTGACAATCTTCTCAAAAAGACCTCCCTTAACCACAACCACCACTACCCATGTCTTTATCTCTCGTCCTGTGTTATTTGCTTCATACCACTTATCACTGTCTAAAATTATATTACACATATTTTTCTCTTTGTTTATTACCTAGACTATCAACTTCATTAGGGACAGCATTTTGTTTTGTCCCCCATCACATGCCCAACATTTGGAAGCCATACCTAGCCTAGCCACTGTAGGGACTAAATAAATATTGACTGAATAAATGAATTAAGTCCAATGCTGGAGTCCAGAAGGAATTTGTACTGAAGCAGATTGAAACAATTTCAGTATTTCTGAAACTGGAGAATTGAGGTTTTGAATTACCTCAAAGTCTCTACAAGTACAATAACACTGACAAGAGAAGTCTTAAAGACCCTAGAATGCGACAATTCTATAATAATCCACCCCACTCCTGGTACTGTATGCTGCTGAATAACTTCTGTGGGCTAACTTCAGTTATTTTTGCAACTGTTTTGGTTCTCTACAGCCTACTCACATGGTTAAACTTAAGGGTTCTTACACTGGGCACTTAAAATGAAAGGGAGGTTCCATATATTGGGTATATGGACAAAAGGAAAATATAGAAATATCACCAATTGACCCATCATACAAACCCCACTCTGGGTCTCAGAATAGTAGATCGTTATAGCTCCAGACACATTTCCCCTCCTGCATCATGGCTTGGCTGCTTGGGTTCCCATCTTTCCCATTACAGGTAGGGACATTACAACATCATCCTAATGAAGAGCTATAATACCAAGAACAGAAGTCCCATGCTGTGAACAGGACACACACACATGTATATGCACATGTGCACACACACACATACTCTGGTCCATTAGAACAAAACTAGCTTCTCACTGATCCCTCTATCTCAGGGCTTATTTATTCCTAAAACACAGACAGAGGATAAAGTATTTACTATCTTCTAGTAACTCAACTACTTTATTTAGCTGAAGGAAATAAATTCAATAAGTCAGATTATTTGTGTATACAGGTCCTGTTGAATTATTCGTTATTTTAAACCAAAGTACATTTACTACCCAAATTCTGAATATTAGTATTGCCTTCATTTACTTTCACTTTTTTCTTAAATAAAAAGGAAAAGACAAAACCCAATGCCCAACAGAAGACCTAAATAGACATTTCTCCAAAGAAGACATACAGGTGGTGTCCAAGAGGCAAATGAAAAGATGCTAAACATCACTAATTATTAGCAAAATGCAAATCAAAACTACAATGAGGTATCAACTCACCTCAGAATGGCCATCATCAAAAAGCCTGCAAATAATAAATGCTAGAGAGGGTGTGGAGAAAAGGGAACCCTCGTACACTGTTTTTTTTGGGGGGGGGGTTGTGGGGCTTTTTTTGCGGTACGCAGGCCTCTCACTATTGTGGCCTCTCCCATTGCGGACACGCAGGCTCAGCGGCCATGGCTCACAGGCCCAGCCGCTCCACGGCATGTGGGATCTTCCCGGACTGGGGCACGAACCCGTGTCCCCTGCATCGGCAGGCGGACTCTCAACCACTGCGCCACCAGGGAAGCCCTCTCGTACACTGTTGATGGGAATGTAAATGGTGTAGCCACAATGGAGACCAGTATAGAGGTTCCTTAAAAAACTAAAAATAGAGTTAACATAAGATCCAGCAATCCCATTCCTCAGCATATATCCAGAAAAGACTAAAACTCTAATTTGAAAAGATACATGCACCCCAATGTTCACAGCAGCACTATTTACAATAGCCAAGAAAGGGAAGCAACCTAAATGCCTGTCGACAGATGAACAGATAAAGAAGATGTGGTTTATATATACAATGGTATATTACTCAGCCATAAAAAAAAGAATGAAATAATGACATTTGCAGCAACATGGATGGACCTAGAGATTATCATATTAAGTGAAGTAAGTCAGAGAAAGACAAATATTATATGATATCACTTACATGTGGAATCTAAAAAAGTGATACAAATGAACTTATTTACAAAACAGAAAGAGACTCACAGACATAGAAACAAACTTATGGTTACCAAAGGGAAAGGCAGGGGAGGGATAAATTGGGAGTTTGGGATTAACAGATAAACACTACTATATATAAAGTATATAAAATAGATAAACAACAAGGACCTACTGTATAGCACAGGGAACTATATTCAATATCTTGTAATAATCTATAATGGAAAAGAATCTGAAAAAGAATATACATACACACATATATATAAATACACAAATATAAATATATATATAACAATCACTTTGCTGTACACCTGAAACTAACACAACACTGTAAATCAAGTATACTTCAAATTTTTTTAAAAAGCCCAAGAATAGATAACATAATAAAACTTTTTTAAAATTTTGCCTACTGTTATTATATGGCAAACAGCAGTACAGATGTACTGACATGAATAGAATCTGTCCCTGGGGACTTCCCTGGTGGTCCAGTGGTTGGGAATCCACCTTCCAATGCAAGGGACGCGGGTTCGATCCCTGGTGGGGGAACTAAGATCACACATGCCGCAGGGCAACTAAGCACGCCTCAACTAGAGAGGAGCCTGCACGCTGCAACTAGAGAGAAGCCCACGCACCACAACTAGAGAGGAGCCCACATGCCGCAATGAAAGATCTCACGTGCCACAACTAAGGCCCAACACAGCCAAAAATAAAATAAAATAAACAAATTTTTTAACATGTAGAATCTGTACCTTAGAAGTTAGTATGTGTTTATTATGCCAGCAACAGTTTAGTTTCAGCAAAAAAGTATAAATCACATTAAATTAATTTTAATGTATTGTTTTTTCTGAGAAAGGCCTGTATATAATTTGCTAATTTATTTTGATTTTACAGCAATGTAAGAGTTATTACAATACAAGCTTATCCCGAGTTTTAGGCTTATACATTTGAGAAACATTATCATAAAAATTCTTTTAAGTCAATGTTGGGGACCCATGAGAAATCAGTCCTTTAAAGGGGGCTTATAAATGACTAAAGTTTGAGAAACACTGAGACAAAAATGAAACAATTATTGCATAACCACTTTTTTGCCTCATGAAACATAAACTCCCTCCTACCAGAAAGAAAATTGAAAAGTATCCCTTTACTCACAGATCATTATATAAACTAAAGAGCAAAATGGACAACTAACTCTAGACAAAATTGCTAATTTTTGAAGCAGCAAAGTCCTACTGAACTACCCACATATCCTTAACCCCCACTATACCTCCATCCTCACCCCATTTTTAGAGGGGCCTAAAAATGGCTCATTGCTCTAAAATAATGTTTCTCCCAAATGAACTTCTGCAAGCAAAGCAAGATAGGAAGAGCCCTGTAACAGTGCAAGTGAAAGGCTGTAGTTTCTGCATACCCTGTTTTCTCAAAGCATCAGAGAAATACGCACTGGGATGGGATACAATCACAGTTACATACAGCAGAGCTGCCCATATAAATACCTGATTGACACAGAACTGGGCTACGTACATCAACTGGCCTTACTGCTATAATCTGAGAAAGAGCTCTGACTGACACCTCGATCCAAGGAGCAGATCCAGTAGTAGAAACTAAAAAAAAAACAATAACAACATGGAATCTATTTTTTTAACTTCAACAAAAAAAAAATTATCTTAAAGATTCAGGGGATGGGCAGACTGCTGAAAATAATTTGCTACAGGAACCAAGATAACATTCTAGAAAACTTTTGACAATAGGATATGACACCTGAAAGTCATAGGTAAGAATATGTTGAGATGAAATGAAAAAAATAATAGGATTAAAGGAGAAGGAAATGAAAAAACAAAAACCTGAAATGAAAATGAAAATACGAGGGAAGAAAATCAACAAGGCACTGAGAGTTAAATGTACATTAGTGTGGAATTTGCTCTGGAAAAAAATACATTTGTGATAAAAGGCACAAAGTTGAAAAATTATTCCACAACATGAAAAACAGGGATAAATAACTGGAAACAGTGCAGGCATAGTAGATATGGAGGATGGAGAAAAAAACTCCAAACTAAGAACTATAGATAGACCCTAAGAAGAAATCACAACAATTAGTACAAATGCAATAAATCAAGGAAAAAAACCTATTTAGCTGAAATGTATACATATCTAAAGAACTCATCATACTCCAAGCAAAGTTAGTAAGTAGACATATTCTGGCAAATTTTTTAAATTATAATTTAAAAAATCCAACTATCATTTAGGCAAAGAAGTTAACTACAAATAAATATAGAAATATACAATAATATATACAAATAAATAAATATACATTGTTAGGCAATGGAGAAATGGCTAGTGTTTTAAGAGAAACTGTTTTATACTCAGCTGTTATTTGTGTGTGAAGAAAGTAGAAAGACATTCTCAGTGTTACATTCTCATAAAATATAACTCTCAGGCATCGGAAGTTCCTTGAAGACACAGCCCAGACAAAAACCAGATGAATAAAAATTTTTAATTCAAGATTGTGGATAGAGAGGTAAATTAGAACTTGGTCAGTTATATAAGGAGATATTAGCTCTTCCAACATAGCTCCTGGTGAGTCCAAACTTTCCAGCAGATGTAATCTTGGTCTCTGAAAACAGACTGCATATCAGACCCCTACCCCTCACATGGACAGAATGCTCTCCCAATAGGAATGGCCCATAGTGCCTTATCCACAATGTCAAAATCTATGAAACTCTGAAAACAGAAAGATGTTCTTATAAATCATTTGGTGGCAAAGTGAACTGATGTGAAATGCTTTGTAGGAGTTTTTTAATCCCGCAAGTGTTAATATTCATCATTTTGTTGCATAAATATTAGTAAATTGGATTACAGCCTATTGTCACATACTCTGCTGGAATATTATATAATATGCAATATTCATCCTTTCTACAATCCAAAATATTTTGGAATTCCAGAACACATTGAAGGGTTTCAAGTAAGAGATCAGGGAACTCGAGTAGATCAACTCACCCAAAAGGCTCACTTTCTTATAGCAACCCTAACCAGTTTATTTATCAATAACATGCTCTACCTCTCTGGACACACTGACTCTCAAGACAACTGATTTCTTTCTACAGTCTCCACTGGGCTCTCAATTTTAGAAGACATCGGAGGAGGAGGAGTCGCGCCTGACTCTCCTTCCTGAATACCTAAACTACCTGCCCATGCTGAAAGCTGGAGAAGCAGTACTTAGGCTTCTTTAAAGTGATGAAACTTTCCACCCCCAAGACTCATTTCCAATTGCTTTTCTCCAGACACATTTATTCTCTGTTCAAACAATTACTATTCTACCCAACCCACTGAGAGTGTGGCAAGGCCCTTGCCATCTGACCTTAGGGAAATGTCAGGTTTAACACAGGAGGTTGTGTATTCCTGATACAGCTGTGGTACACTCCAAGTACCTGAACAATCTAGAATAGCATTCAGTGGAAATGCCACTACAATTCTGAACAACCTATGTTACACTGAAGTTTTTCTAAGATTTGCTTCAGTGATGGAAAGGATCAGACTATGCTTCCCCTTCTCAGGCTCATTCACAGCTGAGTCATAAAACATACCCTCCTCTCTATTTAGACTCTCAGAGCCCTTACTAGTCTCTCCCTCCAGACCTGTTGACTCTGACTTGCTTATTCTCTATCATATAATATCACATAGAGATATTATTATATCTTTATCTCATCACTTCAGATTCACCTTTTGTCATTTACCCAAAGCCTTTCACTATATACTTTGGATGGTTTAAAACCTCTCCTCACGCAGAATACAAGATTTAGCTTGCCTGTGTTCAGTGCCCCATAGCCATAGGCAAGCCCTACTGTATCTGTTAAGATCAGCACACATAACAAGAAAAAAATAAAATTAGGATTGAATAAGGTTAACAGTTTATTGACGTCAGTTAAGAGAAGTCCAAGGGTATCTAGTCCAAGGCTATTAGTGGCTTTTCCATGGTCAAACATCTATCGTTATGTTCCACTATCTAAACATATGGCTTCTATTCTCAAGGTCATCTCATAGATGAAGATGGCTGCTAGAACCATAGCTCACATACACCTTACAGGCAGCAGGAAAGAAGAGGAGCAGAAAGTCATAGAGGACACACTTCTCAGCCAAGGCAGCTCCTAAAGATGTTCTGAAAGTCCCATTCAAAGCTTAATGCTTACTTCTCATTGTCCCAACTCACCTACATAGGTTCACCCAGCAGTAAGGAAGGCTAGCTTTAATTTGGCCAGCTGTAAAATCCACACATATATGCTCACAAACACTCAGAATTTTGTTCCTTGGAAGAAGGAGAAAATGAATTTAGGTTGGGCAGCTAGCAATCTACCAGCAGTTTCTGCCATAGCTGCCTCAGCCCCAGCATGAGATCAGACATTGATTAGCAATAATAAAACACTCATCTCTCAATTTATACCTCATTTAGATTCATATGAAGTAGTAAGAAAATCAAAATAACTAACTGCAATTTTCTTATAATAAATAAGAGGCAAAGGGATATGTTTCAGTAGGTTGGAAAAAGCAGACATGTCTTTCTGATATTTTAATAAGAGCCATAAATAAGGAGTTTGTGGGTGGAAGATCCGTTGAAAATGTCCAGGAAAGCTGTAAATAGCACTGGTCATATCACTGGCTGCTTTATTCTTTATATTTCCCATTACAGGAATTCTGGCCATATCAGTGATGCCCCCGACTTAACCCTCCCCTTCCAACTGAGTAGCACTGACCAGTATTACTCATGTGTTTGCCTTTTTCAGTGCAGCCAATATCCTCTGTATTTTCCACAATGGGGCTCTCTGCAATATCAGCTGTGTTGCCCAGTCATGATATCTCTTTAAAGTGCTAAGACACTTTTAAATACATAATAAATACACTCAGGAAACATCTAACCACTCAGAACAAATCTCAGAATCCCCAAACCATGCAGTGTCATATGGCAATTGGAAAGGAGGAGCGGGAGTCTGGAAAATCTCTTCACCCAATTCACATTGATTTTGCAGGTTTCCTAATTATCTAGCCCACAGAAGACCCAACACATATTGGCAGGCAACTTTAAAACATGTTATGCAGAAACTGTATCTGTATGTATTTAAAAGTTATCTATTCCATCATGTTTTATTCCAAAAACACAAATTAATTATATACAATATAAGAAGCAGGTATAAAATCCTCATTAAAAAGAGTCTACTTAAAGATGTGGTATATATATACAATGAAATATTACTTAACCATAAAAAAGAATGAAATTCTGTGATTTGCAACAACGTGGATGGACCTAGAGGGTATTTTGCTTAGTAAAATAAGTCAGACAGAGAAACACAAATACTCTATATTATTACTTATATGTGGAATCTAAAAAATAAAATGAATGTATATAACAAAACAAGCAGACTCAAAGATACAGAGAAGTGGTCATTACCAGTGGGGAGAGGGAAGGGTGGAGGGGCAAGATATGGATAGGAGATTAAGAAATACAAACTACTATGTATAAAATAAATAAGCAACAAGGATATATTGTATAGCACAGGGAAATATAGCCATTATTTTGTAGTAACTTTAAATGAAATATAATCTATAAAAACCTGACTCACTATATTGTACTCCTGAAACTAATATTGTAATTCAATTTTTAAAATTTTTATAAAAAACTATGTTATAAAATTAACCTAATCTACTTTTTATCTCTATAGATTTGCCTATTCTGGGTGTTTCATATAAATGGAATCATACAATATGTGGTCTTCTGTGACTGTTTTTTTTCACTCAGCATGTTTTCAAGAATGGTATGGTATGTCAATTACATATCAAAACACCATTTTTTAAAATCAAAATTAAAAAACAAAATAATAATATAATCATAAGCTGAGAAACTCACCTACAACAAATTTAAGACGATTTTAAAAATTTTTAATTGAGTACAAACTTCAGGGGAAAACTAGCAAAAAATACAACAGAAATAATCATTAATTTCAGATACTATAAATTCAAGACAAAAAGTATTAAATGTAATAAAGAAGTTTTTACTGAAAGTATAATCACAATAAAGATATAAAAGACATGAACTGTTACAAACACTGGAACTCAAAATAAACACAGTTGTGAGAGATAATTACACAACTCTTTCAGCCCTTAACAGATCAAGTGGAGAAGAAGATGTGCTCAAATGTAGTGAATAAGACTGAATTTGTAGGCAAATATCAAACTTTAGTCCTTCTCAGAGAATATATTTGCTTTGGAAAGTGAAACAATTACAAAAACAATCATATTCTAAGCCATAAAGATAAATTCAGTAAATCCCCAAAAGCAGAAACTGGACTGGCCACATTCTCTGAACACAAAGCAATAAAGCTAGAAATTAATTATGAGATTTTAAACAAAAGTAAAAACCATATGGAAAAAAAAGTAACTTCTCCATATAAATACTAGAGTTAAAAACAAATCCAAACACCAACATCAGATTATTTATAAAGACAGTGAGTACACTATTTCATCAAAGCTAAGGCATGTGACAAAACTTAAATGTAGAAGCAAATGTAACCTTAAATGTTTTGATTTGGTCATAAAAAAGTAGAGAGTAAAAATAAATTAAGTATACAAATAAAACATCCAAATAAATGAGGAAAACAGAAGAAAATAATAAAATAAATATAGAAATTACTTAATAGAGAAATAAATTAGAAAACATAAAATAGTATTGATATACAAATTCAAAATCTGATCCTTTAATAAACCAGTAAAATATATATCCTTGGAAATTCCATTCAAGAAAGAAAACAAATAAAAATATAGTATAAGAATAGAGAACCAACCAATACAAAAAAGACTAAAAAGCCTAAGAGAATAAATAGCACATAATATTATAAGATGTTTGGAATAAGTGATGAATTAATAAAAAAGGAGACCTTCTCAACATAATAATATCTAGCCAAACCAATACCATGCTTAATGGTAAAATACTAGAATCATTCCCATTAAAATCTTGAATAAAATAAGAAAGTATGCTTTCTCCCTTACTACTTAACACTGTTCTAGAAATACTGGCCAATAAAATGAGGCATGAAATAAAAATGAGATAAAAGTATTGAAAAGAAACTAAATTATCAACTGTAAATTTTATTAAATTAATGGGAGAATTCAATAAATAGCCAGATAAAATTACATATACAAACATAAATAGCATTGCTATATACCAGCAGTAAATAGGTGCAACTGATAATGAGAAAAAAGTTTCCTCTCATAATAGCAGCAAATATATTTTTTAAATACCAGGAATGACAATAATAATACCACCACAGATAACATTTATTGAACTCCAATGGAGACAGAGAAGGAATGGCCAGAGAAACAGGATTTGGGTAGGTTTGTTTTAGGGATGTTTTTTCTTTCAAATTAGATGAGTCATAAGAAGGTATATAAGCCAACGGGGAGGACTCCCTTGAAAACAAAATGTTAAGTGTAATTGGGAGAAAAAGGCAAGTTGATAAATTCACCTAAGTAAACAAGTTAATTTATGAATGCACTGGCCTAGTTCCCTGACCACATTAGACATTTTACTAACAACTGTTCTTTCTCTTCCCTGACCTGACCTTGTGCTGTAGTGAATTACAGTCATGGAAATACCATTTCCCTGTTTGTCTGATTGTGAGAAAATCAGAACAAAAGAAAGATATTCTTTTGACCTGATCTCCATCAATAGAGTAATCAGTGTAATTGAAACACATATCCTGATAATCATAATAATGTCTTTTAAAGATAAAAGTAATATATTACTTTGACCATGCAGATAAATGCTTCAATTCTTCATTGCATACTGCTAGCATGAACTTGGTCAAAATAAAATCTATAGTCCATGATTATAATTTTATTTTCATAATTACACAGGAAAGAGAGTGGGTGGGAATTTTGCTTTGAAACTTTTCTCTTTTCCACTTTCCTGGCATTGTTTCCACATGATATTTTATCTTGAATATCAAAAATAACCACGGTAGATACTGATGTATGAAGTCAGTCCCACCACACAGTGTGGGCTATGTAAATGTGAGTTTGGATCATACTGAATCACTTCTGTCTTGGCTCTACAGATATGGGAAGAATCAAGATTTTGTTGAGATTTTTAAAAGATCATTTTTTATTAAGTATTCAGGTTCCCAGCCACTAAGCTATTAGCACTGGATTTATACAGATATAAAGCTATAGAGATTAAAATATTTTTTATTTTTAGTATAAAAATAAAATGAATTCTTATATTTAAAACAGGCTGTTGAGCTCTTTTTCTCTTCTTTGCTCTTCTGTTTATTCTTTTAATTAGTCCCCTTTTTACAATTTTCCTCTTTTCAGCACTAATTATGAAAGTGATGAATGGGTCATACGTTAAGGAGCTAAGCTAAAAAAATAATCTCTAAAGGCGTTGTCTTTCTATAATGGACTAAATTAACAAGTGGGAACACTTCACACTATTTTGGCTGATAATACTAATTTAGGCTCCACTCAAGATCCACTTGGGAAAAGCATACATTGATTCTTTCCATATGCAGCATGAAGCAATTCAAATTTAGAAGATACCACAGGTCAGGTCATAGGACATTTGTGTAGGGGAAGTTTACTGAGGTGTGCTCTCAGGACCAATACAGTACTTGTAAAGGAGTGAAGAAAGAAGGATTGGGCAGATGAAGAAGATAAACTTTGTAGCAACCTCAACAAAGGCCTCAGATAATCCCATAAAAAGCTTTGGAGCTGGAATGACCCCTTGAGGTTGTCCTGTGTTGGGAAGAAATAGAGTTTTTATAGTCCCACATGGACATATCTTTGGATGTGGGCTGCCTTCCCCACCAGGCAGTGAGGGCGACCTTGGCCAACGCAGCTCTTTTCAGCCAAGGGCAAGTCCCAGAGACTCAGGTGAGGGCTGTCAGCTGCCAACATTCCCAGAAATTGGTAAAATGAGTGCTTTAGTCCTGAGGAGAGGGGATTTGGACAGCATAATACAGCAGGATTATCTACCTGCTGTATTATTATCTATCTACCATAATACAGCAGGATTATCAATAATCTACCACACAGGAACAGCAGGAAACATTTTTTAAATCTAAAGCTTCTAACCAAGAGGCATGTCACAAAGGTTACTGGGCTGAGAATCAAAGGAACTATATGTTATCTTGTCACTTCCACTAAAATAAAAATTGTGGCTTTTGGAAAGTCACTTTTCCTCTCTGTCTTCAGCTGTAAAATGAGAGTTTTGACAAGAGAATCACCTATGGTCTCTTCTACTTTGACAACCCTAATTTGGGTGCCTTAATTTTCAGCAAAATCAAGAGGAAAGGATTTCAAATGTAGTCCATGCCTCATAAAAAGTTTAGTTTCACTTAGATTTTAAAGTCTTGTATTCTATTATTTCCCAGTCAGATTAGATCCCAAAACTCCAAAGTAATTTTCAAGTCCCTCTGATAGTATTAATACAGGTACCTTTTAACTAAATCTAAGAGCAAAATTTAAGTCCTTAAAGAGGAAGAATGAAGATGACTGATCATAGAATTCTAGTGCTGAGACTAGAATCCCAGGCTGCTGGCTTCAAACTGGGAATTCAGAGGAACTTCTTTAACCCTAACTCCATCATCATTCATTTTTTCAAAGAAATAAAACTGCAGTGAACCCATAATGAATGTGATTATCCTTGTAAAACCTAGTTGTGCTAATGTTTCTTCTACTGAGAAGTGGAATAGCCCACACTACCTCCTTTATTATCTTCTGTCCCTCTTTGAAAAGGTCATTAGCTACATCTGGGGTCCCCATAACTCAGAACAGTCAACTGATAAAGAAAAGTCATCTGCCTTTCCAAATGTATGAAAGTCAGCCATCTTTATTGGGACACTTTAATATAATTGCCCAGGAGAGGTACAAAAAAAACTAAAATGACTACATTGGATTTACTGTCTCACTCTATTAGGATTTGTGTAGCATCTTTTTCCCTTAGAGGAACAAAGCAGAGAGAACTAAAAATAGAGGACATTGATCTTTTCCTGGCACTAAGCTTCATGAAGAATAGCTTTTTGCAAAAGAGCAGCTTTATTTCATCTATTTAAGAATTCCACATTATATGTGCAACACAGCATTTTCTTTAATGATTTCCATTCCTAGTTCTGCCTTTTATTTTGTCAGCAGCAACTTTAATGTTAAGGATTCATACCAAAAAGAGGAGGCTGAAAATACATAGTTCAGAATGAAATGACTCCTCTTTTTGTAACAGACAGGAAGCTAACTTAAACTGATGTTAAACTGTCACTGAACATGAAAACAAAAAATGCAAGCTGTTGATTTTAACAGAACTTGTATACTGTTTACACTGTGAAAGCCCATTTTTAGTTATTTCAAACAATTTTCTATTAAAAGTACTGACATGTTTCCTGCTGTTTTCATCAGGCATGTTTTCATTTTCTACTGGAATGTTTCCATGTACTTGTATATGATTATGCCCCAATTTCTGTGTAACTCTTCAAATATGTAAGGATAAGACTGTGCATTTTGTACTAAGAAGGGAATTCTGTCTTATTCAACAAAAGCCATACTAGTTAGTGCATCCTATCAAGTTTTCAAAACTAAGAAAGGATGTCAAAATAGTCCTTAAAGATTGATAACTAACAAAGAATACCAACAATAAATTATTTCTGACATCTAAGTCTCATCTAAGTGCACACTTAGTTTGTTTTTCTTTCAAAACATTAACCTGATTCATGCCCCAAGTAAAGATACTGAAAGAGGCAGTTTCCTGGACTGTGGAGTCCATCTGTGATATGCCACACCCCCACCTGGGTCCCCTACTGTGAATATCCTCAAGGGCTGCCTTAAGGCCTGCACACTTCCATCACGGCCAGAGAAATGTTTCTGGAACAATATGGGCAGTGATCATAGAACACAGAAATGTGGTATTTTGGTATAAAAATATTTTTGCTAAGAGGAAATGGAGATAAATTGTTGACAGGGCAGAAATGAGGTTTTTTGCAATTCAGCCTTGAGAGAGTGAGAGAGAGAAAGAGATCAAGTTCTACTAAAAATACCCACAGACCTGGAGACTCCCTGGTGAGGAATGTAGGTGGAGTCTAGACAGGGTAGACAGGGTGCCAGCTGGCTCTGCTAGGCAATGACTTGGAGTGGGTCAAACTCTCTGAGCCTGGGTATCAGAATGGGTCTAGAAAACACTCTGGACCCAAGGAGTTGTATACTTTGAGCTATGCAGAACCAACTCTGGTTTCCTGTCCAAAGCATGAAGTTGCGTTGCATCTCCAAAGTCAAGACTCATCCAGGAATGAGAATAAACAAACTCCTACTGTTGTGGGTTAAATCATGCCCCCGAAAAGATACACTGAAATCTTAACTCCTGGTACCTGTGAATGTAACCTTATTTCAATATAGGGTCTTTGTAGATGTAATCAAGTTAAGATCCACACTGGATTAGAGTGGACCCTAATCTGATATGACTCGTGTCCTTATTGGAAGAGAAGAGACACAGACACATGCACTGAGGGAAGATGATATGAAGACATACAGAGAAATGCATGTGATTGGAGTGATGTGTCTACAAGCCAAAGTGATGTGTCTATACCAAAATTGCCAGCAACCACCAGAAGCTAGGAAGAGGCAAGGAAGGACCCCCTCTTAAGAGAGTATGGCCCTGCCAACACCTTGATTTCAGAATAGGCTTCAAAGCTGTGATAAATTTCTACTGTTTTAAACCACCAAGTTTGTGGTAATTTGTTATGGCAGCACTAGAAAACTAAGAGACCTGCCTTGAGAATGGGAACAAGGGGCAGAGATGAGTCTGCATTGAGGGAACTGGAGAAAGTATCATGAAGCAAGCAACATTTGAACTGTATCTTAATAATCAGATATTATTTCAATAAGTTGAGATGACAGAAGACAACCCAGTAGACAAATACCGCATGAGTGAAGGGGAGCAGTAGGAAAAGGCTGGTCATGTTTTGGAAACACCAGGAAGTCCAATTTGAACATGCCACAAAGTGTGTATGGAATAGAGGGAGGTAAGACTACAATGTGAGCTGAAGCCATATGGAGCAGAGCAGCCTAAGGAGTTCTGACTTAACCCATAACTAATAAACAGCTATTGAACTCCTTCTGGCAACATGTGATTTGATCAGAGCCAAGCTTAGGAAGATTAATGTGTCAGTGTATGTAGCGTGGCTTGGGGAAAGGAGAGAAACAGAAAAGGTGAAAACAGTTAGGAAGTTACTGTAGTAGTCCAAGAAAATAATAATAATAATACAAAATTGAATAGAGGCAAGAAACAAAAGAAACAGAAGTATAAGCTTTGTCAAGATAGACTTTAAAGTTCTAAACACCTGAGTTCACATACGGATGAAAAGAATAAATGAAAAATAACTGAGCCTGGGTGACTAAGATGAGAGAGACACCATTAACAGAGATAGTTAAGTTGGAAGGGAGGTGGATTTAGGGAAAATAAGAATTTGAGAAGCTGATTTATGCCAGGTTAATCTGAATTCTTACCCGCTACACAAAGATGCTTCATTCTTGCTTGAGAAGTCTCAGAGCCAGTTCATATCTCAGCCTAAGGTATATAGCATTGAGCTGGGAGTCGGGGGGAAGACAAAGGAGAAAATGCGGGGGGGGGGAGACTCTAAACATACTTGATAACATCTCAACAGGTCACATGTATGGATCCCCTGAGGAATCAAAAAGCATCACGATTTGAGGTTGAATAAGCCACAAGCCATAGTCTTGACTGGGACACAGGACAACTTTTTCCCCAGCTCATCTGTCCTGGGGAATCTTGGAAAGGGGTGGAGATGTCTGCCTTGGAAAATAGACCAAGGACCTACAGGGGGCCCACTGGTTAGTGCTCTGTCTGATTCAAAAGGGAAAATAAAGCTTGTGTAAATCCCCAAGTGCACATATTTTACTAAGCAGAATGTATAACAAGAAGTATTGTAAATATAATGACTTTTAAAAAGGAATGTGCAAATTTCTAGGTCAAAGTTAATTAATATTTTTAAGGGCACTAGGATATCTAGTTATACATGTTAAATCATACACTCTGGAAAACTATAAGAACCCCATTTGGAAGTTCTTCTTATTCTGAACAGAAAAAATGGAACTCTCAATTATTAACTTAATACAGATACAGAAATTACTAACCAGAAGAAGAATGTGTTATAGATAACGCTGAAGGAAAAGTGTAGCCTCCTTCATTCAGTAGCACCTACTATAGACCAGACACCGGCACTGGAGAAGCAAAAAAACATATGGCCCATACTCACATGGAGATTATAGACAAAATATAAGGAAACCAACAAATAAGTAGGTGAAACAAACAAAAGATGCTGTGATAGAAAATAATGAGTAGAGGACATCTACTTTAGATAGGGTGGGCGTGGAAGCCCTCTCTGAGAAGCTGACCTTTAAGCTGAGATCTTAGGATGAGAAACAACCAACCTTTATAAGAACTGGAAGAGAGAATGTTTCTGCCAAAATGAATGGTTAAAATACCCTAAGACAAGAAAGCCCTCAGCATATTCAAGGAACTGAAGGAGAAGACCACTCTGCATGGTACAAAGGGAGGGAAGACAAGAAAAGCACAAGATTAGGCTGCCAAGAATAGCAGGAGCAAGACTGAGCAAGCCTGCTAGGGCATCACAGAGTTGGGAAATATGTCTAAGCACAATGGGAAGCTGAAGAAGAACTTTAGACTGGGAAACATGATCTAATTTTCTTGCTTAAAATTTTATCTTTTTTGCTGTATAGAGAATAAATAGCACAGAGCTTGGCAAACTCCAGATACTCAGTAAGTGGCAAGAATAGAAGACAGAAGACACGGAAGGAGGCTCTTTGAACAATCCAGCTGAGAAATTAGGAGATGGATATATTCAAGAGATATTTGAGATAAAATTGACAGGAATTAAGGACAGATTGGAATAGAGAGGTGATGGACAGGGAGGAATCAAGAATAACTCCCAGGGACTTCCCTGGTGGCACAATGGTTAAGAATCCGCCTGCCAATGCAGGAGAATCGTGTTCGAGCCTGGTCCGGGAAGATCCCACATGCCGCAGAGCAACTAAGCCCGTGCACCACAACTACTGAGCCTGAGCTCTAGGAGCCCGCGAGCCACAACTACTGAGCCCATGTGCCACAACTCCTGAAGCCCACGCACCTAGAGCCCATGCTCTGCAACAAGAGAAGCCACTGCAATGAGAAGCCCGCGCACCACAAAGAATATCCCCCTCTCGCCACAACTAGAGAAAGCCCACGTGCAGCAACAAAGACCCAACACAGCCAAAAATAAATAAATAAATTTAAAAAAAAGAATAACTCCCAGTGTGATGACTTGGACAACTGGCTGGATGATGGTGCCACTGACTAAGGTGGGGGAGAAGGAGCAGGTTTGGGAGACGGAACCAAGAATTCAGTTTTGAACATGTCGAGTTTGGAATGCCTGTGAGACTGTCATCTAGGTGCTCACATACATGAATCTAGAGGTCGGAGAAGACATCTGAGCTGGGCATATACATTTAGGAATAGAGAAGACCACTGTGAGAATGACAGAGAACCTCCCACACTTGGAAGTGAGGGGAAAGAAGAAAAATCTACCAAAAGTCATCATTACTGTCAAGCACACATGCCACAACGTGCCCTTTCTGATCCAAGTCCACTCTTACCTGCCTAGAGTTAAGTATTATCCTGAGTGTTAATGATAATCACTTCTTTACTTCTCTTTATAGTTTTACCACCTAAATATTCAGACCTAATGATATGTTTAGTTTTCCTGTTTCTAGCATCAAGGTTAGGCTATCTGCACAGAGTTGGAGAGGAAATGCTCCTTGTCTATTCACTGGAATAGTTGGTATAGGATTGGGATGATTTTCTTCTTAAAATGTTTGATAGAAACCATGAGTAAAGTGTTAGGGGCCTGGACTATTCTTAGTTGGAAGGTTTGTAATTACTGATTCAGTTTCTGCAATAGTTACAGAAATAGTTTCAATTAGTTTCAATTATTGAAACTAATGCAAAAAAATAGTCAAATACTGACTAATTGAACACAACTTTCATAACCTGATATATATTTTTTCTTTTAGGAGGGAGTTGAGCAAACAGGGGGTTGGGCTAATTCATTATTAAATTATTATTCAATTTGCATTTTCAGAATATATATGTCTCAAATAATTTAATATTTAAGTAATTTACAAATATATCCTCAGAATAAATTACTCAAAAAAGGTATTGAGGGCTTCCCTGGTGGCACAGTGGTTGAGAGTCCGCCTGCAGATGCAGGGGACACGGGTTCGTGCCCCGGTCCGGGAAGATCCCACATGCCGCGGAGCGGCTGGGCCCGTGAGCCATGGCCACTGAGCCTGCACGTCCGGAGCCTGTGCTCCGCAACGGGAGAGGCCACAACGGTGAGAGGCCCGCGTACCGCAAAAAAAAAAAAAAAAAAAAAAAAAAAAAGGTATTGAATAGCTGACAAAACAAAATTAAATTTTTACGACAGATAATGTACTGGACTCATTTCATGTGCCTCCCCAGATTTGCTCAGCCAAGGTTCTCTGCTCAGTGCTACCAGTGACACAATTAAGATCATCTTGCACTAACTGCATTGTTGAAAACCACTAACAGGAAGTGTTGCTCTTCAACAGAAGATGTGTTGCTGCATTTGTTAGGGGGGTCGTGTCCTTGTGTCACTCCCCCAGCTCAGCATCCTGGGCTGCAGGGTGGCTGCCCCAGTTCCTACCTATTGCTTACAGGCATGACCTGAGAGTGTCTCACCTTTTGACTTCCATCAGTTTCCCTGTTGCCCCTGAAGCATGAGAGGCAGGAGGATCCCCTCAGCATGTGTGCCAAAAGTCTGACAAAAAGTTTGCCAGAAGTTTGACAAAATAATCCATTTCCTTATTCTAGCAAACGGCAAAAATCTTCAACCACAACAAGAAAAAGAATGTCAAATGTGCTTTTCTTGACTCAGGGTTCCTTCAGTGATCTCATTTCACCTGTAGGAACGTACACTGTGATTAAGAGAAGAATTTGAAAACAAGGGGTAACTCAGGCAACTGATGATGGAGAGTTTCAATCCTGGATCTGCAATTAGCTCACCACTACTCTTAGGAAGTGCTTACTTTTTCTCCTTATCAGCAAAATAACGTATCAATAACAGCATCAACAAAACCAACCACCAAGGCAGACAGACCAGTATTGATTTGCTTTCCCAAGGATCAAGGGTTTCATTGAATCAGACTTCTAGAAAATTAACCATTCCTTAAACACTTCAAAGTTTTACAACTAAACTGTGAAACTCACATGAGCTCTTTCTCTTTAGGCCTTGGTGGTTTCCAGGTAGGGTGTGCAGAACTTTTCACCTGTCGAGGGGCAAGTTTCTTTTTCTTTTTTCTCTTTTGCAAAAATAATGGAGGGGAAAAAGATTCACTATTTTTGAAATTATTTTTTTAACTAAGCATCCTCCAAACCCTCTCTATTCCCTCCCCATGAGAGCTCTGTATACATCCTCCCATATCTTTTTCATACAAACATACTGAAACACAGGAATACATGTATAGAGTTTCTTGGTTATTTATTTGTACACAGATGGAATTTTCTTATACATATTATTCTGAAAATTACTTTTACTGGTTTTATATATATATATATATATAGTGTATATAAAGATCAGAAACATAGGACAGATTCATTCTTGTTAACAGCTGAATAATATATCATAGTATGCATGTAATACAATTTATTTAATCATTTCCCCATTAAAGTCCATTCAGGCTACATTCAGACTTTTGCTTCTACACGTAATACATCAATAAACTTCTTACATAATGGAGTTTTTATTTCAATAGGATAGATTTTCAAAAACGGGGCTCCTCAATAAAAGAGTCCATGTATTATTTATTTTTAGATATACAGCCTACTTTTATTAAATGTTACAGAAATTTATAGTTCTACTAGGAAGAAATGAGTGCATATTCTCTCAATGGCTATTGTTACTCTTTAATTTTTGCTGATCTGATAGACAGAAAGTAGTATCTCATGGCTGCTTTAATTTGTACTTTCCTAACTACTCCTGAGGTTGAATATCTCCTCTACAGTATTTACTCTTTTTTGTTTTTTATTGGTTTGTTTAGCCTTTTTAGTTTCCTAACGAGTTTTATTTTAATCAGTTTGTGGGAGATCTTTGAGGGATATTAACCCTTCATCTGGTAAGTGGTTAATATCCCTCAAAACTCTTCTACAAATTTCTATATGTGTTATAAACTTACTTCTCAGTCTATGGTTTGCTTTTGTTTATGATATCTTTTGCCATATAGTTTTAAAAAATTTTATATAATTATGGCGGAGACTACCAGTCACCCACTAAAATCCATTCTGCTTTCTTCTTTGACACATGGTTGGACTATACTTTCCTGCTCCCCTGCAGTTAGGTGTGGTCTGGGACTACTCTCACCAGTCTAATGTCAGCAGAAGTAGTGTACATCTCTTCTCAGACTGAGGCCTTAAAAAGTAGCCACGCTTCTTCCAAGCTCTGTTTCTCCTTCCACCAGCTGGAACCTGAACATTACAGCCCAGTTTGACCATGGAGGGGACAAAATCTTAAGAGATGACAAAGGCACATGAATCAGCCAGGGTCCAATCAGGAAACAGAAACCACGGATAAATTTAATATAAAGGATTATTAAACTCTGATAAACGAGTAACTATAACGAAACACTACATGGGACCCTAGAGCTGAGGGAGGGCATCCAAGGCCAACTTAGAAAGGAGCCCCTTCCCTAAGGCTGGGGTAAGACCTCACTTAGAAGTAAAGTTCAGCCCACTAGACAGGAGAGAATTTTACTTGTTTGCTCAAGCCAGAGCTGGTCTATGTCACTGGAAGAGCAGGAAGCAGTCCTCCAGAGTGCAGGCAGGCACAGGTGATTGGCGACTGGTAGCCTGGTGGCAGAGGCATGCAGAGGGGGTGGGGCCTGGGGCACAGGTCTGCAAAGGGAATTGTGGCACCTTCACAGGAGGGAGGCCTTCAAGAGCCGGTTTCTGTGTGAAGTAGGCCCCAGGCAAGTTATCGCCAGGCCAAGCTGAGGCTGTAAGGTTGCCAAGGATCTCTGATTCCGGGTGCACATTTGGGGCAGAACTCTACTGGATGTCCTCATACTCACACTGATGACCCACCATGCAACCACCAGAAACCACAGATGCCCCTTCTTCCAGCAATGTCTGTCCAGCACCCCCTGTTGAGAAAGCTTAATATTTTGCATGCTATAAAGGAAAGATGCTAAAGGAATTCTATTCACCATCACAGAACACGTATTCACGTAATGTGAATGTGGAGCTTAAACGCAATAGTGATAACTGGCACACTGCGACTTAACTTGGAAAGGGCTTGAGTTCCTGAACGACCACATGGTCCACCCACAGCCCACCACCGCCTGAAACATAACATGAGAGAGGAATAAGCTCTTGTGCTTTTTGAGTCACTTGGAGGAGGAGGCTCTTTGCAATAGCAGTTTGGTTTTTTGTCCTATTTCAGTAGTCTTCCGTTGCTTGGCTTCTGGGATTCCTGCATTGCTTAGGAAGATCCCCTAAATTTCACTTAAAACTCTACAGCAGGTGATTATCCAATTACGGAAAGACTAGTCAAAAGAAAACAAATATTGCCACCTTGGTTATGACTGGCTGCCAGCTACTTCCTGATATAGACAAACGAAAAAAGGAAAAGAAAGACAAAGAAAATTTATGTGAGAGCCATGAACACAAACCACTCTAGCTCCTTTGACTAATTTCTGTGAATACTTTCCAAAATACAGACAGCTGCAGAGAGGAATCTAATATAAAATAATCATAAATAATTAGTTCTTCTAGCAGATTGAATGTCTTCACCGTTCTATACAAACATTTGTTAATTAAGCAAGAGGCTTGAGCAGCTGGAAACACGGAAGGCATAGTTCAGTGGAAAATTCTACACTGTCTTCCCCCCAGAAATTATTCCTCCAGGCTACAATTCAGATCTAACATTAGGATTGTCCTGTCATGTGTCATGTGTCCTGTCAAGTTAACTGTAGCCTCCCTACGTATTCTCCATCATCCTCTCTTCCTCTAGCATCATTTTCTTTTTTGTGAGAAGAGAGCATGGCCTTATAGATAAAGTCGGTTGACATTTATGGCTGTGCTGTGTATGTATGTTGTATTGGCTAGCCACTGTGGGAAAATACAAAGGAAAAACAGACCCCCGTCCAGATCCAAAGGCATTACAGGCTCTCAGGGAATGTGAAACAATACGTGAAATAAGCAGGTAATAGGAACATATCACTGCTGAAAGCCCCAATTGTACCAAGAGTACACCAGCTGTAAGAACAATGAAGAGATACAAGATGAACACATATTTCACTTCCCCTTTCCTGTGCATGTCAGAAGAAACCACAGTACATGTATATGTAAATACTGGCTGACTAATTGAGGCCACCAGAAGACAAGGCATTAGTCAGAAGTTGGTGATTACCTGAAGGCAGGTGGTAATAAACATCATTGTTGATGCTGGTACTTTTTGCATTTAATGAATTTATTACATTTCAGCCACTTGTTCTAAACAGCAGCGTGAAATCCAGTAGCAAATAGCATCTTTCTCACTCCTGTTTTGTTGTGATCTGGAACCTTCTTCTGGAAATTTAGGCTTAAATTTTGGGATACTAAAAAACAAAATCACCTATCAGCGCCCCTACATTTTAACCACACCTTTTCACCTGTGTACCTCCCTTCCTGCATCCCTGATCCCACCTATCTAGAGAATTCCTACTATCCTTTAAGACTCAGTTCAAATGTAACTCTTCTGCTGAGTCTTGTCTGACTTCCTGTAGAATAGAATTAACTCATCCATCATGAGTTTTGTCATGGCAGCTTTGGACCCTTTTAACACATCTTCATTTCCTGATCTGTGGCAGGGATTCGGTCTTATGTATATATATTTGGTGTTATATTTATATAAATATATATATAATATATATATATATATATTTCTACTGCACAGCATTTTTATGTGGCCAATAAAAGTATATTACATGAATAAATATTTCACTTTTGCTATATTGCCCACATCGTATAATGTTAGGACGTTACATTCTTAAAATATTTCACTAAGAGACGAATAATGTTCCAATAAAATAGTGTGTCGGTTTGTATTTATAGAGCAGCCCTTGACTGTAGTGGATTATGTCTTGGAGGCGTGGTGCCCTCTGCTGGTGTCTTTTTAAACAAGTGCAAATTTGGTACCTACAGTGCAAGGCTGGCCTTTGTTTATAAGTGGTGGTTCTAAACCCCCTGGTGTGCTGGACCCCAGATAACCACATGGTCATAAACTATTTACAGAAGGCCAGTAGTGCAGAATGTTCACTTTCATTTTAGTCTGTAAATGATAGGCAGGATATTAAATAGGAAACAAAGACTGGTAAATCTCTTTATAGCTGTTTTATAGGGGCCCTGACTTGCTTTAATATTTGTATCATTTTTATTATGCCCATAATTTTAAGTGGCTTTATGCCAGTCTTGCTGGGACCATATAACCGTACCAAAGAAATATAAAATATTAATGTCACCGACGTTCCATGATCTCAGGGAAAGTGAAGAGCTTCAAGTACCTTGATGGTCCCAATCTTTGATTCTACAAAACTACAAAATAAATTTATATGTATTGACTTGAAAATACATTAACAGTGGATTAAAACAGTACTACACATACAGTGCATGTACGTATACATAAATAGATATAGATACATATATGTGGTGTGCTTCTAATTTTTTAAATACATATTTTATATACACCTATCTGTAGGAAGAAAGGTCAAGAATAATATATCAAAATGCTAATGACTGTAATCAGTAGATGGCAAAATTTTCAGCTGCTTTTAATTTTTTGTGTATCTGTATTTTTCTAATTTTTTTCTGAAGTAACCATGAATTACTAGAGTAATGAAAAAATGAAGAGAGAAAAATTCACAGATGTTACCAGGGGAAACATCGATAGGTAAGACCTAACATCAAAACTCTCCCACACTACTATATATAAAATAAATAACTAATAAGGACCTACAGTATAGCACAGAGAAATCTACTCAATACTCTGTAATGGCCTATATGGGAAAAGAATCAAAAAAGAGTGGATAGGGACTTCCCTGGTGGTGTAGTGGTTAAGACTCTGCCTGCCAATGCAGGGGACACGGGTTCGATCCCTGGTCCGGGAAGATCCCACATGCCGTGGAGCAACTAAGACCATGTGCCACAACTACTGAGCCTGTGCTCTAGAGCCCATGAACCACAACTACTGAGCCCACGCACCACAACTACTGAAGCCCACGTGTTCTAGGGCCCATGTGCCACAACTATTGAGCCTGTGTGCTGCAACTACTGAAGCCCGTGTGCCTAGAGTCCATGCTCCGCAACAAGAGAAGCCACCACAATGATAAGCCTGTGCACTGCAATTAAAGAGTAGCCCCCAAGGGTTTCCCTGGTGGTGCAGTGGTTGGGGGTCCACCTGCCGATGCAGGGGACACGGGTTCGTGCCCCGGTCCGGGAGGATCCCACATGCCACAGAGCGGCTAGGCCCGCGAGCCATGGCCGCTGAGCCTGCGCGTCCGGAGCCTGTGCTCCGCAATGGGAGAGGCCACAACAGTGAGAGGCCCACATACCGGGAAAAAAAAAAAAAAGAGTAGCGCCCGCTCGCCTCAACTAGAGGAAGCCCATCACAGCAACGAAGACCCAATGCACCCAAAAAATAAAATAAAAATTTAAAAAAAGGATCATTATCATAGGCTGGTGTCTCCAGGAAGCAGGTTCTGTGACTGCATTTAAAAAAGAGTGGATATATGTATATGCATAACTGATTCACTTCGCTGTATACCTGAAACTAACACAAAATTGTAAATCAACTATACTCCAATAAAAAATTTTTAAATAATAATAATAAAGCTCTCCTGCCTAGTACAAGTTAAGGAGGCATCTTCCAATGCAAACATCACTAAGAGAAACAGATATATAGCTGTCAATTACAGGAAGAAATGTGCTGAGCCCCACAGAGCTGTCCTCTCGGGGAGCAGGCCCTTTGAGGAATGGTTCAGTCCCATTTACGCAGCAATTAATCATTAAGCCAGTCTGTTCTTCATTAAGAAGCCAATGCAGTCAGGGCTCTGGAAATATGGCTTGCTGAGAGACTGCTTGAGTTATTCCAAAAAGAAACCAAACCAAGGGCACTTGAATACCCTAAGAATGCTCAAGAAAGGGGTAAATGGGATGAACACTTGGCAACGAAAGCTCAGCAATTTTCTTTTTAATTATTGAGATAAGAAAGGGAGTTTGGTTTCATTTAGCTGTTCAAATAGAAATCTATTTAAATATTTAAACAGAAAAGCCTCCTGATCTACCATCCTGCCCTCCTGTAACAGCTATGGCCTTTCTACAGAGATAAATTTTATAGTGGGTTTGGTTTGGGAAACTTCTATTTTATGGGTTAGAAATTGATTTCAAGAGCCTTCGGCAGAGTAAAACACACACAACTGTGTATTTGCTTTGGGGGTAAGTCCACACTCTCTTGCAGTACAAACTAAATCTCCTGCTGGTAAACACTAGGATGTTTGGCATTTGAATTGCTTCTCTTTTAGAGCTGTGGTCCTGATAATCTCTTTCACAAACCTTTAAGGACACAAGCCCTCCCCCAATGCCTCACCCTTACTTCCCAGACATCGTTCTACACTGTTTTCCTCCATTCTACTTGGGCAAATAAAATTCACCAACATCAAAGCAACAAATATTTGTTATGTGCCTACTTGCTGTCCCCAGTGAAAATTTACCCTCCCACATGGGTCCCCATGACCAGACAACTCCTGCTGCTCTCTTCCATAACCAAGCCCATTTCAGAATTTAAAGGTGTTTTTAAAACTATACATCCCTCAAGAAGCAATTCCCTAACAAGAGGAAAAGGAACCCTGTCGCAGCATTTAACCCATCTGCCTTTTTATGCTTCCAGGGTTTTACTCTGCCTAGAATGCCTAGCCCATATTTTCATCCAACAAAATCCTTTGACCTTGAAGGTCTAGCTTGACTGGCAATACCTCAGTCTCCCCTAAAAATGTAATTCTGAATCATTCCCTGATAATCCTTCCCAATTGCCTTATACATACTTCAGGAAAAACTCCCAACATTATATTTCAATTTATTTACACGTCTGTCTTCCCCCTTTGGACTGTGGGTTCCCAAGGAAACAGACTATCTCTCATCATGATATTCCCGGTACCTACTGTTCAATAAATAAATACTGAATGAATGAATGAATGAATATAACAGCTCCTAGAGAATCCAATTTGCTTGTATACTTTTACATGTCCAATAGAGAGATTAACAGATCCAAAAAGACAGTGCGAGAGCTTTATCTCCACTCTTCTTACAATATGTAATAAAATAAAATTGAGCAAGTACTATTTTAATTAATACTTAAATGGCATTTATTAATATTTCTGTAAAGGGTAGTGTGAAAGTAGAAATTTTCACTTCAGGGTTTCTCATAGGGAAAATCAGCCTTTCAAGAAGAAAAGTAGATTTTCCTTGCAGCTCAAACTTCCTTTCACCAAATTCTGTTAAACCAAAACAGCCAGCCAAGAACTCTTTCACATTTTGTCACCCCAAAGAACATGATTTTTTCCTGCTATGTTGGTGTGAACTTTCCCACATTGCTTTCTTCAGCTGTGTGTGCCATAGGTGGCTGAGAAAAGAAAATCTCAGATATCATGGCTTGATTCAACAGTTAAGAGACCCTGTAAAATTTTATGTTCCCAATTAATTTAGCCTTTTATTTTCTTTAAGCATACCTCTTCCTTGGGAAACTGTTCCTCCATAACCATGAATTGTACTTTCCCTCTAAACTCCTCCCTGTTATTATACCTAAACATACCACACATAAATTTCTTCCCATAACCTTTGAAATTAATCCCTTTGTTGGTTAAGTTCAATTTTGTCTACTTCCTCCTAGCCAACAAGCAAGCTGAGAAAGATATACTCAATATTTCAAGTCTACAGTAGCACAAAATGCATTCCACAAGCTAGCACAAAACCATCTACAAACCAAAAGAAACTCCCAGGCTGGTAATTCAGCAAAGATCCAGGCTGTCACTAATCCATCACTTGATATGTTCATCTGTAAAGCCATAGGTTCTGTGTATGGAAACACAAAGCAAAAATCACTGTCTTCAGACAGTGAAAAAGAAGCGTAGCCTCTATTACCTGAGTATTCCAGATGAACATGGGTCAGCCTTAACAGTACAAGTAGAAATGTCAGGTGTAATGTCTTTGCAACAGCTGATGTCCATCTTTAATAGGCAAATCAGTGTACTTCGCTTATATTGACACTTCTGGTATCAACTTAGAGGTTTGTTTAACTGATTCATCTCTAAAACTCTACAGCTAATTTCATCCCTCAGATAGTTTGTACATCCACAATTTTGTTAAACTTAGCACAATGATCATTTATGTTTGTGCATACTCTAATTCCCAAGGCTAAGAGTTAATATTAATATCCTCTTGAAGCGCTAAGATCTCCTAATGAAATGGTACCCAAAATCAATCTTTTGATGTGCTGATTATAAAGCAACATTAATTGACTTATGACTTTATCTATGATAGACACAAAACAAATCCTTTGATGGTGTCAAAAAAGAAAAATTGTTGAATATGAAATGTCTTTTATTTCCTATGTTAGATATATAACATAGCTTTTACTCTGCAGACATGGGTGAATGCACTCCACCTTTGCATCTGTGGCAACCAACTAGCCACTACAGTTCCAATTTTGGATTATTATATAAAGTTGGGGGTTTTTCCAAAGCTGTTTGAGGTTTAAGTGGAACAAAAATAGCCTATGCTCTGAATTTAGAAACAGAAAGAAAAAAAACAAACAGTTGTGCTAAAATATTAAGCATGATGGACAGAATAGCATTAATCTTGTTTCTGGACTTATTTCCCCCTTGGAAAATGTATTCACAAAGAGATTCACCGGGGAGAGTCCAGTCCTCGTTGTGTTATTAAAAATTCAGGAGGCTCATATTAAAGATGTGAAATGCTTTGATTTATCATAAATTTAATATATGGTTTATCAAATTAGCAAAACAGTTACTTTTAATAATTCTTTAAGTTAATACTGCAACTACTATAGTTTGAATAATTTAAATTTGAATTTACATATTTAATCATTTCTGTCTAAAAACAACTTACTGGAATGCAATGTTAGGTTCACTATTTCTCTGATTTCCATGTAAATTACCAGTGTTAGTAAATTTGCTCGTCACTTAACCCAGTCGAGAATTTATTTAATTACTGAATATTTCTATGTTTTTGTACCAATCATAGAGGAAAAACTTTTCTAGAAGAAAAAACTTCGTAGAGATCTAATACCTAGTTCCTTTGACATACTGGAGTAGAGGCTTGGATTATTATTTTAATAATAATAATAAATAAATAAATAATAAATGATGGAACTTAGAAAGTGGGACAGCTAAAAAGAGAAAGGCAGTTGTCCAAAAGCAGATGAGTTCCTAATGGTGACTGGATCCAAGGTGTGACCATGAGAGTGAGTTCCAGAAGCAGAGTGAAAGTACAGACAATGAACTGAGATAAAGAAATTCCAAGCCAGGATAGTGACTGTACGTTTCCCAGGGCTTTATTTATTATGTGCCAGGCATAACAACCTCGTAACAACCCTACAAGGTAGGAACTATTATTGTCAGCAGCCTCATTTTACAGCTGAGGAAACTGAGACACAGAAAGGTTAAGCAACTTGCCAAAGTCACACAGCTATTCTAGCAGGAGCTGGGATTCAAACCGAGGCTAGCTCCAGAGGTCTTGCTCCCAACATTACATTATACCACTTCCCCTAGAAAGACAGCAGTTGCCTCTGGGAGCCATGGGTGTCATGGCTCAAATAAGGAGATATTTTTTGTGGGAAGGGTGAAAGATAAACAGTCATCTAAAATGCTAAATGCTCTCCATAACATCGGCAGCATCAACCACTGCATTTATTGAGCTTCCACTATGTGCCGGTTTGTGCTATTTTAAAACAATTAATCCGAGCATAGCAGCTGTAGAGCCAGGATTTCATTTTTTCCATAATTCCTTCCCTGAAATTTACACAAAAGGTTTTTTGTTATTTTAAAAAAAAACTGAACTAAAATGATACTCTTGTATTCAGCCTGCTGGGTAGCAGAATCTTAAGTTAATTGATTCTATAAAAATCCAGTGCTTAAGCAGCCAAATATAATCATCTGTGAAATAACTGAACAACTGGTGGAAGCAAATGGTGTTCCACACACAGGAATAACCAGCTGGTAATAGTTTACTTCACAGCCTACCTATGACAAAACTGAGAAGTTTCACCTGACACTCGTCAACCTGGCCAACCTAGAACTATTTATACTGCAAATTATTAGAACATCCTAAGGAAAACATCTAAAGAGGTCAGACTCTTTTTTTTTTTTTTTTTTTTTTTTTTTGCGGTACGCGGGCCTCTCACTGTTGTGGCCTCTCCCGTTGCAGAGCACAGGCTCCGGACGCGCAGGCTCAGCGGCCATGGCTCACGGGCCTAGCCGCTCCGCGGCATGTGGGATCTTCCCAGACCGGGGCACGAACCCGTGTCCCCTGCATCGGCAGGTGGACTCTCAACCACTGCGCCACCAGCGAAGCCCCAGACTCATTTTTTTTTTTTTTTTTCTTTTCTTTTTGCGGTACGCGGGCCTCTCACTGTTGTGGCCTCTCCCGTTGCGGAGCACAGGCTCCGGATGCGCAGGCCCAGCGGCCATGGCTCACGGGCCCAGCCGCTCCGCGGCATATGGGATCCTCCCAGACCGGGGCACGAACCCGTATCCCCTGCATCGGCAGGCGGACTCTCAACCACTGCGCCACCAGGGAGGCCCCAGACTCATTTTTTAAACCAAATTTTAAACACCTTCTAGAACAGTGTGACTATATGAAAGACCTCTTCTTTGCTCAAATATTCAACTATATCATGTTGCTTTCTTCTATCAGTTTTTCAACATTTATTGGGAATTATACCAAGAATTACAGCTTGACTGGCAGCACTGCAAAATTTTCTAGTACTTGAGTTATTGATGGATGTAGGATGTCAATATAATGTTATAACATGCTTTATTCAATATTTGTGGCAATAAACTTCGGAATGAACTATGACATACCATAATTTTTTTGTGTTAATAGAGAATGAAGTCACCTACAGTTACATTTTATAGCCTCCTTTTAATGTTACAATTTCATCAGTCTTCCTTCAAAAATCTTTATAGGAAATATCTTGTCTCTTCCCACCCTCCATCAAGGGATAACAAGGTCAAAATGCAACATTAGTAGACTAAGAAATTAGAGTTAAGAATTATAATCCTTGGGACTTCCCTGGTGGTGCAGTAGTTAAGAATCTGCCTGCCGGTGAGGGGGATATGGGTTCAATCCCTGGTCTGGGAAGATCCCACATGCCGCGGAGCAACTAAGCCTGTGCACTATAACTACTGAGCCTGCTCGAGCCAGTGAGCCACAACTGCTGAGCCCACGTGCCACAACTACTGAAGCTCGCCCATCTAGAGCCCATGTTCCACAACAAGAGAAGCCACCTCAGTGAGAAGCCCGTGCACCTCAACAAAGAGTAGCCCCCACTCGCCACATCTAGAGAAAGCCTGTGCACAGCAACAAAGACCCAACGCAGCCATAAATAAATAAATAATTTTTTAAAAGAAGAATTATAATCCTCTACAATGTGAATTGTCAAGATTTGATGATCAGCCATAGGAAAATGCAAACACTGATACTGTAATATAGAGCTTTGGAAGGAAGGATAGCTCAGAGAATAAAGACTTCTGTTTGAATTCCTGCTACCAGCAATTAGATGTTTGTCTTTGGGTATGTTACATAATTTCTCTGAGCCTATTCTCTCATCTATAAAGTAATAACTTCTTCCCATGATTTTTATAAGAATTATATGTATTAAAGCATTAAGCATAGTGCCTCATTCAGCACAGAGCTAAATAATGTTTCTCTTTCAAATTTTAATTTGACCTCTCAGCTCTTGACCCAGCTCGCCTCTCCTTCATTCTTGATGATACACCCCTGACCTGTGTCTTCTCCAAACCTCCTCATTCCAGGAAATGCCCCACCATCTGCACAGGAGCTCGAGCCAGCAGCCTGAGCATCACCTGATTCTGTTCTTCCCCCATTCTCCAAACCTAGGCAATTATCAAGCCCTGTCAATGCTCTATCAAGATGATCCTCATGTTCCCTTTTAATTTAGTCTGAATTTCTTAGAAGTGAGGTTCAAAAATATCAGTAACTTGCAGAAACCTATAATAAAGTCTATTTTAAAGATTACTTTTAAATGAAGGGTTTGATCACAACTAGAGAAATGGTTTAAAGGCAAAAACTGTTCCTTAGAACAATGGTTTTACAGAATATGTCAGTGGGTGTTAGAAAAGAGATACATGGCCAAACAAATTTGGAAAATTCTAGATTAAACACAATTAAACAAATTTTCACTATTGTTACTATTTCTACTCTTAAGACTTCTCATAATTTTTAAACAGGCATTGAGATCCATAAGAAGAGATTGTTTCTTTTTCCCCTTCCACTCCATGCCAATCCACTCCCAACTACTTTAAACAAAGCACTTTCCTCTAACAGAAGAACTCAAGATTTGGCTATTAGCCACAAGCTAAAATAATTCAGTATCTTATACCCAGGAATTGAGTTCTTCTTTTAGAGGGAAATGTCTTTGTTTTAAAAACTTTGATTATGGAAATCCTTTGCTGTATTGCAGAACGTACTGCAGGATGTGTTTCATAGAACTCTTCTGAATCACAAATTTTAAAAAGAAAAGAAAAAATAGCAAACTGGCATTTCAGGGCAGGTAAATGTTGGGAAGCACATGTAAGGAAAAATAAATCAGCTACTTATACAATCTTCATGTGCCCCAGGACCTCATACAGTGCCCTTACCCATCACTTGTGGGTACACGAAGTATCCCATCAATGGTTAGATCAGCAGTTTGATAGCTCAAAACTCCCTACAGAATCTCATCTCCCACCCACCACCCGACACATACACAAACCTTCCCAGGTTTGTTCCCCGCCAGGGCTCTTTGTCAGCTCAGTGGTACCCTAAACTGTGTTAGAGCAGGTTGCTGCCCATGGTCCCAGAATCACTCAGCTCTGTCCTGCCCATAGTGCACCACACTCAAGGTCTCTGGAACACATCTCTGAGATCTCACTCAAGCTACCACCCACATGATCGCCCCACACCAGCACACTGGCATTGTTACTGGCTGTGCTGTTTATTCTCCAAACCACCCACCCTGACTCTGAACCAACATGAGCCAGCACTACACCTTGTTTCCTACATTCCCTGCTCCTTCCCAGTGCTCAGTTTCCCCTAAAGGCTCTGGCATACCTCCCTCTCCTTGATGTTGCCTACTCTTAGAGGAGACCCTAAACACAGCTGCTTTTCCCATGGCACTATGACCCTTTTAGGATTTCATGCTTAAAACTATCTCCTCCGGAGGTTGTGTGTGACACCAGGATGACTGATCCCATTGTCATTTCCTCAGGGATGCTGTAGATCAAGGATACATCCCATGGGCCAAATCCAGCCTGCCTCCTAATTCTGGACATAAATTTTTTCTTAAAATACAGTCACAGCAATTTATTTTAATACTGTCTATGGTTGCTTTCCACTACAATGCTAGAGTTGAACAGTTTGATACACAGAGACCTTATAGCCCACAAAGACTAAAATATTTACTTTTTAGACCTTTACAGTAAAAGATTGCTGACCCCTCGACAGATGAAAGAACAGAATGGTGTTAATCTTCAGTTAAGCCAGCAGAATTTGAGAATCAAAAAGGAGGGCACTGGCAACAGCGAGAACCTCTGAGCCGGCACTGTGGCAGGCAACAGCCCCGAGTGTGGGCAGCAGCCGGTCGCGGAGAAGTGCGAGACAATCCACGTTGCTACTGTCTGTGCCAGATACAACGTCAGCCTGGATACTGTCACCTTGTTGAAGACTGTCCTATTTCACAGGCAGAACCCCCTGCATTTCCACCTCATCGCTGACTCCATCGCTGAGCAGATCCTGGCGACGCTCTTCCAGACCTGGATGGTACCTGCTGTGCGAGTATACTTCTACAATGCAGATGAGCTCAAGTCTGAAGTTTCCTGAATCCCCAAAAAACATCTCTCTGGGATTAATGGTCTGATGAAGCTTTTCCTCACCAAGACTCTTCCTGCCAACCTGGAGAGGGTCATCGTCCTTGACACAGACATCACCTCTGTAACCGATATCACAGAGCTCTGGGCTGTGTTGCACCAGTTCAAAGCTGTGAGCCTCACAGGGTCTTGGTGCTCTGGTTGGGTGTCAGGCCTGTGCCTCTGAGGTGGAAGAGGTGAGTTCAGGACATTGGTCCACCAGCGACCTCCCGGCTCCATGTAATATCAAATGGCGAAAGCTCTCCCAGACATCTCCATCTCAACGCTAAGACCCAGCTCCACTCAAGGACCAAAAAACCACAGTGCTGGACACCCTATGCCAAACAACCAGCAAGACAGGAACACAAACGCACCCATTAGCAGAGAGGCTGCCTAAAATCATAATAAGGTCACAAACAACCCAAAACAAACCAATAGATGTGGTCCTGCCCACCAGAAAGACAAGATCAAGTCTCATCCACCAGAACACAAGAACCAGTTCCCTCCATCAGAAAGCCTACACAACCCACTGAACCAACCTTAGCCCCTGGAGGCAGACACCACAAACAATGGGAACTACAAGCCTGCAGCCTGCGAAAAGGAGACCCCAAACACAGTAAGTTAAGCAAAATGAGAAGATAGAGAAACACAGAGCAGATGAAGGAAAAAGGTAAAAACCCACCAGACACAACAAATGAAGAGGAAATAGGCAGTCTACCTGAAAAAGAATTCAGAGTAATAATAGTAAAGATGATCCAAAATCTTGGAAATAGAATGGAAAATTAAAAAAACGTTTAACAAGGACCTAGAAAAACTAAAGAGCAAACAAACAACAGTGAACAACACAATAAATGAAATTAAAAATTCTCTAGAAGGAATCAATAGCAGAATAACTGAGGCAGAAGAACGCATAACTGACCTGGAAGATAAAATAGTGGAAATAACTACCACAGAGCAGAATAAAGAAAAAAAGAATGAAAAGAATTGAGGACAGTCTCAGACACCTCTGGGATGACATTAAATGCACCAACATTTGGATCATAGGGGTCCGAAAGCAGAAGAGAAAAGGAAAGGGACTGAGAAAATATTTGAAGAGATTATACTTGAAAACTTCCCTAATATGGGAAAGGAAATAGTCAATCAAGTCCAGGAAGTGCAAAGAGTCCCATACAGGGTAAATCTAAGGAGAAACATGCCAAGACACATATTAATCAAACTATCAAAAATTAAATACAAAGAAAAAATATTAAAAGAAGCAAGGGAAAAACAACAAATAACACACAAGGGAATCCCCATAAGGTTAACAGCTAATCTTTCAGCAGAAACTCTGCAAGCCAGAAGAGAGTGGCAGGACATATTTAAAGTGATGAAAGGGAAAAACCTACAACCAAGATTACTCTACCCAACAAGGATCTCATTAAGATCTGATGGAGAAATTAAAACCTTTACAGACAAGCAAAAGCTAAGAGAATTCACACCACCAAACCAGATTTACAACAAATGCTAAAGGAATTTCTCTAGGCAGGAAACACAAGAGAAGGAAAAGAACTACAATAACAATCCCAAAACAATTAAGAAAATGGTAACAGGAACATACATATCGATAACCACCTTAAATGTAAATGGATTAAATGCTCTAACCAAAAGACACAGACTAGCTGAATGGATACAAAAACAAGACCCATATATATGCTGTCTACAAGAGACCCACTTCAGACGTAGGGACACATACAGACTGAAAGTGAGGGGATGGAAAATGATATTCCATGCAAATGGAAATCAAAAGAAAGCTAGAGTAGCAATTCTCATATCAGACAAAATAGACTTTAAAATAAAGACTATTACAAGAGACAAAGAGACACTACATAATGATCAAGGGATCAATCCAATAAGAAGATGTAACAATTGTAAATATTTATGCACCCAACATCGGAACACCTCAATACATAAGGCAAATGCTAACAGCCATAAAAGGGAAAATCAACAGTAACACAATCATAGTAGGGGACTTTAACACCCCACTTTCAACAATGGACAGATCATCCAAAATGAAAACAAACAAGGAAGCACAAGCTTTAAATGATACATTAAACAAGATGGACTTAATTGATATTTATAGGACATTCCATCCAAAAACAACAGAATACATTTTCTTCTCAAGTGCTCATGGAACATTCTCCAGGATAGATCATATGTTGGGTCACAAATCAAGCCTTGGTAAATTTAAGAATATTGAAATCATATCAAGTATCTTTTCTGACCACAATGCTATGAGAATAGATATCAATTACAGGAAAAAATCTGTAAAAAAATACAAACACATGGAGGCTAAACAATACACTACTAAATAACCAAGATATCACTGAAGAAATCAAAGAGAAAATCAAATACCTAGAAACAAATGATGATGAAAACACGAGGACACAAAACCTATGGGATGCAGCAAAAGAGTTCTAAGAGGGAAGTTATAGCAATACAATCCTACCTCAAGATACAAGAAACATCTCAAATAAACAACATAACCTTACACCTAAAGCAAATAGAAAAAGAAGAATAAAAAACCCTCAAAGTTAGGAGAAGGAAAGAAATCATAAAGATCAGACCAGAAATAATGAAAAAGAAATGAAGGAAACAATAGCAAAGATCAATAAAAGTAAACGTTGGTTCTTTAAGAAGATAAACAAAATTGATAAACCATTAGCCAGACTCATCAAGAAAAAAAGGGAGAAGACTAAAATCAATAGCATTAGAAATGAAAACAGAGAAGTAACAACTGACACTGCAGAAATACAAAGGATCATGAGAGATTACTACAAGCAACTATATGCCAATAAAATGGACACCCTGGAAGAAATGGACAAATTCTTAGAAAAGCACAACCTCCTGAGACTGAACCAGGAAGAAATAGAAAATATAAACAGACCAATCACAAGCACTGAAATTGAAACTGTGATTAAAAATCTTCCAACAAACAAAAGCCCAGGACCAGATGGCTTCACAGACGAATTCTATCAAACATTTAGAGAAGAGCTAACACCTATCCTTCTCAAACTCTTCCAAAATATAGCAGAGGGAGGAACACTCCCAAATTCATTCTGCGAGGCCACCATCACCCTGATAATAAAACCAGACAAAGATGTCACAAAGAAAGAAAACTACAGGCCAATATCACTGATGAACGTAGATGCAAAAATCCTGAACAAAACACTAGCAAACAGAATCCAACAGCACATTAAAAGGATCATACACCATGATCAAGTGGGGTTTATCCCAGGAATGCAAGGATTCTTCAATATACGCAAATTAACGTGATATACCATATTAACAAATTGAAGGAGAAAAACCATATGATCATCTCAATAGACGCAAACAAAGCTTTCGACAAAATTCAACACCCATTTATGATAAAAAGCCTGCAGAAAGTAGGCATAGAGGGAACTTTCCTCAACACAATAAAGGCCATATATGACAAACCCACAGCCAACATCGTCCTCAATGGTGAAAAACTGAAACCATTTCCACTAAGATCAGGAACAAGACAAGGATGCCCACTCTCATCACTATTATTCAACATAGTTTTGGAAGTTTTAGCCACAGCAATCAGAGAAGAAAAACAAATAAAAGGAATCCAAATCGGAAAAGAAGAAGTAAAGCTGTCACTGTTTGCAGATGACATGAAACTATACATAGAGAATCCTAAAGATGCTACCAGAAAACTACTAGAGCTAATCAATGAATGTGGTGAAGTAGCAGGATACAAAATTAATGCACAGAAATCTCTGACATTCTTATACACTAATGATGAAAAATCTGAAAGTGAAATTAAGAGAACTCTCCCATTTACCATTGCCACAAAAAGAACGAAATATCTAGGAATAAACCTACCTAGGGAGACGAAAGACCTGTATGCAGAAAACTATAAGACACTGATGAAAGAAATTAAAGATGATACAAATAGATGGAGAGATATACCATGTTCTTGGATTGGAAGAATCAACATTGTGAAAATGACTCTACTACGCAAAGCAATCTACAGATTCAATGCAATCCCTATCAAACTATCACTGGCATTTTTCACAGAACTAGACAAAAAACTTCACAATTTGTATGAAAACACAAAAGACCCCCAATAGCCAAAGCAATCTTTTTTTTTCTTTTTTTTTTTTAAAGAAGATGTTGGGGGTAGAGGTTTATTTATTAATTTATTTATTTTTGCTGTGTTGGGTCTTCGTTTCTGTGCGAGGGCTTTCTCTAGTTGTGGCAAGTGGAGGCCACTCTTCATCACGGTGTGCAGGTCTCTCACTATCACGGCCTCTCTTGTTGCGGAGCACAGGCTCCAGAGGCTCATGCTCAGTAGTTGTGGCTCATGGGCCTAGCTGCTCCGCAGCATGTGGGATCCTCCCAGACCAGGGCTCGAACCCGTGTCCCCTGCATTAGCAGGCAAATTCTCAACCACTGCATCACCAGGGAAGCCCCAAAGCAAGCTTGAGAATGAAAAATGGAGCTGGAGGGGGCCTCCCTGGTGGCGCAGTGGTTGAGAGTCCGCCTGCCGATGCAGGGGATACGGGTTCGTGCCCCGGTCTGGGAGGATCCCATATGCCGCGGAGCGGCTGGGCCCGTGAGCCATGGCCGCTGGGCCTGCGCGTCCGGAGCCTGTGCTCCGCAACGGGAGAGGCCACGACAGTGAGAGGCCCGCATACCGCAAAAAAAAAAAAAAAAAAAAAAAAAAAAAAAAAAAAAAAAAAAAAGAAAAATGGAGCTGGAGGAATCAGGCTCCCTGACTTCAGACTATACTACAAAGCTACAGTAATCAAGACAGTATGGTACTGGCACAAAAACAGAAATACAGATCAATGGAACAGGATAGAAAGCCCAGGGATAAACCCACGCACATATGGTCACCTTATCTTTGATAAAGCAGGCAAGAATATACAGTGGAGAAAAGACAGCCTCTGCAATAAGTGGTGCTGGGGGCTTTCCTGGTGGCGCAGTGTTTGAGGATCTGCTTGCTAATGAAGGGGACATGGGTTCGAGCCCTGGTCTGGGAGGATCCCACATGCCGCGGAGCAACTAAGCCCGTGTGCCACAACTATTGAGCCTGCGCATCTGGAGCCTGTGCTCCTCAACAAGAGAGGCCACGATAGTGAGAGGCCCGCACACCGCAATGAAGAGTGGCCCCCACTTGCCACAACTAGAGAAAGCCCTTGCACAGAAACGAAGACCCAACACAGCAAAAATAAATTAATTAATTAATAAACTCCTACCCCCAACATCTAAAAACATAATAATAATAAGCGGTGCTGGGAAACCTGGACAGGTACATGTAAAAGTATGAGATTAGAACACTCCCTAACACCATACACAAAAATAAACTCAAAATGGATTGAAGACCTAAATGTAAGGCCAGACACCATAAAACTCTTAGAGGAAAACCTCGGCAGAACACTCTGTGACATAAATCACAGCAAGATGCTCTTTGACCCACCTCCTAGAAAAATGGAAATAAAAACAAAAATAAACAAATGGGACCCAATGAAACTTAAAGCTTTTGCACAGCAAAGGAAAACATAAACAGGACAAAAAGCCAACCCTCAGGATGGGAGAAAATATTTGCAAATGAAGCAACTGACAATGGATTAATCTCCAAAATTTACAAGCAGCTCATGCAGCTCAACATCGAAAACACAAACAACCCAATCCAAAAATGGGCAGAAGACCTAAATAGACATTTCTCCAAAGAAGATATACAGATTGCCAACAAACACATGAAAGGATGCTCAACATCACTGATCATTAGAGAAATGCAAATCAAAACTACAATGAGGTATCACCTCACACGGGTCAGAATTGCCATCATCAAAACATCTACAAACAATAAACGCTGGAGAGGGTGTAGAGAAAAGGGAACCCTCTTGCACTGTTGGTGGGAATGTAAATTGATACAGCCACTATGGAGAACAGTATGGAGGTTCCTTAAAAAACTAAAAACAGAGCTCCCATACAACCCAGCAATCCCACTACTGGGCATATACCCTTAGAAAACCAAAATTCAAAAAGAGTCATGTACCACAATGTTCACTGCAACTCTATTTACAATAGCCAGGACATGGAAGCAACCTAAGTGTCCATCGACAGATGAATGGATAAAGAGGATGTGGCACATGTAGACAATGGAATATTACTCAGCCATAAAAAGAAACGAAATTGAGTTATTTGTAGTGAGGTGGATGGACCTAGAGTCTGTCATACAGAGTGAAGTAAGTCAGAAAGAGAAAAACAAATACCGTAGGCTAACACATATATGTGGAATCTAAAAAAAAACAATGGTTCTGAAGAACCTAGGGGCAGGACAGGAATAAAGACGCAGACAGGGAGAACGGACTTGAGGACACGGGGAGTGGGAAGGTAAGCTGTGACAAAGTGAGAGAGTGGCACGGACACATATACACTACTAAATGTAAAATAGATAGCTACTGGGAAGCAGCCACATAGCACAGGGAGATCAGCTCGGTGCTCTGTGACCACCTAGGGGGGTGGGACACAGAGAGTGGGAGGGTGACACAAGAGGGAGATGATATGCGGATATATGTATATGTAGAGCTGATTCACTTTCTTATAAAGCAGAAACTAACACACCATTGTGAAGCAATTATACTCCAATAAAGATGTTCAAATACAAAAAAAGAAAGAATTAAAGGATAAAACACTATTCTAGCACATGCCTGGGACACTGTAGGCCAGTCTGATCATGAAATCTAATTAAACAGTCAGAATTAAAGCCTACATGGGAATGATAAACCCCAAAATGAGGATCACAACTATCTCTGGGTAGAGGGATAAGAATGTGCTCATGGAAGGATAGAGATAATTTCAATTATATTTACAACAATGGTTTCTTCATTGAATAAGAAGTACAATGGTTTCTTAGGTTGAACGATAAGTACAAAAAGGTTCGTTTCTTTGCGTGTGCTACATGTCTTCCAGATCCACTTGCCCCTTTACCCCTTTGTCTCCAAGTCATAGTAGGTAACCTAGGTAGACTGCATCAAAAGGCTCCGTTGCCTCCTGCCTTATGACTGGGTCTGGCAAATAGGCAGCTCCAGCATGATTCAGAGAAAGGAACTGAAGTCAGGGTATTTGTTCTTCCAGCTTCCTGCAAACTGAGCATGACCCTTGACTGAAAGCCATAGCTCATAACTGGAGATCTCCACACCGCCCTCTCTGTCTCCAGTAACTGCTCCATTTGTATTAGTTATTTACCACACATAACAAACTCAGAAACTTAAAACAATGAACGTTTACTATCTCACAGATTCTGAGTGCCTCTGCCTCAAGGTCTCTCACAAGGATATAACCCAGGGTTCAACTGGAGCTGCGGTTTCATCTAAAGATTCAGTTGAGGGAAGATCCACTTCCAACTCGCTCATCATGGTATCACAGGTTGCTGAGGTGAGGAATCTCAGCTTCTTGTCACAACAGCTTCCCCATCAGCAGCTCAAGCCATGGCAGCTTGCTTCCCCCAGAGCAAATGAGTGAGACAACAACCTAATCTCAGAAGTGACATCCCATTATGTTCTGTTCATTAGAATAGAGTGAGTAGGTTCAGCCCACACTCAAGAGGAAGGGACTACACAAGGGCATGAACACATACTTACTGGGAGGAGGGGATGGGTGGAGGCCATCTTAGAGACTGCTCACCACACTTCTCCAGGCCTGGGGCGATAACCAGCTGTTACTAGCTCTATGATTACTAAAACAATCATCCAGGTTTCCTCAAACCCTGGTTAATAATTCCTTATTAAGCTCTCCTCAATTTATTTCAGTTTTCCAGGACCCTGATTTAGACATTATGCTTAAAATTGTTTTGTATGTCTAAAATATTTCTTACTAAAAATATTTTAAAATATGTTATAAATATAAAGGATGTGCTGGAATGTGATCTTGTTCATAAGATGTGAGAAAAATAGACATGTAACTTGCTTACCAAAGCCTTGTCTACAAATCTTTCTTAATGATTGAAATAATGAGTTTGAAGACAAAAACTAATGAATAAAGTGAAGTAGCCTTCTTGAATATCTAATATCTACTTGCCTAAAAATATAATGAATTCAAGAAGAGTTTAGATAAATCATGATTAGTCAGTTTTCATTTCTGAAATCTCCAAATATTTTGGATATATTCTCTAGTCTTTTAAAATAATATTACTCTGCCCTCCCACAAAAGTTCCTTAGCTCCACTATCAGGACACAGGATTAGCCATATGAAGGCTGACGATTTACCACTGAGTATGCTCTCCTAGCTCCTTCACCTTGTAATAAACCAGTTTTGTAAAGCATGTGCCTTACAAAAATCACTTTAAATAGTCTCATAAATTAGGAAGGTCAGGATAGTCTAAATTCAACGTAATATTCTATTCATAATCCTAATTTCATGCAAAAATCACTTCAAAATTTCCATTAACATCCATAATAAAGTACAAGAGGAAAGCAGTTGCAAATTAAGCTTGGAAATGAGGGAATCAAATAATAATGCTCAGAACGTTTGAGGGCCACAAGAATAATACTTGAAGGACTCAGGGCTGAGACTTCATTTTTCCAAACTGCTCAATGTAAAAGACAACAGTAAAAGTAACCTGAGCAAGGGTTTGAATGAGTAGAAAATGGAGACACACAGCCAAAAAGAGGAAGAGGGAACAAGGTTCAAGTCAAACCTTTCAATTATAAGTAATTCTAATCCTTCCTTGTTCCTTACATGAGAAATGGAATTTGTTCTGATAGAACAGGGTGAGGTAAGAAAAAAGAAAATGGAGAACTAGAAAGAAAGATAAGCTAAAAGCAATAATGAAAATTAATCATAACATCTGGGAAAATTTAGATGACCTTTATGGGAGCAGAGACACAAATTCCACTGAAACTAATTATCACATTTTCAACTTTGACTTTACGTGAAGTATGAATCTAGAGAGTAAAATAAATGTTTACCTTTAATGAAATGACTTTCAGGTAATAATGCATTGCTATCTCACAGACAGGTTGAAAACATTTTTCCATTACTAACATTTTTGCCAGTACTTGACATTTTCATCAGTCACTGCCATACTTATAAATCAGAAGTTTAGTATTAATGCTAAAATAATTTCCATGTTATTCCTTCCTAGAGAATTATTTTGATCCCAGTAGTATCTATCACATTCTGAAAAAAAAAAAATGGGAAGCAAGACTTTACATGTTAGCTCAATACTTACAGATCCCAGGGTTCCCTCCCATCCCTCCTCTTCTCCTCTACCTAAGTATAATTCTCCAAACTAGAATGGAGGCAACTCATTTCTGGAATGTCTAGCCATACAGACATAATAACCAAAGAATAAATCTAAAATAGATGGCAATTTTTATCTTTAGTCATTGGATGAGTTATGAATTTCCTAATCTTCTAGTGAAGCTTGAGAAAAACACAGCCAATCACTTTGGAAAAATATTGCTGGTTTATGAAATATATCCTTTGATTATCTGATCTGAAAAGTATATTTTTAAATCAAGGAAAATTTTCAAAACGGGTATAATTTTACAACTTGGAAATAACTTTTAAATTGCTTGCACAGAAGTCTATAATTGCTTGCACATAAAAATTAACCTCTGACATTAAATACTAAGAGTATACTTCAATTAACTATATTTGCCCATTGCAATCATCTGAAAAAGTTTATTATTTTACATTTTATAGCCAACAAATTCTTCTAAGTCTTATGAGCAACCATCTCAAAATACAGTAAATGCCACTGGCCATTAAATAAAATTCCCTAAGGAAGCTCATACAGTGACGGTGATGACTCATCACTCTATGTTTATTAGCAGGTTATAGGTGAGTAAATACCATTGACACTAATAAATCACCTCAGATCATTATGTTGAGAAGGATTATGGTGATAATATCAATGTCACAGCTGTATCACTTATTCCATCTGTATTACCTCGTTCCATGTATGCCTCATTCATTACCTCCTTTTCCCCTATTACTCATTGAAAGGAGGCAGCATCTACTTAAATGTTATGAAAAAAATAGGTCACAAACAAACGAAAGCCAAAGACTTGTAATGGGAACAGAAACTCTCCTGTGAATGTTAATATTAACTTTCACTTGATTAAAAAAAATGAAGTATTCTTATCTGAAGAGAAACTTTGCCTTGAGTATAATACATTTGAATTATGAAGAGTTTTTGTCTTTTAGAGTTCAGAGCTCCTCATTACCTAGAGAGAGATGACTAAATTACAGAATAATAAGCTGATATATTTGAAAGGAAATGCTGGTGCATTTGATTTAATCAAACGATTATAAAATGACATTATCAGATCTTTCAGACAGGAAAATGGATTCTTTGAAATTGGACATCGAACAAAAATCAAACAATGGAATTCCACTCTAACTCGGAAATTTTTTTAAATATCCACTCAACAAATATTGACGCACCGAATATTTACTGAACCCTACCATGTGCTAGACACTGTACCCAGCACTGGAAACATGTAAATAAGAAGATCTCTGCCCTCATGATGCTTACAGTCCATAGAGGAAAAAGGTAAGCAGAGAGATTCTGCAACACTGAGAGATAAGAACAGTATTAAACGTGTACATTCAAAGATAGTCTCTAGTTACTGTTATAATAGAGATGATGTCTTAGTCCCTTCAGGCTGCTATAACTAAATACCACAGGCTGGGGAGTTTATAAACAACAGAAATTTATTACTCACAGTCCTAGAGGCTGTAAGCCTGAGATCAAGGTGCCAGCATGGTCAGGTGAGAACTCTCTTCTGGGCTGCAGCCTTCTCATTGTATCTGCACTGGTGGAAAGGTCAAGGAAGCGCTCTGAGTGTCTTAACAGCACTAATCCCACTCATGAGGGCTCCACCCTCATGATCTAATTACCTCCCAAAGGCATCACCTACTAATACCTTTGGAGGTTAGGACTTCAACATATGAATTTGGGGGAAACACAAACATTCAGACTGTAGTAGATGTGTTGCAGTCTCTTTTAACAAGATATAGGACATTTCTTAAAAGTTCTATTGAATAGGGCTTCCCTGGTGGTGCAGTGGTTGAGAGTCCAACTGCCGATGCAGGGGACATGGGTTCGTGCCCCGGTCTGGGAAGATCCCACATGCCGCGGAGCGGCTGGGCCCGTGAGCCATGGCTGCTGAGCCTGCGCGTCCGGAGCCTGTGCTCCGCAACAGGAGAGGCCACAACAGTGAGAGGTCCGGGTACCGCGCAAAAAAAAAAAAAAAAAAAAAAAAAAGTTCTATTGAATAATGAGCTCATCTTGGAGGTGAGGAAAGTAAAATAAAGTGTCAGTCTATGTTTTAGAAATTATCTCACCATATACTATTAATATCACTTGTTTTGAAAGAAAAATAAGAGATGTTAATGTTCTGTGAGTCTGATGGGATAACATTGAAATGATGACCAAGACCTGACAAAAAATAAAGTTTTGATAACCACATTCTATCTCCTTGAGCAATTAGCGTCTATCTCTTCTGTGCCTTACAGAGAAATGAGTGGATAGAAGATAAGCCCACACCATTCTGCCTCACAGCTGAGGTGTAATAGCCTTGCTGTTGGAAGGACCAGTCAGGAGTTAGCAGGAGTGTGTGCATGGAGGAGGGGGAAGGGAGCTCTATGAAGAAGTCTGAGACCTAATCACAGAGACATTAAACCTCTTGCATTCAGATCACTTACAATCCTTTCTCCTCTAACATCCCCTATACTGAAGTTTGGAAAGAGGGAAGACAAAGATTACACAGCTGAGTCTCCCTCCTCCCAGATGCTTTTATCCTGTGGGGGGAAATGCACTGGCTGACCCACAAAGTTTATGGTTCTGATCAGGAGGGGCAAATATGAGGTGGATCGCTCCATACCACCAAGTCCACTATTTGTTCTGCAACTCTGTCAAGCGCCTGGTAGAAAGAGTGCTCAATTTGGTCAAAACACATAAATGAGTTTGGCAACCTCTTAGAAAAAAACTTGGTCAGAAGCCATTCTGCAATAAGCCCTTACCACAGCCCAAATAGGTTCCTCCTTGATAGAATTCATGCTTTCAGAGGGTAGAGACTTAGTCTTTCATCATGTCCCCAGGGTTTAGTACCAGTGTGTTTTTCCCTGCATGAGATGCTTCAGAACTTGGTTAGTGCTAAATAACTGAATGAATGAAAGGTTGCCTGAGGGATTCATACTAAAGTCAAATATTGGATTCTAGTTTCCTTATTTTATTTTAAAGCATAACACATAAGTACATCTGTTTACAGCAGAAACAGGCAGGACAGAATCACTTCCAACCCAACTAGTCATGCCATCACAGAGCAACCGCAGGAGTTGCTGTGCACTTCACCAGGTGGTGGGACCTGCTTAGCATCTTCCAGATTGCAAATCCCATGGATGGCATCAACTGTTTCCATAAGGTTTAGTCAAAATGGAGAGAGGTATTGGTGATCTTCTCTTTGTTACTGATGTGTAATAACACATGGATAAGTTCACATGCACTGTTCTAAGTTACGGCTTTTGGTCATACTCTGATGGACTGACACAAAATCAATAGGACTACAGCCAGAAAGTGGCCAGCATGGAAAATAATGAACTCCTACACCAGTTGTTTCATTTATTTTTTTCACTTTTCCCCTGAGAACCATGGTGAGCTATGAAACTCCAGGGTTCCCATGCTTCATTGCAAATACAATCTGATCGGGCTGTCGTACTTATCTTTATTATCTCCTCCCCTACCTTCTAACCCCATCCCAGGACCTAGGACAGTTTCTAGAACACAGTACACCTCATAAATGTTTGTCAGATTACTGGCATATCTTTGTAGCTAAATATAATATAGGGGAAAATATACATATTCTTAGAAATCCTTATACATTTGAAAATCTCAAGAGGCCAAGAATGATATTTCAAATGGACTTTATACTGAAAAACCTCAGTAAAGGAAACCAAACAACATCTCATTATCTGAAATTAACTGCTTGAATCTGTTACAAATGTATTTTTATTATTTTTATCAGGTTTCTTTATAACTTTACTCCATAACATTTTTAATTGAAAGCTGTTTAAATCATTGAAATTCAACTGCCTACTTGCTCAAAGAAGATATTTATATAATTATTTATTTGTTTCTCCATTAAAAATAACTGGTTCACTGCATGCAGAACTGAATTCTTTTAATGGTATTTCAATTCCTAAGCATATTTAAAAGGAAGAACGATCTGGCATTTCATTGGAGTTTTATTGAATTCTTTGATAATATATAGGCACATTATGGGCATCAAATTTTTCTTGCTATACTATAGATGTCATTCATATCCACCCAGAAAACATTTGGATTAACCACAGTTCACTTATTTTCCTTCAAAAATGATGACTTTTAAACACTGAGACAAGAAATCTATATTTTAGTTTATTATTCAGCATGGTTTCTAGTTGTTTCCATTCTGAATCTACATTACCAGTAAATCAATTCTAATTTTCTCCAAACTAAAATTACTCAAAAAAAATTTCCGCAATAGCAAACATTGATCCAGCATGAAAACTGAAATAATTTAAAATTCATTACTTGTTCTGTTCCCTCACCCATTCACTATTAGAAATAAAATAACTCTTCATCCCCCCCCATTCTATGCCAGTGAAATTGAGCTACTGCATCATTCTTTTATAACAAACACTCCCTTTTTCAAACACAGTTATGCAAGACAGGAACAGCTTCTCAAAAAACACAATTATGTTAGACAATTATTTAATAACTATGTAATTCAAACTCTAACTTTTAGTCAATAATATTTATTTGGTGAAACACAATGAATTTTTTAGGTTAAGTGGAACGGTCTAAAAATTTAAGTATAGTTTAAGCTCCTTTCATAGATGGTACTATGGACCCATCTGTTTTAATTAGACTTGGAGGGAAAATTCTTTAAAATACGTTAAAACTTTGAATAATTTCAAATTTTTTTAAATTATAATAATTTGCAGATACATTATTTAATGTGTATGTTCATGTATATATTAAATGTATCTTTGACATATATAGGGACAATTATTATAATCCCATTTTATTGATGTAGAAAGTGAAAGACTAATGAGTTGTAAAATGTATGAAACAAAAGGAATAGGATCTGGGTTTCCCAGTACCTAATCAAGTGCATCTCTTCTGATTATTAACTTTTACAGATTCAAATTCTAAAATGAATTGTGTTAACATCTTCAAAACCAAAATTTCTCTCAGTTATTACAGCATCTTGAAGTTCAAAGATGTTAGTAATTTTCATTTGTTCACATTGGTTCAATTGCTGTAGAGATCAGGTTCAGAGCACTGTGAGTTCAATTCATTTAAAAGCACACATTGGGTTTCCCTGGTGGCACAGTGGTTAAGAAATCCACCTGTCAGTGAAGGGGACATGGATTCGAGCCATGGTCCGGGAAGATCCCACATGCTGCAGAGCAACTAAGCCCGTGCACCACAACTACTGAGCCTGAGCTCTAGAGCCCACAAGCCACAACTACTGAGCCCACATGCCACAACTACAGAAGCCCATGCGCCTAGAGCCCATGCTCCACAACAAGAAAAGCCACCGCAATGAGAAGCCCATGCACCGTAACAGAGTAGCCTCCGCTCGCTGCAACTAGAGAAAACCCATGCACAGCAGCAAAGATCCAACACAGCCAAAAATAAAATGAATAAATTTATTTAAAATAAATTAATAAAAAAAATAAAAGCACACATTGAGGGAACTCCCTGGCGAGCCAGTGGTTAGGACTCCATGCTTTCGCTGCTGACGGCATGGGTTCAATCCCTGGTCAGGGAACTAAGATCCTGCAAGCCACGTGGTGTAGCCAATTAATTAATTAATTAGAAGCACACACTGATGCCGCAGACCAATATAAACAAGGAACTGCAGGTGTAGCAACGAGCAAAGATGATGAATACAGGTTGGGAAATACTGAGTGTGGGATCCAAAGAGAGATACTCAATTAAAGTTATTCAGTAGGCATTTGTATATATGGACTTACCATGCACCAGTTAATTATGAAGGCACTTGGGACCCAAAAACAAATCCCAGTAGGGAAACAAAGGAGGGAATAGGTGTCAGCATCTTTCAGAGTCCAGCTAGGGCACAGAAGTCACACTTACTTTTAACAGACAGAATTTAATATAGATAATTATAATCTATATATTGAATAGCTGAAAAGGCAGACAGAACTCTAAGGTATCACAGAGGTAAAAACCACAGGAAGCCATTACCGCACCTAGAGTTGGAAAAAAAAAAAGGGAAGAGGTTGGAATTATTAAAATTTAGAAGCTTGTTGAAGGGGCCTTGTGTGGGGACCCAGACTAATCGAGGAGGGGGCACTGCTTGCCTGATGCTGGTGTGTCTCTGAGGGAGTTGGACAAGGCTGATCCTGCCAGCATTAGTCAAACGAAAACTGGATTCAACTGCCTCTTTGGACACAACTGCCGTGGCCAGGGTGAAGTAAGGTAAGGGTGACCCTGACAAAATCAAAAAGCCTGCAGGAACCAACAGAAAAGAGCAAGTCCACCTCCCTTCTCCCTCCACCAGCTGTGTGTGCTCCCTGGCACCCCCTGTTGGCAAAGCCCAACACGGACACTCCTGACTAAGCAGAAATGTGGTATACAGAGTCCCAGCCTCAGCATGACGGAGTAGGGAATAGAAGTATGATAGGTTTGGAGCTGAGAGAGACAACAGCTTAGTAACTGACACATAATGGTTTATTTCAGTTGGAAGGAAGAGGTTCAGAAATGATCTGATAAAGTTAAACTAAGTCATAGATACTTGATTGCACTGAGCCATTATAATATATCAAGCATGGTATTAAGCACCTAATAAGTCCACTAGCTCATTTAATTTAACCCTCACAACAACCATACGAAGTAAATATTATTATTCCAAGATTACAGACAAGAAAACTGAGGTTCAGGAAGCTTAAGTGAATTGACCAAGCTATATAGTTAGTATTTTTTCTGGTCTAAACGTTTCTTTTCCTTTATAACTTGAGGTAGTAGCTTTTAAACTGTGGTCTGTGGAACCCTCAAGCTCCAAGAGATTACCTGAGGGGCCCCAGGGAGGATGACATCAGATGAGCCCTGGCTCCCCCATCCCTGGTTCAAACTGCAGCAACTCTACTTTTACCTATTTTATAAATGAAGTGGGTACAGAGGGAATGTGGGAAGCCATGTAAGATTCCACTTGGAAGAAATAGCTAATGCTGCTAAAATAAAGCTTGAAAACCTCCTCCTTAAATGCAGATTAGTATATTTTTTACCCTATAGAGTTACTTCTGAACAATTCCTGATTGCTTAGTTTACTATCACTTCTCTCCTAGTTTAAAGGTGAGAACTGCTTTTTTAATATCCTACTGGTATCATCTAGTTGCTCCTTTCCTAAACTGATGGCTCCTACTAAGAAAAGATGCTTTTAATTTATCCCAGAGTTTGACAGACTCAATAGTGCTCTTGGCCTTCTGCATTCTATCTCTCCACTCAAGAATGAAGCCCAGAAACTGCCTTATCTCACAGCCACCTCCAAAGTTACCTCCTCATTACCTCTCCCAGTTGATATTTGACTTCTCCATCTTTAAACCTAGAATCATGCTAAGGCTCTGGGGGCTTCCTAAAGGAGAGAAACTACTTTTTTACTCGACAGACTAAAATCATAATACCTATGTAAAAATTTTAAAATGAAGCCCCACAGGGCATCTACTGAAACCCTATTCAGGCTGCTCATCCCCCAGCAAGCCAGGAAAGTCAGGTAGTGTGTGTTCATTTCATAGCAGAACTTTGTGTTAAGTCAAATCCAGTCATTAAATAAAGGGTTACTAAGGAGTAGCTGTCCTTGACCTACAATTTGTAAATCTTTTCATTTATAAAAATTAATTGTATTTCAGCTGAGTCTAGTATTTTAGTCATTATGTGAAAGCTATACACGACTATCTTTGAGAATGAGGTGGGGGATAAAGACTATAAAATTTGGGTCATATTTATAGTTAGTTATTCATATGCACAGAAAGGAAATCTTTGTGCATCTTAAACTTTGTCAAAAAATTCTTCAATTATATCAAAGAGCCATGATATGACATTAGGTAAGGATGTAAATTAATTTTAAGCCATGTGGAGACATTAAGAATGAAAAGGAACATGCCATGGAGAATTAAGGACAGTTAAAAACACATAGGGGGCTTCCCTGGTGGTGCAGTGGTTGAGAGTCTGCCTGCCGATGCAGGGGACATGGGTTCATGCCCCGGTCCGGGAAGATCCCACATGCTGCGGAGCGGCTAGGCCAGTGACCCATGGCCGCTGAGATCTGCGCGTCTGGAGCCTGTGCTCCGCAACGGGAAAGGCCACAACAGAGAGGCCCGCGTACCATGCAAAAAAAAAAAAAAAAAAGAAAGAAAGAAACACTTATGGACCAGAGAGCAGACAGCAAAAGCAAGAAGAACTACAATCCTGCAGCCTGTGGAACAAAAACCACATTCACAGAAAGACAGACAAGATGAAAAGGCAGAGGGCTATGTACCAGATGAAGGAAAAAGATGAAACCCCAGAAAAACAACTAAATGAAGTGGAGATAGGCAACCTTCCAGAAAAAGAACTCAGAATAATGATAGTGAAAATAATCCAGGACCTCGGAAAAAGAATGGAGGCAAAGATCGAGAAGACGCAAGAAATGTTTAACAAAGATTTAGAAGAATTAAAGAACAAACAAACAGAGATGAACAATAACTGATATGAAAACTACACTAGAAGGAATCAATAGCAGAATAACTGAGGCAGAAGAACGGGTAAGTGACCTGGAAGACAGGATGGTGGAATTCACTGCTGCGGAACAGAATAAAGAAAAAAGAATGAAAAGAAATAAAGACAGCCTAAGAGACTCTGGGACAACATTAAACACAACAATATTTGCATCATAGGGGTCCCAGAAGGAGAAGAGAGAGAGAAAGGACCCAAGAAAATATTTGAAGAAATTATAGTCGAAAACTTCCCTAACACGGGAAAGGAAATAGCCACCCAAGTCCAGGAAGCACAGCAAGTCCCATACAGGATAAACCCAAAGAGAAACATGCTGCGACACATAGTAATCAAATTGGCAAAAATTAAAGACAAAGAAAAATTATTGAAAGCAGCAAGGGAAAAACGAAAAATAACATATGAGGAAACTCCCATAAGGTTAACAGCTGATTTCTCAGCAGAAACTCTACAAGCCAGAAGGGAGTGACATGATATACTTAAAGTGATGAAAGGGAAGAACCTACAACCAAGATTACTCTACCTGGCAATGATCTCATTCAGATTCGATGGAGAAATCAAAAGCTTTACAGACAAGCAAAAACTAAGAGAATTCAGCACCACCAAACCAGCTCTACAACAAATGCTAAAGTACTTCTCTAAGTGGGAAACACAAGAGAAGAAAAGAACCTACAAAAACACACCCAAAACAATTAAGAAAATGGTCACAGGAACATACATATCTTAATTGTATGATAATTACCTTAAACGTGAATGGATTAAATGCTCCAACCAAAAGACACAGACTTGTTGAATGGTTTTTAAAAAAGACCCATATATATGCTATCTACAAGAGACGCACTTCAGACCTAGGGACACATACAGACTGAAAGTGAGGGGATGGAAAAAGATATTCCATGCAAATGGAAATCAAAAGAAAGTTGGAGTAGCTATACGCATATCAGATAAAATAGACTTTAAAATAAAGAATGTTATAAGAGACAAGGAAGGACACTACATAATGATCAAGGGATCAATCCAAGAAGAAGATGTAACAATTATAAATATTCATGCGCCAAACATAGGAGCACCTCAATACATAAGGCAATTGCTAACAGCTATAAAAGAGGAAATCGACAGTAACACAATAATAGTGGGGACTTTAACACCTCACTTACACCAATGGACAGTTCATCCAAAAGAAAATAAATAAGGAAACAGAAGCTTTAAATGACAAAATAGACCAGATAGATTTAACTGATATTTATAGGACACTTCATCCAAAAACAGCAGATTACACTTTCTTCTCAAGTGTGCACAGAACATTCTCCAGGATAGATCACATTCTGGGTCAAAAATCAAGCCTCAGTAAACTTAAGAAAATGGAAATTATATCAAGCATCTTTTCTGACCACAACACTATGAGACTAGAAATCAATTACAGGGAAAAAAACATAAAAAACACAAACACATGGAGGATAAACACTACATAACTAAATAACCAAGAGATCACTGAAGAAATCAAAGAGGATATCAAAAAATACCTAGAGAAAAATGACAATGAAAACACGATGATCCAAAACCTGTGGGATGCAGCAAAAGCAGTTCTAAGAGGGAAGTTTATAGCTATACAAGCCTACCTCAAGAAACAGGAAATATCTCAAATAAACAATCTAACCTTAAACCTAAAGGAACTAGAGAAAGAAGAAAAAACAAAACCCAAAGTTAGTAGAAGGAAAGAAATCATAAAGATCAGAGCAGAAATAAGTAAAATACAAACAAAGAAAACAACAGCAAAGATCAATAAAACTAAAAGATGGTTCTTTGAGAAGATATACAAAATTGATAAACCATTAGCCAGATTCATCAAGAGGGAGAGGACTCAAATCAATAAAATTAGAAATGAAAAAGGAGAAGTTACAACAGACACCACAGAAATACAAAGCGTCCTAACAAACTACTACAAGCAACTCTATGCCAATAAAATGGACAACCTGGAAGAAATGGACAAATTCTTAGAAAGGTATAACCTTCCAAGACTGAACCAGGAAGAAACAGAAAATATGAACAGACCAATCACAAGTAATGAAATTTAAACTGTGATTAAAAGTCTTCCAACAAACAAAAGCCCAGGACCAGATGGCTTCACAGATGAATTCTATCAAACATTTAGAGAAGAGCTAACACCCATCCTTCTCAAACTCTTCCAAAAAATTGCAGAGGGAGGAACACTCCCAAACTCATTCTATGAGGCCACCATCACCCTGATATCAAAACCAGACAAAGATTCTACAAAAAAAGAAAATTACAGACCAATATCACTGATGAATACAGATGCAAAAATCCTCAACAAAATGCTAGCAAACAGAATCCAACAACACAATAAAAGGATCATACACCATGATCAAGTGGTATTTATCCCAGGGATGCATGGATTCTTCAATATACACAAATCAATCAATGTGATACACCATATTAACAAACTGAAGAATAGAAACCATATGATCATCTCAATAGATGCAGAAAAAGCTCCTGACAAAATTCAACACCCATTTATGATAAAAAAAACTCTTCAGAAAATGGGCACAGAGGGAACCTACCTCAACATAATAAAGGCCATATATGACAAACCCACAGCAAACATCATTCTCAATGGTGAAAAACTGAAAGCATTTTCTCTAAGATCAGGAACAAGACGAGGATGTTCACTCTCACCACTATTGTTCAACATAGTTTTGGAAGTCCTAGCCATGGCAATCAGAGAAGAAAAAGAAATAAAAGGAATACAAATTGGAAAAGAAGAAGTAAAACTGTCACTGTTTGCAGATGACATGATACTATACATAGAGAATCCTAAAAATGCCACCAGAAAACTACTAGAGCTAATCAATGAATTTAGTAAAGTTGCAGGATACAAAATTCATGCACAGAAGTCTCTGGCATTCCTGTACACTAATGATGAAAAATCTGAAAGTGAAATCAAGAAAACACTCCCATTTACCATTTCAACAAAAAGAACGAAATACCTAGGAATAAACCTACCTAGGGAGATGAAAGACCTGTATGCAGAAAACTATAAGACACTGATGAAAGAAATTAAAGATGATACCAACAGATAGAGAGATATACAATGTTCTTGGATTGGAAAAATCAATACTATGAAAATGACTCTACTACACAAAGCAAACTACAGATTCAATGCAATCTCTATCGTATTACCAATGGCTTTTTTTTTTTTTTTTTTTTTTTTTTGCTGTACGCGGGCCTCTCACTGTTGTGGCCTCTCCCGTTGTGGAGCACAGGCTCCGGGCGCGCAGGCTCAGTGGCCATGGCTAACGGGACCAGCTGCTCCACGGCACGTGGGATCCTCCCGGACCGGGGCACGAACCTGTGTCCCCTGCATCGGCAGGCAGACTCTCAACCACTGCGCCACCAGGGAAGGCCCACCAAAGGCATTTTTTACGGAACTAGGACAAATCATCTTAAAATTTGTATGGAGAAACAAAAGACCGCGAATACCCAAAGCAGTCTTGAAGGAAGAAAACGAAGCTGGAGGAATCAGACTCCCTGACTTCAGACTATACTACAAAGCTACAGTAATCAAGACAATATGGTACTGGCACAAAAACAGAAACATAGATCAATGGAACAAGATAGAAAGCCCAGACATAAACCCACATACCTATGGTCAACTAACCTATGACAAAGGAGGCAAAGATATACAATGGAGAAAAGACAGTCCACTCAATAAGTGGTGCTGAGAAAACTGGACAGCTACATGTAAAAGAATGAAATTAGAACACTCCCTAACACCATACACAAAAATAAACTCAAAATGAATTCGAGACCTAAATGTAAGACTACACTATAAAACTCTTAGAGGAAAACCTAGGCAGAACACTCTGTGACATAAATCACAGCAAGATCTTTTTTGATCCACCTTCTAGAGTAATGGAAATAAAAACAAAAATAAGCAAATGGGACCTAATGAAACTTCAAAGCTTTTGCACAGGAAAGGAAACCTTAAACAAGACAAAAAGCCAACCCTCAGAATGGGAGAAAATATTTGCAAATGAATCAACAGACAAAGGATTAATCTCCAAAATATATAAACAGTTCATGCAGCTCAATTTTAAAGAAACAAACAACCCAATCCAAAAATGGGCAGAAGACCTAAATAGACATTTCTCCAAAGAAGATATACAGATGGCCAAGAAGCACATGAAAAGCTGCTCAACATCACTAATTATTAGAGAAATGCAAATCAAAACTACAATGAGGTATCACCTCACATCAGTTAGATTGGGTATCATCAGAAAATCTACAAACAACAAATGCTGGAGAGGGTGTGGAGAAAAGGGAACCCTCTTGCACTGTTGGTGGGAATGTAAATTGATACAGCCACTATGGAGAACAGTATGGAGGGTCCTTAAAAAACTAAAAATAGAATTACCATACGATCCAGCAATCCCACTGCTGGGCATGTACCCGGAGAAAACCGTAATTCAAAAAGACACATGCACCCCAGTGTTCATTGCAGCACTATTTACAATAGCCAGGTCATGGAAGCAACCTAAATGCCCATCGACAGATGAATGGATAAAGAAAATGTGGTACATATATACAATGCAATATTACTCAGCCATAAAATGGAACAAAATTGGGTCATTTGTAGAGCCGTGGATGGACCTAGAGACTGTCACACAGAATGAAGTTAAGTCAGAAAGAGAAAAACAAGTATCGTATATTAACGCATGTATGTGGAACCTAGAAAAATGGTACAGATGAACCAGTTTGCAGGGCAGAAGTTGAGACACAGATGTAGAGAACAACGTACAAGGGCTTCCCTGGTGGCGCAGTGGTTGAGAGTCCGCCTGCCAATGCAGGGCACACGGGTTCGTGCCCCGGTCCAGGAAGATCCCACGTGCCGTGGAGTGGCTGGGCCCGTGAGCCATGGCCACTGAGCCTGCGCATCTGGAGCCTGTGCTCCACAACGGGAGAGGCCACAACAGTGAGAGGCCCGCGTACCACAAAAAAAAAAAAAAAAAAAAAAAAAGAGAACAAATATACGGACACCAAGGGGGGGAAAACTGCAGTGGGGTGGGGATGGTGGTGTCCTGAATTGGGCGATTGGGATTGACATGTATACACTGATGTGTATAAAACTGATGACTAATAAGAACCTGCAGTATAAAAAAACAAAGAAACAAACAATAAAAACAACTAATACTAAACTTTCTTTGGGTTATTTGTATGGAAATATGTTAATATAAATGTTTCAGACATTACAAAAAATTTCTAAAAATCTTATATGTTCTGGTTTAATGTTATAAGCCATAATTCTAGTTATTACTTTAAAATGCATACCTCAGAAATAAAAAAAATAAAAATAAAAACACTTATGGCTTTTTGATCTGTACAAAGAAAACTATAACATTTTATCATCGTAAAGCAATCACTCTTCATAATATTTAAATGCTTACCTAAGAATTGGAGAGAATACCTTAAATCAAAGGAAACTAATTCCTTACAGTTACTGTGTGTGGGTTTATCATTTCCAAAATACCTTTCCTGATTACTCATCTGAGCTAGAGAACAATCCTTTACCCAGGAGAGGTATGTGTATCCTCAATTTACAACACCCAAAGATATTTGATGATAAGCCCAATGTCACACAGAAAGGTAAAGAAGAATGACATCTAGTCCTCTGCCTTCCACTACATCACACACAGCATCCAACAAGACAAGCGGACCTAGCAAAGTGCCTGCACCTGCACACTAGGGTAAACATGTGCTCATGTGTGCACACACAGGCTCTCCTTAATCTAAAATAACCAGGAAAATTTTAAATAATTCCAAAAATGGCATTCTGAACAGCTTTATTATAAGAAACTATAAAACTCACATAGCTAAGCTTAATTTTGTTACACATGCATTTATCACAGTCTGATAGGTGTTACTGTATTTTCATACATCTCAGTTTCACTATTAGACCATGAACTCTTTGAGAAAAAGGACCATACCTTATATTTAATGTATATATTAAATGTATTTTTGTCCTCAGAGAATTTAACAAAATGCCTTACACATAGTATGTATTCAATACGTGGGGTGAATTGTAATTCAAGCATAACTATACCACAAATCTTCTATGAATAAAACAAATTTAACTGTTTTTACAAAGTAGTCAACTGACGCAAAGCCTTGATGTAGATTAACCAAGACAAGTTAGTGTCACAGTCAGATATAAACTCTAAAATCTAGACAATATAACAAAGAATTTTTGAGATTTTAGAAGCCTTTTCATAAGCTTCTGTTTCACCTGTTACCTCTGTTTTAGGCAGTTTTGGGTGCTATTAAAGTTACAGTCAGAATCCTAAATCAGTGCACATCTAGCTTACTTGACATACCTGTATTGAGCCACTGATAGATTCTTAATACAAATGTGTTGTGTGAATAAATGAAGGATGCTATCAACAAGTAGCCCAGGGACACCAGAAAGATCCTACGCTGTGTCACTCAGGCTCCAGGCATTAATTTCCATATGAAGCCAGATTAATTAACTGCTCCTCCAGCTCCTTCGAGTCTCCCCACTGATCTGAAAAGTGGGCAAGTCACCTGCCACACCACTTACATCCACAGCAGCCTACAGAAAAAGAGCCACTGATGCTGTAGTAAATTGAGGTCTTACTTTTATAGCAAAGTCCCAGCTCAGGACCCATCAGCTTCACTGAGCTGAGCCATTTTGGAGAAGAAACTCTTTCTTACTCTAGAAATCTCATTGTAATTCCACTTCTTTCATTTTCCTAGTATGAGATCATAAGCATCTGGATCTCCATGGCCAGGCCAAAAATGAATGAGTGAATGAGCATTCTACCCAGAAACAAATATGTTGTATGCAACATACATCCCTGGATTTTAATAATATAAAGTGTTTTTCATATTACATTCTCCAATTACATTCAAACCCTGTAATTAATTTTCACTAATCTGAAATTTCATTTAAAGATGAGAAAAGAATAGCCTGACTTTATTTCTGAATATATAGACATAAAAGCCCTTTCTATTTCTTTAAGTTCCCTATGGGAAGTTTCTAAAAAGTTCTTTAATTTTAATTTATCTTGGGTCTTTCCATTTTTTAACATAATACTAAAGAATCACTAGGCCTATGTGTCCTACATGAAACCATATTCAGTACTCCTCACAAGCTCTCCTGATAAAAAGTTTGGCTGTATGTATTTAAGTAATAAACTAGCGAAAAGGTTAAGGAACTAATATTGGTAAATGAATCCTTCTCAAAAGCAAACTTGAACAAATGCCAGTGTACACATTACCTCCTTATCAAAATTATGTCAAGGACAGTTTTAAAAACCATCCAAGATCTTCTCAGAGTTCAGTTCAAGCCACCTGAACTGCAGTGAATCATTCCATCCTCTGTGCTGTACTGCCATTGTGTCCACTTTGTCTCATGTCACATTAGAAGACGTTTTGAAAGAACCACAGTTTTCAGATATTTTCCTACCAAGCACAGCACATTAACAGAAACTGAAGATAAGGGGAAATGCAAATAATTTAAAAATTGGAGAGAGAACCATACATAAGTAATAAAATTTCAGTGCTCTCCTGAGCATTTACAGACCTGTCCTCAATGCTGAGACTGTCTCTACTATACTTAATAAAAGTCAATTTGGTAACAAAGATATAATCCTACACTACCCTGCAAAGACTTTTTCCTCCAAAAGGAAACTTTGAAATACAGGAAAGAAAAGCATGACTATTAGCTAATATGACAGATGGCAGAGTGACATTCCCACCAAGCATAGCTGTGATTCATGTATGTGCAAATAACCATTCAATAGAAAAATCTCTACAGCACCAAACAGAAATTCTGACCAAATCATGGGTTGTCATGACAAGTCCTCATTATTTTCCCAACCCTGGAAACTGTTATCCATCTGGAATCTAATGGTTCAGCCACACCTACTGGTAGTAAAAACAAGGGTAGATACCCCTAAACAAAATATTTAACAATACATTATAATGGGCATCTTCTCTGAAAATGGTTCTGAACTCTGACAGCTCTACTTCTATTACACAATTGTGCAAATCATGGATGCTCAACCCAATTAACATAATCAGATTTCTTCAACTGAAAATTTGGATTTGGAATCAAGCAGCCCATCAGCAGCATGCCGACATGGGCACTCTGGAGCACCTCAGAAAATGAGCCAGGTGTGGGGGTGGCTAGAAAACAGAAAGGAGGTGACGGCTTTCCAGTCTTTCCAGATCCTTTTCAGGGTCCCTGATGCATTCCTGCTCTTGTGATGTATTCCTGTCTCCTTATTATAAATTCCACTTTGTTGTTTAATTCTCCTTGAGTTGACTTGCTACCTACAATCCAAAGCCTTAAGTAATCATACACCTATAGATTAAATTAGTTACTGTTATATTTTATTTGCATTTCCAAAAAACTACAGCGTATTTCCTCACCCAAAGTATAAGCTCCGTGAGAGCAAAGACTATTCTTTATACTCCTTACACACACACACACACACACACACACACACAATAGTAATATACTGACTATACAATTATACATGCAATATATTATTTGAATATTGTAATACACTGAATATAGTAAGCCAGCTTTAAATACTTGCTCATTAATTATGGCTCTATATTGACATCTTTTTGCCTTTTTATTAAAAAATGTTCTTGTTTATAATTATGATCCATCGCATGACCTACATACAAGCACATATGTTGTTTGGGAGTGTTTCCTCAGTATTTGAAAACACCAGGAATTAATAACCTCCTGGGTCTGTTTTCCAACTTTTGGATGACAGATTGTGTTATGTGTTGTTCCTTCTATTACTACTGAAACTAGTCCGTGTTAAAATGCAAACTAAGAAAAACAAAGAGCAGCTCTTGGGAGAATAAATACACTACCCAGAGAGGTGGTGAGATCCCCTCCCCTTGGGAAAAAGTTTGTGTAACCAGGTCAGAAAGAGTTCAACTATGTGGCTCCATTGCTGAAGAGCAGGTGGCAGGAAAGAAAAGGGCTGCCTTTAGTGATCTTCCGTGTTTTTTTTCCTTGATGTCCTTCCAGACTGTAACCATCACCTCTTCCCTTGAAATTTCCTCTCCCAGTTATTTGGGATGGAACCCTGAGAGTTCCATGTGTATTATTTAACCCCAGAGTGACCAGGAGCAGGTCTTTGTTTATTCGTTTGAGGGTCCTCATATTCACACCTTTCTATTCCCAATAACAGAAGTCAATGTTCTCATTACTACACTCTGAGATCAAGCAACAATCTCCAAGCAGGACTCTCTGGTTTATCTCATTTCTTTCCAATTTGTTCTCCATAATACTACCAGTTCTAAGCTATGTGTTTCTGCATCACTCCTTTACTCAAAAATCGACATGGCTCTCAGAGGCCAAAACTGATCTCATTTATCCATTTAATCTAATTTCCTACTACGCTTATTCAACCATTCAACAATGTATAACAATCCTTCAAGGACAGGCATTTTCTAAGCGTTAGGAAGATTACAGACAAGTAAACAGGATGCAGTACCATGGTGATAAGTGGTATGATAGAAATATGTATATGGTGCTAAGAAAGCATACAGAAGGCAGTCTAAATGGGTTTATCAGAAAATGCTTCCTGGAAGAAGTTACCAAGAAATGAAATATAAAGAGCAAGCAATTATTAGGAAGGTGATGATGAGTAAGAAAGTAGCCTTGGGAAAGCTAGGGGTAGGGATACGGAGAAAGGGAAGTATTCCAGGCAGAAAGAAATATGCCCATGAGCCAGTAAGCAGGTGGTGGTGGCAGAGATGAAGGAAAGTGATGAAGATAAGTACAATCAATAGGACTTGGTAACAGATTGGATGTGGGACGTAAAGGACAGGGAGGCACCAAAAATGACTCTACCAGATGTCTATCATGAGCAACCATGTACACAGGAGTGTCCTATAATGAGGTGAATGTGAAAGTATTTGATAAGAAGGTCATAAAGTCTGAAGAAAACCATTTTTCAATATGGCATCTTGGATACAGGTAAGAATATTTTAAAGGTGAGCTCTTGAGAAGGATGCATGAATATATTTATAGAAGAATATGCATCAAATAATTAATATTTTCTAAACCAGTATGATGGTCTCTTATGTATATCTTCTAAATGTTTTGGTATGAACACCTATTACTTTACAGCATTAAAAATAGAGGGATATTTCAAACAAAATAGTATTTAAAAATCTTAAAATATATATTAAATATATATTTTGTAATAAGGCTTATATAAGATAGAAGGATGAGGCAAGATTGCAGCAAAATACAACCATTTTTACATTTTTCTGGGATCAGTATGATGCCTATTTCTTCTTTAAAGAAAAAGAAAGAATTGCATATTTGCAAAAATACAAATGAGGTACCACCATCAGATATTCAGATCAAACTCATCTGGTGAAGTGTGGCAGAGTAATATTCCAAGGCTCACAACATCTATTCACAGGTTCCCTAGGGTGTTAACTTCCTCCACACTGAAGAAAGTAGTAAGCAAGGCTCATGGCCCAACAGAGTTCATCAATAGTGCTGAGAAATTAAGGCAAAATCATTTCTCAGAAAGAGCATGAACTTAATTATTTGAATTTTTTCACTTCTACCCCAGGCTTTCTGGCTCATATCAGTCAAGTTATTTTACCATTAGAGGCATGAATGTATTTTTTTAATTTACTCATTATTTTTTGCCTTCATCTCAAAGGGCTTGAGGTCACTACAGACCTTTAAATGAGGCTCGTCCTTAAAATGAGGAAAACACCAAGACTCATCTCACAATATTTAACACTTTGAAAAACTAGGTAATGTTATTTAAAATCCAATATCAAATCATGGCTACGAGGAAGAGATAATGACCGTCAGCTGATTACTCAGTTTGGCATCTGTCGCAAAAACAGACTACCTACTCACCAAACAGGCTGCATCGTTATTCCTGGATGCACAGCTACACTGAGTGTAGCCTCGTGGCAATTTAGAAGAGGATGGTGGCAGTGGAGATGGAGAAGAGTGATAGATTTGAGGTTCGGTAGAATCATTAGGACTCAGTAACAGATTAGATGTGGGAGATGAGGAGAGAGGGAGTTATCAAATATGACTACCAATGGCTAGCATTAGCAGCTGCATGGACCAGAGTATATAATGACATAAAGAAAAGTGTTAGACTGATAAAGGGATCATAAATTATAAAGGAGAATTTCAGTCAGTATGACATCTTGACATGGGTGAAAACAGTGGAATGTGAATAGAAATTGCGTTTGCCACTTACTACCCTGGTGCATGTAAAAACCTCCCACTACCATCCTTCATTCTGTTTCTCTACCTACTGGCTAAATGCAGCAGACTCCAAGGACCTGGTATCTGGTGGAGCCATAGAAGAAAGGAGACTGGGTCCCTGGTTGACCACATGGAAAATATATTAGTTTCCCATGGCTGCTGTAACAAATTACCACAAATTTATTGGCTTAAAACAATGCAAATTTTTTCTCCTACATTTCATGAGTCAGAAGTCCTAAAATGGTTCAATGGGGCTGTGTTCCCCTGGAGGCTCAAGGGGAGAATGTTTCTTTCCCTTTTATAGCTTCTAGAGACCACTGCATAGCTCATGGACCCATCCTCCATCTTTAAAACCAGCAGCATAATATCTTTCAATCTCTCTCTTGGACCCTCTACTTCTGTCATCACATGCCTTCTGTGTCTATCCTGACTCCCTCCCTCCCTTTTAATAACCCCTGTGACTACACTGGGCCTACCCAAATAATCCAGGATAATCTTCCCATCTCGAGATCCTTAATTTAATAACATCAAAGTCCTTCTTGCCATGTATGGCTCAGATGATTAGGACATGGACATCTTTTGGGGGGGCATTATTCTGTAAACCACAAAAGATTCTGGACTTCCCATGAGTGAGAGAAAAACTACTATTATGTTAATCCACTAACTTCAGGGGGGGATGCCTCTTATTAGCTGATATTACTTTAATAATGGTATCTATAGATCCACCAGTAAACATCTGTCCCTAGCTGGACTGTAGGATAGCAACCATACCTTATGGTTACTAAAAAACTGCCCTACGCATAACATGTTATAATACTCTGGTAAAGGTACTGCCAAGACATGAAATGGTACAAAAAGAAGTACATACAGAGACACAGGTGAGACTGATAACTCATGGACAAGGTCTAAGTAATCATATACTTAAAGTTTTTTCCTACCTTTCATGAAATGTAGGACTGTGGAATTATTACTTCAAGGTCAAGTCAACCTCAATGTCCATGGATTTTACTTTCTATAAGCTTTCTATTGAAATCATGATTGGGTTTTCACCAAGTGTTGTTTTTAATGAGAAGAAAACTAAAAGATGAGGTAGGGTCATGTTCCCTCTAGACATTGATCACCAGCAAATTCCTAATTACTCTAATGACTGTTTACTGGAAAAAAAATTTAATGTGCTTTCATGTCTTCCAATTTAGAAAAAGAATCAGACTTTAATGTGAATGCATTTTTAACATTTTTCCGTGCTTTAGGGAAGCTGCTTTTAGGAGGGAAGTGTAATGAATGTTTTTAATCATACTAAAATGATTTGCCCAGAGTCTGTGGTTTAATTCAACTTTTCAATAACAACAAAATAGAAGACTAAGCATATTTATCAGTAGGGCTCCTCCTTTCTCAACATGGCTACCTACTGTTTAAATATATTTGGAAGGTAAAACTCAGGGCAATAGGAAAAAATAAGCCTTCCTGGTTGATTTTTTTCCAAATACATCTAAAGGGATCACTGCCACTCTTCTGAGAACTCCTGACCCCATCCCTCCAAGCAGTTCCCATCCTCAAAATCCACCTCACCCTATCCCACAGATACATTCCTTCCCTTCTTCCCTAGTTTGTTCTTATGCGCCCTTCAGGTTTTCAATAAATTCTTAATGTCATCGATGAGAATGTCACGCTGAGAAGATTTAAGTCCCGTTGTTCTACTCAGGCCTTTAACTGCAAAGCAAACAACCTGCTTTCAATAAGCTTGTCCTCAGATTTAAACTGACTTGATAAATGAAGACTGATTTTCTGAAATCAAAGAATAATTTCTGTCCCGTTTTTCTTCTCTTTGATTTGAATCATACTCTCAGAGATTCCATCTAAATATCTCCCTGAGGATGCTCCAATCGCCTCACCATCTTCACATCTCACTGCTTCTAAAGTGCTGCAACCAAACCTTGGTGATATTCTAATGATGCCTTTCTCTTCTCAGCCTAGAAAATAGCAGGTATCAAGGGGAGACAGATTTGAACACTATAATAAGGAACGAGACAAAGGCTTTTACACACAATAAAGAATTGATCTGTAAACGTTGACTGGTTCTTGAAAAGGGGTGAGCAGACACAGAAAATAAATCATCTGAGAGAAGGCCTTTTTCCCCGTAATGCATCTAAGGTACAACTTTGCAACTGATATTCATAACCTTAACAAAGTTTCCAGAAAATGAAATATATAATCATTATATGTTCTACCATTAATCATGTTTCAAAATATATGTGAGCAGTTACATCACACTTCCAAGTTATCCATTTTTAAAAACTCACAAACTAGATTCTGGAAAATGAAATGGAAGGCAATCAAGTGGGTAATTTGTGCAAAATCCACGTGCCTCAATTCTAGTAATTCTGAGTAGTCCAAACACCTCTTCACCACTTCTTTTGGCTCTCCACACATCCATTTTCTGGCCCATTTCATGAAAAGGAAAGGTATCAAGGAAACGTCCTAGAGAGAAGTTGGAGGCACTAGTGAATGCAGGCCAATGAATCCCTGTAGATGAACCATCCAGTTCTGCTTGGCTCTGGGCAGTGTTCCCTCTGTTGTCTCTGCACTGGGATAATGTGACAAGATAGCTCCAGTACACGGCAAAAATTTAAGTGAGCAGGTATAAAGTAGCTCCATACCTCTCCAACAATTAAAGCAACACTCCTTAGATCACCTCTTTTGTCTCTGCATTTGTTAACTTCCCTCTCTCAAGAACTACCCCCAAGGATGTAGGACAATAGACTTTATTCTAAAGACTTTGGAATTCTTCACTAAAAGGTATGATTAAGGACTAAAAATATTACTACCCAAACTAATTAGAGGGAGTTATGGTCTAATTTAGTTCTATGATGCAAAGCTGTTCTGAATTGGTTTTACTGGAAACACAAATTCTATTATATTCTAAATTCAACTGCACAATTCCACAGCAAAGAACTGGGTAATCCATATAGCTCTTCAACTTTCTTGTTAAGATTCAAAGTTTTGCTTATTTTGGGTTATAAAATATGAATTATTTCAGTGAATCAACCTCTAATTTCAAGGAGATTTGAGGAACAACTCTTTAATCAATCTTTATCATGCTTGCTTAAACCTTGCCAGCCATCTCTCTCCTGAAAGGAAATTAAAGTGAGAAGAGAAAGAATCTGAAAGACCTGCCATAACACAGCTGGCTACTTAACAGATAAATCTTCATAAGACCCATCATTCTGAAGAATGACATAATTTTAGTTCTAAGCACTAAGCATGCTCAGAAAAAGTTATAAGGCAGTGCAATGAGAAATCAGAGTAATAATTTATATGTGTGTGAACAGACTATCTAGGTAAATATTTACATCTGATAAGTAATGCATACTCATTATTTATCATTCATTTTTTAATAGTTTTCCTGCCTTGAAAATATTTTTTTACCCAAGCAGATATTCAGCTTCTCCACAGTTTTTAATTATTACCAACACAAAACACATATTAGTTTTTACCACCTTTATGTATTTTTTAATTATAATTCTAAGTTTTCTGCCACAATTCACAAAATAAGCACCTAAAAGCCAGGCTTTACCAGTTCCAGAGTGTCAGTTTAAAAAGTAATTTTTACCTTCTCTTAGACATCAGAAAACATTAGGAACAGAAAGAGATACAAAGTAAATAGAATGACAAATACTTCTATGACCCAAAGAAAAAGAAGCTACCATTACATGCTCCCAGACACTGTGCAAAGTACTTTATATGGATTATCTGATTTAATCCTCATAAAAACTCTCTAAGGATGTTCTATATTATCTCCATTTGATCAATGAGGAAACACCCTCAGTGAGGTAAAGCAACTTGCCCAAACCACAAACCTAGTGAGAAAATGGCCTATGGTTTAAGTCCAGATTTGTCAGGACAAAGTGCTCACTTTCTGTGACATGTTGCCTCTATGTGCGGACACAGGCCCACCTGGAAACTGGTATGTGATGCCTGCTCACATGCCGAGGCAGAGATGGTTAGCTGTCTACGACTTGTGCCACCCTTCCATGCATACTGTTGTTGGTAAATATCCACTCCATGACTCCATTTCCAACCACCACCCCTTACATCTAGGAGAGGCTATACCATGGACAGGTTGTTACCAAGGGAATAGGGGCAGAACTGATGTATGCCACTTTTAGAGCTGGCCCATAAAAACCTCCCAAGAGATCCTCCATGCTCACCCACCATTCCATCTTCCATTTGATGTCAACTAGTGTTGCCAGATAAAATGCAAGACACTCCGTTAAACTTGAATTTCAGGAAAACAACATATAATGTTTCAGTGTACGCATATCCCATGCAATACTTGGGACATACTTATACTTATCAGGGGCATTGGCATTTGGATTGCCAGATTTAGCAAATAAAATGCATCAAAAATGTAAATGTGAGACTTCTGGGTAAGATGGCGGAAGAGTAAGACGCGGAGATCACCTTCCTCCCCACGGATACACCAGAAATACAGCTACACGTGGAACAACTCCTACAGAACACCTACTGAACGCTGGCATAAGACCCCAGACCTCCCAAAAGGCAAGAAACTCCCCACATACCTGTGTAGGGCAAAGCGGAGAGATCCCCACACAGAGGATCGGTGCCGAGCGGCACTCACCAGCCCGAGAGGCTTGTCTGCTCGCCCGCCGGGGCGCGCAGCGCTGGAAGCTGAGGCTCGGGCTTCGATCAGAGCGCAGAGAGAGGACTGGGGCTGGCGGCGAGAACTCAGCATGAAGGGGGCTAATGTGCCACAGCTAGCCGGCAGGGAGTCCGGGAAAACTCTGGAGCTGCCGAAGAGGCAAGAGACTTTTTCTTCCCTCTTGGTTTCCTGGTGCGCGAGGAGAGGGGATTAAGAGCGCTGCTTAAAGGGGCTCCACAGACGGGCGCGAGACGCGACTGAAGGCACGGAGCCCGGTGACGGGCGTGGGACGCTGGGGCTGCTGCTGCCGCCGCCAAGAAGCCTATGTGCGAGCGCGGGTCACTGTCCACACCGCCCTTCCAGGAGCCTGTGCAGCCCGCCACTGCCGGGGTCCCGGGATCCAGGGGCGGCTTCCCTGGGAGAACGCACGGCGCGCCTCGGGCTGGTGCAACGTCACGCCGACTTCTGCCGCTGCAGGCTCGCCCCGCACTCCATGCCCCTCCCTCCCGCCCGGCCTGAGTAAGCCAGAGTCCCCGAAGAGGCTGCTCCTTTAACCCTGTCCTGTCTGAGCGAAGAACAGACGCCCTCCGGCGACCTACACGCAGAGGCGGGGCCAAATCCAAAGCTGAGACCCAGGAGCTGTGAGAACAAAGAAGAGAAAGGGAAACCTCTCCCAGCAGCCTCAGAAGCAGCGGATTAAAGCTCCACAATCAACTTGATGTACCCTGCATCTGTGGAATACATGAATGGACAAGAAATCATCCCAAATTGAGGAGCCCGGAGTCAGTGCTGTGCCTCTGAGGTGGGAGAGCCAACTTCAGGACACTGGTCCACAAGAGACCTCCCAGCTCCACATAATATCAAACGGCGAAAATCTTCCAGAGATCTCCATCTCAACACCAGCACCCAGCTTCACTCAACGACCAGCAAGCTACAGTGCTGGACACCCTATGCCAAACAACTAGCAAGACAGGAACACAACGCCACCCATTAGCAGAGAGGCTGCCTAAAATCATAAAAAGTCCGCAGACACCCCAAAACACACCACCAGACGTGGACCTGCCCACCAGAAAGACAAGATCCAGCCTCACCCACCAGAACACAGGCGCTAGTCCCCTCCACCAGGAAGCCTACACAACCCACTAAACCAACCTTAGCCACTGGGGACAGACACCAAAAACAACGGGAACTACGAACCGGCAGCCTGCAAAAAGGAGACCCCAAACACAGTAACATAAGCAAAATGAGAAGACAGAAAAACACACAGCAGGAGAAGGAGCAAGATAAAAACCCACCAGATCTAACAAATGAAGAGGTAATAGGCAGTCTACCTGAAAAAGAATTCAGAATAATGATGGTAAAGACGATCCAAGATTCTATTTCCCAGATCCAAAATCTTGGAAATAGAATAGACAAAATGCAAGAAACAGTTAACAAGGACCTAGAAGAACTAAAGATGAATCAAGCATCGATTAAAAACACAATACATGAAATAAAAAATACTCTAGACGGGATCAATAGCAGAATAACTGAGGCAGAAGAACGGATAAGTGAGGTGGAAGATAAAATAGTGGAAATAACTGCTGCAGAGCAAAATAAAGAAAAAAGAATGAAAAGAACAGAGGACAATCTCAGAGACCTCTGGGACAACATTAAACGCACCAACATTCGAATTATAGGGGTTCCAGAAGAAGAAGAGAAAAAGAAAGGGACTGAGAAAATATTTGAAGAGATTATACTTGAAAACTTCCCTAATATGGGAAAGGAAATAGTTAATCAAGTCCAGGAGGCACAGAGAGTCCCATACAGAATAAATCCAAGGAGAAATACGCCAAGACACATATTAATCAAACTGTCAAAAATTAAACACAAAGAAATCATATTAAAAGCAGCAAGGCAAAAACAACAAATAACACACAAGGGAATCCCCATCAGGATAACAACTGATCTCTCAGCAGAAACTCTACAAGCCAGAAGGGAGTGGCAGGACATAATTAAAGTGATGAAGGAGAAAAACCTTCAACCAAGATTACTCTACCCAGCAAGGATCTCATTCAGATTTGATGGAGAAATTAAAACGTTTACAGACAAGTAAAAGCTGAGAGAGTTCAGCACCACCAAACCAGCTTTACAACAAATGCTAAAGGAACTTCTCTAGGCAAGAAACACAACAGAAGTAAAAGACCTACAATAACGAACCCAAAACAATTAAGAAAATGGGAATAAGAACATACCTATCGATAATTACCTTAAATGTAAATGGACTAAATGCTCCCACCAAAAGACACAGAGTGGCTGAATGGATACAAAAACAAGACCCATATATATGCTGTCTACAAGAGACCCACTTCAGACCTAGAGACACATACAGACTGAAAGTAAGGGGATGGAAAAAGATATTCCATGCAAATGGAAATCAAAAGAAAGCTGGAGTAGCAATTCTCATATCAGACAAAATAGACTTTAAAATAAAGACTACTAGAAGAGACAAAGAAGGACACTACATAATGATCAAGGGATCGATCCAAGAAGAAGATATAACAATTGTAAATATTTATGCACCCAACATAGGAGCACCTCAATACATAAGGAAAATACTAACAGCCATAAAAGGAGAAATCGACAGTAACACACTCATAGTAGGGGACTTTAACACCCCACTTTCACCAATGGACAGATCATCCAAAATGAAAATAAATAAGGAAACACAAGCTTTAAATGATACATTAAACAAGATGGACTTAATTGATATTTATAGGACATTCCATCCAAAAACAACAGAATACACATTTTTCTCAAGTGCTCATGGAACATTCTCCAGGATAGATCATATCTTGGGTCACAAATCAAGCCTTGGTAAATTTAAGAAAATTGAAATTGTATCAAGTATCTTTTCCGACCACAATGCTATGAGACTAGATATCAATTACAGGAAAAGAGCTGTAAAAAATACAAACACATGGAGGCTAAACAATACACTACTGAATAATGAAGTGATCACTGAAGAAATCAAAGAGGAAATTAAAAAATACCTAGAAACAAATGACAATGGAGACACGACGACCCAAAACCTATGGGATGCAGCAAAAGCAGTTCTAAGAGGGAAGTTTATAGCAATACAATCCCACCTTAAGAAACAGGAAACATCTCGAATAAACAACCTAACCTTGCACCTAAAGCAATTAGAGAAAGAAGAACAAAAACATCCCAAAGTTAGCAGAAGGAAAGAAATCATAAAAATCAGATCAGAAATAAATGAAAAAGAAATGAAGGAAACGATAGCAAAGATCAATAAAACTAAAAGCTGGTTCTTTGAGAAGATAAACAAAATTGATAAACCGTTAGCCAGACTCATCAAGAAAAAAAGGGAGAAGACTCAAATCAATAGAATTAGAAATGAAAAAGGAGAAGTAACAACTGACACTGCAGAAATACAAAAGATCATGAGAGATTACTATAAGCAACTCTATGCCAATAAAATGGACAACCTGGAAGAAATGGACAAATTCTTAGAAATGCACAACCTGCCGAGACTGAACCAGGAAGAAATAGAAAATATGAACAGACCAATCACAAGCACTGAAATTGAAACTGTGATAAAAAATCTTGCAACAAACAAAAGCCCAGGACCAGATGGCTTCACAGGCGAATTCTATCAAGCATTTAGAGAAGAGCTAACACCTATCCTTCTGAAACTCTTCCAAAATATAGCAGAGGGAGGAACACTCCCAAACTCATTCTACTAGGCCACCATCACCTTGATACCAAAACCAGACAAGGATGTCACAAAGAAAGAAAACTACAGGCCAATATCACTGATGAACATAGATGCAAAAATCCTCAACAAAATACTAGCAAACAGAATCCAACAGCACATTAAAAGGATCATACACCATGATCAAGTGGGGTTTATTCCAGGAATGCAAGGATTCTTCAATATACGCAAATCAATCAACGTGATACACCATATTAACAAATTGAAGGAGAAAAACCATATGATCATCTCAATAGATGCAGAGAAAGCTTTCGACAAAATTCAACACCCATTTATGATAAAAAGCCTGCAGAAAGTAGGCATAGAGGGAACTTTCCTCAACATAATAAAGGCCATATATGACAAACCCACAGCCAGCATCGTCCTCAATGGTGAAAAACTGAAACCATTTCCACTAAGATCAGGAACAAGACAAGGTTGCCCACTCTCACCACTCTTATTCAACCTAGTTTTGGAAGTTTTAGCCACAACAATCAGAGAAGAAAAGGAAATAAAAGGAATCCAAATTGGAAAAGAAGACGTAAAGCTGTCACTGTTTGCAGATGACATGATACTATACATAGAGAATCCTAAAGATGCTACCAGAAAACTACTAGAGCTAATCAATGAATTTGGTAAAGTTGCAGGATACAAAATTAATGCACAGAAATCTCTGGCATTCCTATATACTACTGATGAAAAATCTGAAAGTGAAATCAAGAAAACACTCCCATTTACCATTGCAACAAAAAGAATAAAATATCTAGGAATAAACCTACCTAAGGAGACAAAAGACCTGTATGCAGAAAATTATAAGACACTGATGAAAGAAATTAAAGATGATACAAATAGATGGAGAGATGTACCATGTTCTTGGATTGGAAGAATCAACATTGTGAAAATGACTATACTACCCAAAGCAATCTACAGATTCAATGCAATCCCTATCAAACTACCACTGGCATTTTTCACAGAACTAGAACAAAAAATTTCACAATTTGTGTGGAAACACAAAAGACCCCGAATAGCCAAAGCAATCTTGAGAACGAAAAATGGAGCTGGAGGAATCAGGCTCCCTGACTTCAGACTATACTACAAAGCTACAGTAATCAAGACAGTATGGTACTGGCACAAAAACAGAAAGATAGATCAATGGAACAGGATAGAAAGCCCAGAGATAAACCCACGGACATATGGTCACCTTATCTTTGATAAAGGAGGCAGGAATGTACAGTGGAGAAAGGACAGTCTCTTCAATAAATGGTGCTGGGAAAACTGGATAGGGACATGTAAAAGTATGAGATTAGATCACTCCCTAACACCATACACAAAAATAAGCTCAAAATGGATTAAAGACCTAAATGTAAGGCCAGACACTATCAAACTCTTAGAGGAAAACATAGGCAGAACACTCTATGACATAAATCACAGCAAGATCCTTTTTGACCCACCTCCTAGAGAAATGGAAATAAAGACAAAAATAAACACATGGGACCTAATGAAACTTAAAAGCTTTTGCACAGCAAAGGAAACCATAAGCAAGACCAAAAGACAACCCTCAGAATGGGAGAAAATATTTGCAAATGAAGCAACTGACAAAGGATTAATCTCCAAAATTTATAAGCAGCTCATGCAGCTCAATAGCAAAAAAACAAACAACCCAATCCAAAAATGGGCAGAAGACTTAAATAGACATTTCTCCACAGAAGATATACAGACTGCCAACAAACACATGAAAGGATGCTCAACATCTTTACTCATTAGAGAAATGCAAATCAAAACTACAATGAGATATCATCTCACACCAGTCAGAATGGCCATCATCAAAAAATCTAGAAACAATAAATGCTGGAGAGGGTGTGGAGAAAAGGGAACCCTCTTGCACTGCTGGTGGGAATGTGAATTGGTACAGCCGCTATGGAGAACGGTATGGAGGTTCCTTAAAAAACTACAAATAGGGCCTCCCTGGTGGCGCAGTGGTTGAGAGTCCGCCTGCCGATGCAGGCGATACGGGTTCGTGCCCCGGTCTGGGAGGATCCCATATGCCGCGGAGCGGCTGGGCCCGTGAGCCATGGCCGCTGGGCCTGCGCGTCCGGAGCCTGTGCTCTGCAACGGGAGAGGCCACAACAGTGAGAGGCCCGCATACCGCAAAAAGAAAAAAAAAAAAAAAAAAAACTACAAATAGAACTACCATATGACCCAGCAATCCCACTACTGGGCATATACCCTGAGAAAACCATAATTCAAAAAGAGACATGTACCAAAATGTTCATAGCAGCCCTATTTACAATAGCCCGGAGATGGAAACAACCTAAGTGTCCATCATCGGATGAATGGATAAAGAAGATGTGGCACATATATACAATGGAATATTACTCAGCCATAAAAAGAAATGAAATTGAGCTATTTGTAATGAGGTGGATAGACCTAGAGTCTGTCATACAGAGTGAAGTAAGTCAGAAAGAGAAAGACAAATACTGTATGCTGACACATATATATGGAATTTAAGGAAAAAAATGTCATGAAGAACATAGGGGTAAGACAGGAATAAAGACACAGACCTACTAGAGAATGGACTTGAGGATATGGGGAGGGGGAAGGGTAAGCTGTGACAAAGTGAAAGAGTGGCATGGACATATATACAGTACCAAACGTAAAACAGATAGCTAGTGGGAAGCAGCCGCATAGCACAGGGAGATCAGCTTGGTGCTTTGTGACTGCCTGGAGGGGTGGGATAGGGAGGGTGGGTGGGAGACGCAAAAGGGAGGGGATATGGAAACATATGTATATGTATAACTGATTAAATTTGTTATAAAGCAAAAAATTAAAAAAAAATGTAAATGTCCCAAATATTGCATGGGATATACTTATACTAAGAAGTTATTTGTTGAACTTTTATGAAACAGAAACAGACTCACAGACATAGAAAACAGACTTGTGGTTGCTAAGAGGGAGGGGGAGTGGGAGAGGGATGGGCAGGGATTTGGGGGTTAGCAAATACAAACTATTATATACAGAATGGATTAACAACAAGGTCCTACTGTATAGCACAGAGAACTATAGTCAATATTCTGTGATAAACCATAATGGAAAAAAAATTTTTTAAAGAATGTATATATGACTGAATCACTTTGCTGTACAGCAGAAATTAACACAACATTGGGCTTCCCTGGTGGCGCAGTGGTTGAGAGTCCACCTGCCGATGTAGGGGACACGGGTTCGTGCCCCGGTCCGGGAAGATCCCACATGCTGCGGAGTGGCTGGGCCCGTGAGCCATGACCGCTGAGCCTGTGTGTCCGGAGCCTGTGCTCCGCAACGGGAGAGGCCACAACAGTGAGAGGCCCACGTACCGCAAAAAAAAAAAAAAAAAAGAAATTAACACAACATTGTAAATCAACTATATTTCAATTTATAAAAAGAAGTTATTTGTACTTCATCTGAAATACAAATTTAACTGGTATCTGTTGGTCCACAAACTGGCCCAGTACATGCAGGGCAAGGAGAGACCAAAGAAAGAGGCAGAAAACTCCAGATTGGCAGGTGGCAGGTTTAATAAACAAAGGAACTTAAATATGAGGCTTGTCTTGGGTGGCCAAAAGACAAGTAGCTCTGTGTACCCACCTGCCAGAATCTTCAAAGTTTATACACAGGTCTTAATTGGGTTCAGTCACATATACAATCCAGATGGTCTCAACAACACATTACTGTCTCAAGGCTATGTCCTCGAAACTGGTTCCCACTGTGGGAATGGTGGGCAGAACACACATTCCAAGGACAGGGGAGGAGGTGGAAGCTTCCAGTCACTCGGGCCCAGCTCATGGGTCACGTCCTCTCAATCACCTCCTCCAACATTCCACCCCTCCTGACTGGCTCTCTCTTCACAAAGTACCCTGAGAGGTCAGCAAGGGGTTCCACTAGCATGGAGGTGGCTCATTTGGTGGCTATGTAGCTACCCTGGAGGCAGATACCATAGGAACAATATAGGTATGTGTATAGGAACCACAGAACAGTACAGGTACGTGTATAGGTACCACAGGCACAGTATAGGTACATGAACAGTGTAGGCCCAAAAAATAGATTAAGATAATGATTCCCAAAATAGGTAACAATTTTTCCCACCAAAAACCCCATGATCTGAATTACTAATTTATGAAGTCCCCCTAGGCTACGGGGTCAGATCACTGATGGCATTTACTTGTACCCTCAAGTGACTTAATAAAGATGATACATTACCTTACTCATCAGGTATCAAAACACAATATTCTGTTTGGATAATGGCATAGGTACCTCCTTGTGAGGCAGTAATAATGTCCAAGGCCATCCTATCTTGGAGGACAGCTTTTCTCATTAGAGACATTTCAGTGTTCAGTAAGGACAGGCTTGCTGGCTATCATTAAAGCTTGCTGGGTGAACTTAGTAAGGGCTTCTATGTACACTATAAGGAGCAGCAAAAGTCTAAGGTGGAAAAGACAGATATTGAGTAGGAACTTGTAGGGGAGGTCTTCCCCGTCTATAAGAATTACACTTGAAATATACAATGGAGAAAAGACAGCCTCTTCAATAAGTGGTGCTGGGAAAGCTGGACAGCTACATGTAAAAGAATGAAATTAGAACACTCGCTAACACCATACACAAAAATAAACTCAAAATGGATTAAAGACCTAAATGTAAGGCCAGAAACTATCAAACTCTTAGAGGAAAACACGGGCAGAACACTCTATGACATAAATGACAGCAAGATCCTTTTTGACCCACCTCCTAGAGAAATGGAAATAAAAACAAAAATAAACAAATGGGACCCAATGAAACTTAAAAGCTTTTGCACAGCAAAGGAAACCATAAACAAGATGAAAAGACAACCCTCAGAATGGGAGAAAATATTTGCAAATGAAGCAACTGACAAAGGATTAATCTCCAAAATTTACAAGCAGCTCATGCAGCTCAATATCAAAAACACAAACAACCCAATCCAAAAATGGGCAGAAGACCAAAACAGACATTTCTCCAAAGACATAGAGATTGCCAACAAACACATGAAAGGATGCTCAACATCACTAATCATTAGAGAAATGCAAATCAAAACTACAAATGAGGTATCACCTCACACCAGTCAGAATAGCCATCATCAAAATATCTACAAACAATAAATGCTGGAGAGGGTGTAGAGAAAAGGGAACCCTCTTGCACTGTTGGTGGGAATGTAAATTGATACAGCCACTATGGAGAACAGTATGGAGGTTCCTTAAAAAACTAAAAATAGAACTCCCATATGACCCAGCAATCCCACTATTGGGCATATACCCTGAGAAAACCATAATTCAAAAAGAGTCATGTACCACAATGTTCACTGCAACTCTATTTACAATAGCCAGGACATGGAAGCAACCTAAGTGTCCATCTACAGATAAATGGATAAAGAAGATGTGGCACATATATACAATGGAATACTACTCAGCCATACAAGGAAACAAAACTGAGTTATTTGTTGTGAGGTGGATGGACCTAGATTCTGTCATACAGAGTGAAGTAAGTCAGAAAGCAAAAAACAAATACCACATGCTAACACATATATATGGAATCAAAAAACAATGGTTCTGAAGAACCTAGGGGCAGGACAGGAATAAAGATGCAGACGTAGAGAATGGACTTGAGGACACAGGGAGGGGGAAGGGTAAGCTGTGACAAAGGGAGAGAGTGGCATGGACATATATACACTACCAAACATAAAACAGCTAGTGGGAAGCAGCTGCATAGCACAGGGAGATCAGCTCGGTGCTTTGTGATCATCTAGAGGGGTGGGATAGGGAGGGTGGGAGGGAGGGAGACGCAAGAGGGAGGAGATATGGGGATATATGTATATGCATAGCTGATTCACTTTGTTATAAAGCACAAACTAACACACCATTGTAAAGCAATTATACTCCAATAAAGATGTTAAAAAAAAAAAAGCCAGGATGCTTGCCATCACAAATCCCAAGACTGAGGCACACTGCCCAGACATTCAGAACCTGGCTGCCCTTGAAAGCACAAAATGTTGGCCCTCTTTCTGACTCAGCTTGCTGCATAACAGGAAAACCGAAACCTAATTTGAAATCACTTTTTTTAAATAGTATTTGTCGATAAAACATTTTAATCAAATTTTTTATATCTTGAAGGTGATCAAAATTAAGCTATGTTTTCAGAAGTAGATCTGTTCTCATAAGTCTCTTCTCAAAGAAAAAAACTAGAAATTGAAGTGAATCCCTGATCTCTTACTGCTTTGGAATTAATCATTTTGTGCCACTTTCTAAATTTAGTTACAAAGCATAAAAACGAACAGTTTAATATAGCACAGAGAATATAGCCAAGACTTTATAATAACTTTAAATGGAGTAAATCTATAAAATTTTTGAATCACTACATTGTACACTTGAAACTAATATAAAATTATAAATCAACTATATGTCAATTTAAAAAAAAAAGTTTAAGAAAGGGGCTTAACCTGGAATGCATGAATCTCCCAAAGTTGTATGCAAAGCTCAGCGTGTTTGTGCGTAAGTATGCTTTTCTCAGATTCCAAAGTCTTCAGAGGCTTACAGAGACTATCCCATACGGCTTATGTCATTGAAAGCAATAAAGGCATTAATGGCATGTTTCAATTTTACTTTAAAAAAATCAATAAATCAAGTAATTAACATTTTCCCCTTTAAAACAGCACTTTGAGAGCCTCCAGGTATGATGCAAGTCTGTGTGGGTATCAGTAGTAGGGATCCAAAAAGCACACCCACAACCCTATTTCCCACACGGCTGAGCACAAACAGCTGCCAGAATGCATGTGGCCACCAAGAAGTTGTAGTTTTATTTTTAATAGTCAACTGCTTAATGTGCACCTATAATGGACTATTTAACTATGGTCAAACTCAGGAAGTTTAAGAAACATCAACATTAACACCCAATTTAAAGAGGAGCATAAAAGTGATAATAATTCTCACATTTCACCTCAAAATGATCTTTTCCAGAATTCTAAATTGTATTCCTCTGATAAATATTCTTATACAGCACCTCAAGATATATCCAATACTTAAAAAACAAAGTTAAGAAGATGAACAGAGTGACAGTCACATTAAATGTGGCATTTTAACTCACTGCAGGAAATAAAGGTTATCCACACCTGCAAAGCAGTACAGAAAAGTGCTTACAAAATAGCAGGCAGAAAAATTTTTGTTTCTCATCACAGGGAAACAAAACACACAAAAAAAGATACAAAATAAAGCAACTGCTTTTTATTTAAAACACAAAATGCAAGAACACCATACATTAGGTATTTTTAAAACACACACATATTTTCTTCTATTTTAGATACCTCCAAACAATGTGATGGGGCATTATGTCTGCAGCCTGCTCTTGAAAGCGTCAGGGGGGAAAAAATTTCCTTGTCCCATTCTTATAACTCTTCTGAAGGCTTTTAACTTATTCAAAATTTTAGAAATTAATCTACATTTAAATATCTATTTTATCCTAAAATCAAACACAAAATAATGTCATTTTTAATATATTATTTATTGAAAAACCTCATTCTAACTTATCAATTTAAAGTAACCAGTGCATATTTTTTGCTAAATACTTATACATCATTACCTTTAGATGTATTACATTTAGAGTGCATTAAAGATACTGCAATCTTTAATATTCTTATCTAAAATAAGATCTTTTTAACTTCACATTACCTCTTCATCATATAACTTTCAAAACTGATGGAATGAAATGATGAGATTATATTTTACCATGAAAAGTGTTGGAATATCAAAAAGGTTTGCTTATATTCAAGCTCCATCCTGTTCATTATGGATCAACTACAGGATGGGGAAAATGAAGTTTTCAGTGTCTCAGCTTCAGCAGAGATACTCGCATCTCTCAGAGCAGAGTATACAGGGGTGGATCTGGAGCCAAGAGACCATAGCTTCACAACTGGTATAACTGGAAGCCATAATTTGGGAGTTTTCCAATGGACACAACTGTTCAATTTTCTCCAATGAGTGAGTTTAGAAGGTAGATGGTTATATTGGTCTAGAGTTGCAAATTTGATAAGCAGGTGCCATAGGTAACAGACGGTAAGGGAGTCGAAATTTCTGGTGAGAGAATAATTTAAGTTATTCACTGGATAAAGTAGGTCCTAGATAAGACTTTTTTTTTTTTTTTAACGGAGGGAAGCCAGGTAGGGGATGATAGACCAAAGGAAAAACTGGAAGGATTAGAAAAGAAATATTGGGAATGTGGTATTTACAAAGGGAGAAATTTTGTGGTTGTATTTGCAAAATGGAATTCTGGTTGTTAAATCATTCTTTTCAGAGTAGAGAAAGGTTAAGAGACCTTCTGAGTAACATACCAAGGTGGTGTGGAGGTAAAGGGCATGATATAAAAAATGGCAAGAAAGTTGTAAATTAGGGAGTTGAAGCGATTGTCCAGGTGCATTTTTTAAATACCCAGGTTCGTGGTAAAGAGAAATATTGTAATCCAGATGCCAGAGTTCTTAAGGAATTCTGGAAATGAACCAGAAAACATTGTTATGAAGATGAATTTTGGAGTTTAAATAGCAAGACTTCAGGTCCAAATCCTCCATTTACTAGCTCATCTTGTACACATTATTTACTTCCTAGGCCTCTTTTTCTTTATGTATAAAATGTAATTAATAAATTTCACAGGATTTCTGTGAGGACTAAAGGGACTTACAACTGTGTTTGAATAGAGAAACCTGTGTTCCTCTTTGCTCTTTCATTTCTGCTTGCAAGCTTGAGCTCATTTCTTTCTTGTAATACCTTGACAAATGCACACAGTGGTTATCAACACACATACTAACACTCTCCTTTCCAACCTCTCCCTGTAGAGTAACAAGCTCATTAGACACACATCTGCCTTCCAAGTTATCACAAGCACCTTGAAGAGCTTGCACTGGATGAATCTTCATTTTTCAGCCTCCAGTCTCAGTATTCTCATTGAACGCTAGTCAATCTTAAGCCAATGTCACATATTTTAGATGTTTTTATGGCAGCATTGCATTTCTGGGTGCAAAATTCTATTATGACTAGGATATTTAATGCTACCGCTAGCGTTAAGTTCTGAGTGTAGGTTAAAGTGTTGGAAGAAAGGGCAGCCCTGGAAAGTTAAGCTAGGAAGGAAGAAAGGGAGAGTAAACATGAAGGAAAAGCAGAGAGGTGACACAATGGGCTTACATTCTGGGCGGGGACCAAGAGGTCAGGAATGTAATTAACTAGCCTTGAGTTCCTGTTGGAGTCTGGGGACAAATTAACGCCTTGGGTGTTGAAACTGGGTAGGGCTCTAGGTGTGGCTTGGCTTGATGACTAAGATGTTTCATTTACCAGAATTCTGGTTTCATTCCCTCTCTGAGCCCCTCAATTTTGAATTTCTGAGGTCAGCCCTGCTACAGCGCTTCTAATCCCTATCCAAATTTTGATGCCCAAGCCCTTTTGACAAGTGTACGCTCTGCACAAAAAGAGAGTGAAACTGACTTCTAGCAGATAAAACCTGGGGTTGAATTTTAAAGCATACAGCATGATGGTTTGATTTACATATGTTATGAAATGATTACCATAATAGGTTCAGCTAACATCCATCTTCTCATATAGATATATTTTTTTTAAAGAAAAAAGAAAGAAGAAAGGAAAGGAATTCTCTCCTTGCGATAACAACTCTAAGGGTTTACTCTCTAAATAACTTGCATATATTCATACAGCAGTGTTATTCCCAGAAGTGAAACTGCTGGATCATATGGTAGTTCTATTTTTTTTATTGAAGTATACTTGATTTACAATGCTGTGCCAATCTCTGTTGTACAGCGAAGTGACTCAGTTATACACATATACATTCTTTTTTTTTTTAAACATCTTTATTGGAGTATAAGTGCTTTACCATGATGTGTTAGTTTCTGCTTTATAACAAAGTGAATCAGCTATACATATACATATATCCCCATATCTCCTCCCTCTTGCGTCTCCCTCCCACCCTCCCTATCCCACCCCTCTAGGTGGTCACAAAGCACCGAGCTGATCTCCCTGTGCTATGTGGCTGCTTCCCACTAGCTATCGGTTTTACATTTGGTAGTATATATAAGTCCATGCCACTCTCTCACTTCGTCCCAGCTTACCCTTCCCACCCACCGTGTCCTCAAGTCCATTCTCTAGAGGAAGAGAGGGAGAGGGATGGACTGGGAGTTTGGGGTTGGTAGATGCAAACTATTACATTTAGAAAGGATAAACAACAAGTTCCTAATATATAGCACAGAGAAGTATATTCAATATCTTGTGATAAACCATAATGGAAAAGAATATAAAAAGAATGAGATGATATTCATTGTGGTTTTAACGTGCATTAGCCTAATGACCAGTCATGTTGAGCATCTTTTCATGTACCTGTTGGCTTTTCATGTATCTTCTTTAGAGAAATGTCTATTCAGGTCCTTTGCCCATTTTTAATTGGGTTATTTGGCCTTTTGCTATTGAGTTGTATGAGTTCTTTAAGTTTTGGATATTAACCCCTTATCAGATACATGGTTTGCAAATATTTTTTCCCATTCTGTAGGTTGTCTTTTTATTTGGTCATGGCTTCTTTTGAGTATTCTTGGCTCCCTTGTCAAATACCAGTTGACCATATATGTCTGGGCTCTTGATCCCGTTCATTTGGTCTATTTCTGGTTTATGCCTGTGTCACATTATTTTGATGACTATAGCTTCACAGTATAGTTTGAAATCTAAATGTGACATCTCATGCTTTGTTCTTCTTTCTCAGGATTTCTTTGGCTAGTTGGGGTCTTTTGTGGTCCCATATATAAATTTTAAGACAGTTTTTTCTTCTTCTATAAAAATATGACATTGGAATCTTCATAGGCATTGCATTGAATCTATAGATGTCTTTGGTAGTATTGACATTTTAACATATTAATTCTTTCAATCCATACACATGGGATACTCTTCCATTTATTTGTGTCTTCTTTGATTTCTTTCATCAATGTCTTGTAGTTTTCAGCATAGAGGTTTTCATCTCCTTAGTTAAACTTATGAGTAAGTATTTTATTGTTCTTGATGCTATTGTAATTGGGATCACTTTTTTTGTCTTTCAGAAATTTCACTGTTAATGTAAGTAACACTACTGATTTTATATGCTAATTTTGTGTCCTGCAACTTTACTGAATTCATTGATTAGAGCTAACACTTTTTTAGTTGAGTCTTTATGATTTTCTATATATATATATCATGTCATCTGCAAATAGAGACAATTTCACTTCTTCTTTTCAAATTCTGATACCTTTTATTTCTTTTTCTTGCCCAGCTGTTCTATCTAGGACTTCTAGTACTATGTTGATAAGAGTGGTGGGAGTGGACACCCTTGTCTTGTTCCTTAGAGGAAAAGCTTTCAACATTTCAGCACTGAATATGATACACACTCATTTTTAAAAACTCAGGTAGATATAGACTAAAATGATATCAAAACATGTCTCTGAATGGTTATATTAACAGTTGTTTTTTCATTATAATCACCGATTTTTTTACTATTATCTATTAAACATGTATTTTTAATTGCAGAAATAATAAAAATTTTAATCCTATTTTTAATGATAGTTAAAAAGTAATGACTGATAAGATATATACTTTCTCTTAACTAAGAAGAATCCAGAACAGTCAGGATAATATGATCTCATCTTTGTAATAATCTATATAGTTTATATTAATATTATATTACATTCTAAGAATTTATAATAAACTCATCATCATCTCTGAGCGGTAGGATTAAAGATGAATTTTACATTTCCTCATTTTGCTTATCTGTATTTTAATTGTATGCTGCTTTTATAATTAAAATGTGTTATTTCAAGGGGATCTATTATTAATGATAAGTATCAATGAGTTGTATGAAAAACAGACTTAAAAAAAACACATAACCACAGCACAAAAAAAGTACTATTGTACAAAATGGGTTAAACAAATATAAATTGTTAATTCTCTCCCACCACGAAGAGACTTGTCCACTGTGATGCCCTGGGAAGAAGATTAAAATTATAGCACTAGGGACTTCCCTGGTGGTCCAGTGGTTAAGAATCCACTTCCCAATGCAGGGGACACAGGTTCCATTCCTGTTCAGGGAACTAAGATGCTGCAGGGCAACTAAGCCCGTGCACCACAACTACTGAGCATGTAGGCCACAACTAGAGAGTCCGCATGCCGCAACTACAGAGCCCACGTGCTCTGAAGCCCACACACCACAACTAGAGAGACCACAAGCCACAACTACTGAGCCCACGCACCACAACTAGAGAGAAGCCCGCACACCACAACAAGGAGCCCACACGCCACAACGAAAGATCTCACATACCATAACTAAGACCCAATGCAGCCAAAAATAAAATAAATAATTTTTTTAAATTATATTTATTAAATTATTTATTAAATTATAGCACTGATACAACTTGAAGAGATGAGGATTTCAGCAAGCAACCTGAAATGTCCTTAAAACAGAACTCACAGAAAAGCCATCAATTTGTTTGTCTCTGGGACTTTTTTAAAATAACAAATGGAAAACATTATAGCTTTGTTATCTTGTGAAAGAGATTCATTCACTAAAAGCCTTAGTATTTACCAAATGCAACTACCTTGAAATTTCCCTACAATATAAAAATTAACTTTTCAATCAAAAATTGCATGTTGTACACTTGTGTAATAATAATTCCCTGTTGCTCATGCAAGAAACTTGTCAAAACATGGAGGCATAACATGTTAAAATACAGACTCTAATTGAATCCCAGTATAGCTCATTATGTTCTTTACAATAGCTCTAAACTAAATTGATGAACAGAAGGCAGAAATAAGAAAAAGAAGGACTAAGTGCAAACTGAACAAAGCTTGTAAAGGGGAAACAATTTGCTGTCAAAAAACAAAAAAGCATACATGTTATTTAAGGTTAAATAACAAACAAGGGACACCAATTTTTAAAAAAATCAATAGTTTTGGCAAACTCAGGATAATTACTCTGTAAAAGAGAAAATCATATAAAGTAATAAAAAATATTTCACAATAATAATTATAAATTCAGAGTTACTTGAGTCTAATTTTATTCTTAAAAAATAGTAATCTGCCTACGTTGAGAATGAGACAGAATAGCAAACAATGAAAAACTGAAAAATGCAGACTGGAAAGACAATTCTAAAAGAAATAGCAACCAAAAACCATGATGGGCTCCTAATTTTATCCAGTCTAGAAGGTGTAATCAATACTCTTTCCAACCATATGATTAAATGATTAAAGAGTTAAAGATGCCCAGATACTAAAAGCTTCAGTTGCTAAGATTAATGTGTATCCTTGCCAGAACACAGACCGTTTCCAAAAATAATGAGTAAGTGGAACCAACAGAGGCTGAATTGGGCAAAGTTTTGTTGCCTCATAAGCAAAGAAGAGAAATACTTTAGGAAAAGCCATTGTAATATGTGGTTTCAAGGCAGAAGCTATCATTCCCCCCCCCCCAAAAGAAGCAGTGCTGTGGCACAAATCCAAGGGCACAAGTCCCAGAGAACACATGGTGCCTCTGGAGCAAAATGGTAACCTGATACTGGGCAATGCAAAGAAAAAGCTGATGAAACAGATCCACTGACAAAATAAATGCTGTAAAAGAGAACACTTAACTTTAACGTCATTAACTCCAAAGGAGTGGACTTTCTACTGACCAAGCTAAATATCTCAATAAAAAGCACGGCTTAAATACACAAGGAAAGATTCTTTTTGTGTGAAAAGGATTCTTTTTCCATATAATTTTTTAACCGACTCCCTGTTTCATTAGCTAGCTTCAGCATAGAAACACAACTACATTAAGAGGCAACCACAGGGTCGGTACCAACAGAGGGCTAGCTCTATCCTCGGTCAGTCAGCCACAGGATGAAGGCTGAAGGACACCAAGCTCTGCCAAAATTTCTCTTCAATATGCCCCCATGAGAGTCACTCCATGGAATTAAATCATTATACTTCTTAAATGTCCCTAATTAAACGCAACTAGAAGTCATCTGAAGAATTTATTAGTTAAGATTGCATTCAGCTGCCAATACCAGATGCCTACCTCACTTGAGAGGGATTTACTTATTTCCAGCCACAACTTTTGAAGGAATTTCTACCAAGCTGCTATGTCATCAAGGACCCAGGTCCTCTCTATTTTTGCCTTTCTTGGTGTATGACTTTCTTCCTTAAGGTCACAGGGTGGCTGCTGCAAGTTCTATCTGCTGTTAAAAAGCTGAAAAATAACAAGATGTAGCCTGGTAACTCCAGAAACCAGACTGTCTTTTAAAAGCCCCCTTTCCCATTCTTCCCAGACAAGACTTCTGATGCATATGATTACTGCCTATATCAGTTTCAGTTGCAGACTTAGAAAAAATTTTCCCTCTGAGCTAGCAATGAAATTCAGGAGTTCAGTTATCAATGCCTCATCTTTCAAGATTCTCTAATATGGAAATGGGGAAAGACCTCTAGGTAAGTGCCAAAGTTCTCACAGGCAAGGATAAAATGTCCTTATCTCTTACCAACTAGGGAAGGGCCAATTTTCTAGGTAGACTAATAATCACAATAGCAACTATAATAATGCAAGTGCTAATTGTATATTAGATACTGTGTTAAGCGTTTTATACTTATCACAGGAAATCTGAGCAATACCCTTGTATTTGAGGTACTTCTGTTAGCCCCACTTTAAAGCTAAAATTGTACCTGAGGACTAGGATTAAATAACTTGTCGAAAATCACATAGCCAGGAGGTGAAAGAGCTGGATTTAAACTTAGAGTAAATGAGTCAAATAGGAGGTTGAGACTCAAAGGTTCATAGTCTCTTTCTCAGATGGAGGCCAAAGGCTTTAAACACCTGTTGCTCTCCCAGAAGCTGAGAATACTTTCAGTTGAACTGGAATAAAGGTGCAGTAAATTGCAAATTCAACACAGGCCCTTAGATTACAAAAACCATTAGTCTGTACAGCAGCATTCTGTGGGCCCAGGGATCCTGAGCCACAGGGCTTTGAAAGATTTTTTAATGCAATGTTAGTTTCTAAAAGCTTTTGTATGAGCTTTAATATCTTCCCATCGGTTAAATATGAGCCAATATACATCACCATCATCAGCTTAGCTTAGATACTGCATTCACTTCACAATTTGTTTATTGCTATAGGGAAAGTGTCTATTTGATCACACCAAAAGGATGCATGCCATTGATGCTAAATTACATTTTTCAAATTAAATAAATACATACTTATAACATGATAGAGGAAGAAGCAATAGTAAACCAAAAAATATGTATACAGTGCAAGTTATAAAAGCCTATGTCACCATAAACCAAGTTTAAGGAAACACAGTAGTACAATCAAATCCATCCTTACAGAGATAAAAATATCCTTTATTAAGTTAAAACAACAGACTGGTGAATGAAAACTATACAGATGACATAAGAGAACAAGATTGTTGACACTCCCCTTAAGTCAGCAAAAACTTGCAGTCACGAAGCCTCACAGGTGGCAAAATAAGCCATGTTCTTCTGGGAAAGTAATAAACATGCCTAACAATTTTAAAGGTTAAATAAAAACAAGGTTATCCTTCTGTTTTTTGTTCTGTTTTGTAGGCAAATGGCCTACTGTTCTGCGAGGCCATGGCTTCGGAAATTTGGGACTTGGAAGTTTTGTGTGTGTTTGTGCTTGTTTTGTCTTGGTTTTTTGCTTTCTCTCTACTAAGGTGAAATTCACATATCATACAATTTACCATTTTACAGTGAACAATTCAGTGACATCTAGTACATTCACAGTGTATGCAACCACCACCTCTATCTAGTTTTAAAACATCTTCCTCACCTCAAAACAAAACTCTGTACCCATTTAGCAGTTACTCCCCACTGTGCTCTCCCTCTGGGCCCTGGCAACCACCAATCCGCTTTCTGTTTCAATAAAGAATTTATGAAACGTATGCTTCGGTAAGTTTACCCTGAAGTTTTAAATATTTTTACAAGTGTTTATTATATAATCACTAAATTAAAGGGATAGACTTTCTCAATCAGGGAGATAGTACAATTTAGACTCAGATTTCCAATACAGTGCCTCCACCATTTTTTTCTTATTTTTACCCACAATATAAACACAGAGAGTCATATACTCTGGATGTAAGTAACTGCTCATGCTACAACAGAGAAAGGTGGGAAGGCTACCCGGGTCATGAAAGTACAAAGACAATTCTGTATCCTTCCATGTCTATTCCAATTGTCTAGAATTTTGTGTGGCAGATTCTGACAGACACCATGTGGTCTTTCAAGTGACATTCCTGTACTTCACTTTACAAATGTCAAACCACCTCCCAAAACAACTGTTAGCTCAACTGTTAACCAGAATATTCTCTTACAGAAAACTATAAAAATAAAATCTGCTATCTTCTAGGCTCAATTCTCCCCAAAGCGTATAGAAAATAGTGCTTATTATATAAAACTTTCCTTTGTTGCCATCTCCATGTATAGATCATACTGTCATACCAGATATAAGTTCATGTGAAGGGAATGAAAAAGAACATGGCTAAAAGACATTCAATCATTCAACCTGGCAGAAGACACCTGGTACAATATCAGAAAATAATCGTAAATACTTACATAGTGCTTACTCTGCTCCTGGTACTGTTCTAAGCTTTATTATTTATTTATTTACCATATTTTATTTATTTATTTACTTTATTTAATGAGCTTATTATGTTTTCACTCAATTTTCATAACAATCATGCAAGAGAACTACTATTGTTATCATCCCCACTTTACAGAGACTAAAACTGAGACACAAAGAGATTAAATGACTTGTCTGAAGTCACACAGCTCCCAAAGCCAGGATCTGACCCAGGCCACTTGGCTCCAGTGTCCATCCTCTTAACCCCCAGGTCACACTACCACTCTGCCCAAGTAATGACCCTCAGAAAAGGCCACTATTTAGCTGCTGAAATACTCATGGAATAATTGATTACACATTACAGAGTACAAAAAAGAGATTCCCATTTTATTTAGTGCCTTGAATTAGATGAGGAAGTTAGCTGAGCTATGGATGGGACCTAATTTTATAATTAATTTAGAAAAGCTGTGTTTCTCACTGGCAAAAAAAACAACAATGAAGAATAAATTTTCTCAGCACTCACCAAAAAAACAAAAACAAAAAACGATTTAAAGAACTATTCGGCTTTAAAGTAAATCTGAATTCTACACAAAGAAGACTGTGAGATAATAGAAAAAAAAAAAAATATATATATATATATACTGGTCTCTGTGCCACCCTCCACCACCCCCCCTCGGTTCCTGGCACAGAACTCCTAAAACCCTTGTAAATTCCTAAGTGCTAAGAGCACTAGGAGCATCTTTTGTTCTAATGAGGCGATTCTGAGTGGGCTCCTGGATGGCTCCTGGATGAGGGATGGTCACCAGAAAGACCAAGCCATGATTAGAAGCTTGGACTTTTCGGCCCCTCCCCCATACACACCTCCCCAGAGAAGGGAGAGGAGCTGGAAATGATGTTAGTAATAGATCATGCCTATGTGAGGAAGTCTCCATAAAATCGCAATGGCACAGGATTCAGGGAGCTTCCAGGTTGGTCAACACATCCACATAGGAGGAGGGTGACACAACTCCACAGGGACAGAAGCTCCTGCACTTGGGAACCCAGACCTCACCCTATGTATCTCTTCATCTGGCTGTTCACCTGTATCCTTTATCATATCCTTTAGTAAACTGGTAAATATAAGTAAGCGTTTCCCTGAGTTCTGTGAGCCACTCTAGTAAATTAATCCAACCCCAGGAAGGGGTCATGGGAACCTCTGGGCTATAGCCAATCTGTCAGAAGCTCAGGTGACAACCTGGACTTGCAATTGGCATCTGAAGTGGGGACAGTCTTGTGAGACTGAGCCCTTAACCTGGGGATCTGACACTATCTCCAGGTAGTGTCAGAATTGAGTTAAACTGTAGAACACCCAGCTAGTGTCACAGAATTGTTTGGGTGGGGAAAAAATCCACACATCTGGTGTCAGAAGTGCTATGAGTGTGGAGTGTGGTAGTAGTGTGAATGTAAAGGAGACACACAGGAAAGAAAGACAAAGGAGGTGGAGAACAGGGTTTTTCCCCACTCAGAAGGGTAAGACAACTTCCCAGGTGGCGCAGTGGTTAAGAATCCGCCTGCCAATGCAGGGGACATGGGTTCGAGCCCTGGTCCGGGAAGATCCCACGTGCCACGGAGCAACTAAGCCTTTGTGCCACAGCTGCTGAGCCTGCACTCTGGAGCCCACGTGCCACAACTACTGAAGCCCACGCGCCTAGAGCCCGTGCTCCGAAACAAAAGAGGCCGCCGCAAGGAGAAGGCAGCACACAGCAATGAAGAGTAGCCCCCGGTCGCCACAACTAGAGAAAAGCCCACGCACAGCAACAAAGACCTAACACAGCCAACAATAAATAAATAAATAAATAAATAAATTTTTTTAAAAAGAAGGGAAAGACTGAGTGTTTTTCCTAATACAAGTATATATTTGGTTCCCTGAATTTTCCATATCCTCTAATCTCCACTATATCCCTCTTTGCTCTAACTTGCCCATAAGATTCTAAATATTCTACCATACATGCAACCCTGCCTCAAGCAGTTTTGAGTAAGTCACAGAAGAAAGCAAAAGGTGATGACTGTAATTTACAAACTACAATACTGCCTGGCCACAGAGCAGTTACAGTAGTTTTCTGGGTTTTCTTTAATTGCTAGATAGAAGAATCTAAGAACAGCCTAGAGAGATACATGCTGTAGAACTGCAGTACTCCAGCACTTGATAAATTCAGTTTTTAAAAAACTGGCGCACTATTTTAAGGATATCCCAGGCATGTATTTTCATGTTTTGATTGACTGTTTGAGCATCATGTTGTCTAATTTTCCAAGATCACCATCAATCTCCAAAATCCCTTTCTATCCTTTCCCAATACTCTCCTTCACGTTCCCTATGTTCTAGATCAGGCCTATCCAGAGAATTTTCTGTGATGAAGCAAATGTATTGTATCTGCACTACACAATACAGTAGCCAATAGCCATCTATGCCTACTGAGCACTTGAAATATCGCTGGTTCAACTGAGGATCTAAAATTTGAGTTTTATTTCATTTTCATTAATTGAAATTTAAATAGCCAGATGTGGCTAGTGGCTACCATATCGGACAGTGTATCTCCAGACAAAGAGACCAACTTGTCCTTTCTTACCCTTTCTCATTTATTCCATTAGTATTTATTGCCCATCTGCTCTGGGCCATGCATCATGCTAGGCTCTGGGCATATAATGGTGAACAAGACACCTCTGACCTTATCAATGCTGAGGAAGACAGCTATTCCTCAATTACAATGAACAAGTTCCTAATTTCAAATCATAGTACTGCATCTCATCAATTCTAAGATGTTAAGTTTTACATATATTAACATTTCCAGAATCAGGGTGTATGCCTTATACCAATGGCATCTTACAACCACTGCCACGCAAGCCAGTCATGGCAAACTTTCATCGCCTGCACATTCAGGAACTCAGTCATTATTCCTAGTGGCATGACCAAAAAAAATGCAACCCCTCAACATTTCAGCCAACAAATTACAGAAGGGTCATTTAAAGAAAGTATATGAGTCCGGGTCATTATTGTTCAATTAACACCTTCTGGTAGGATCAAGAAAGCACTTCCTGTTGATACCTTCTGATAAAGTCAAGAGGACACCTGGAACAAAACTCACAAATTTGGGATCTGTGGCTTGGAACAAAATTCAAAAGACAAGAGTAGAGCACTCTGTTAAGAACTGCTACGTTACCGAAGTACTTGAAGGTACAAGGGTAACACTTTGGAAGAACATGGACATCATCAACTCTACATAGTTTAGTGATTCAGAAGACTAAAATTCTAATTTTAAAACCTATCTGGGGCTTCCCTGGTGGCGCAGTGGTTGACAGTCCGCCTGCCGATGCAAGGGACGCGGTTTCAGGCCCCAGTCCAGGAAGATCCCACATGCCACGGAGCGGCTGGGCCCATGAGCCATGGCCGCTGAGCCTTCACGTCCGGAGCCTGTGCTCCACAACAGGAGAGGCCACAACAGTGAAAGGCTCGCGTACCGCAAAAAAAAAAAAAAAACCTATCTGAAATACCTTACTCAACTTATTTTGTTTATATTTTCCTTTTCACAAATGCCCAAGAATAAAATATGATGAAATCCATGTCTATATAAATCTAAAAGAACTCTCAATAAGAATGAAATTTAAATTACGAAGAAAAGACATTGTATCAGGGATTAATTGGAGTGAGGCTTTTCCCTTTCCTAATAATACATAAAATAGTTGATTATTTTTCAATATATGGCATCGCAAAAGCAATGAAATTTGATAAATGCAATACTCAAGTGTTCATACTTCCAATCCTTTTTTTGCCACTTTTCCCTCTACCTGGAATGCCCTTCTTATTCATCTTTTTATTCCAGGTAAGATGCCAACTCATCACTGATCTTCGTGTATTTTCCACCCCAATTAATTTTTCCCTCTCCTGAATTTTCAGAGTACCTTCTCAAGACCTACTATGGAGCACTTGGTACTTCCATTGTTGTATTATAGTTACTTATGGGTGTTCTTAGCTCCCTCCACAGAGTACCTGGAGTCCAGACTCCTTAAAGGCCAACTGCATGTCTTATTCAAACCTTATGTACCAGTTGGGATACTTGTTTGCCCATTGGAGTATTTAGCGAATGTACCAAGGCCCCTACGGCATATAACGACACGAAGATACCCCACAGAGTGATGTAATGTCCTTCAGACTTGAAATATGGCAGATGTTATTTAATAGTAAATTTCTGATTGTGACAATATGCAGCATGGATGAGATAAACTGAGAATCTTTCCGACCAACACATGCAATGGTCTGGGAGAAATGCCATGAAAATGCTGGGTCTCAGGGCTATGTTCAAAGATCCCACAGGGTTAAATATAGGTAATTGAACACATTTTTGTGTAAAAGAGATTATCTCTGCTTCTTCCCAAAAGCTCAAAACTTAAAAGTAAAGGAATTAACACTAACAAACCCAAAATACTAAGAAGTCTGGTAAAGAAAATCACAGTAAATAAGGTTAACAAGTTTTGGAAGCTGATAAGCAGATGGTCAAGAAATTTTCAGGAATGAGAAAAAAAGCCTCCTTCATAGATGAAGTGTGGCACAGGGCTAACAATAGAGGGCTTTGAAGGGGGGGTGGGGGAGGAGGGATAAATTGGGATTGACATATACACACTACTATATATAAATATTGTAGATAACTAATAAGGACCTACTGTATAGCACAGGCCTATATGGGAGAAGAATCTAAAAAAGATTGGATATATGTATATGTATAACTGATTCACTCTGCTGTACAGCAGAAAACAACACAACATTGTAAATCAACTATACTCCAAAAAAAAACTACTTAAAAAAAAAAAAGACTAAATAGAGTCCCAGGTCCCCACCTTCTAGCAAACACGGGGTAGGCAGAGATGAGTTTACTTCTGAACTGGAGGAGCTCTGTGTTCCACACAAAGCTAAGGGTAACACTGAGGTATAATTAAAACAAAAGAATACTGCACAAGGGGCCCCCAGCCTCCTTCTCTCACTCAGCTCTGATAATATCCCCTCCAAAAGTGGATCAGTGAATTCCTCTTCAGGGAAAATAATAAGCTTCTTAAAAATAATTACTGTACTAGCTATTTTAAAAGATAATATTTTTTGCTGTTCTCTACATACATATATACAGGTGCTTATATATACACACATATTCAGAAACACTTGAGATCCAATTTGAAGTTTATATACATTTTATATATTTTATAATTTTATATATATATATGTATATACATACATATCCCACTAAACAGCTTGCAGAGTTTTACAGGTAATAAGTGCTCAGTAAATATTTGTTAAATTTAAACAGAAAATTTCAAAGAATACAATATTTACCGCTATGTATCCCGACATGGAGTTTGATACTTAACAACCAAAAACTGTTCAGACAAAACTTTCTGACTCCAACTAAAAACCAAAAACAAAACCAAAGTGGCCATGAGTATTTACTGTGTTCACAGTGAACATATGGCACAGTTCTTTCTCTCAGCTCCCTCCAGGGTGCTGATCTCATAGTCAAAGATGATGGTTTGATGACAGGTGCCTACATGATCCAAACAAATCTATCAGATCTTCTGCAGGCCTATTTAGCAACATTACAACCACTTATAAAAACAGTTATAAGTAGAGATTTAAGTTTAAAAATTTGTTAAAGTTTTTGAAATTTTTCTAATATGTTTTCTTCAAATAGAGTTCAACCAATTGCATTAGAGGTTGTTATTGCAAAAAAAGCATGGAAATTTAGTACTAAAGTATATAGAAATGTTTTTACAAGATAGAAGTTGGAAAATATGCTACTTTACTTCCATAATTTTTAAACATTCCCTAACAAGAAAATGGCCCAGTCTAGATTAATTTTATGCTGTCAGTTCTGGGAAGACATCTGCGGTTTTCATCGTTATCCATTAATATTAGCTGTTGATAAGCATCACTAAGTGATTTTAAAGTTTTATAAAGCAAATGAGGCCTTGGGAGTTCTCCGCGATGCTGTGCATCTACCAAGGGTTGGCAACAGTTCAGGAATGGGGTAGCCAAATCGCGGACCCCTTTTCTTTAAGCAAACAGAAGTACAGCAGAAGGAGAGCAGCAATACAGAGGAAAGCAGAAGCCAAGAATCTTTTTTTCCCCCATAGATGAGATCAGCTCCACCTAGGGAGCAAACTTTTACGTTATGATGCAGGGTTGGGAAAAAATTCTGAAACAAAGGGTATGTCCAAGGAGGGCAATTATAGCTGGTCCTTACAGCAGCCTTGCCAGCTAGGTATTTTCACCTCCACCTAACGCCCAAAGAGAATGAGTAAAAGCCCAGACTACCAGTGACTGCCTTGAAAACCCTCTCCCTTCACCCTTGACAGCTGGTGTGCTGCGACCCAGCTGAGGCTCACTTCCCTTTGAGCAATCACTCAGAAACAGCCTCTCTGAACCCCGCCTGCTTCTCCTGGCTCCCCACTAAGGACTCCACTTCTCTAACAACTGTCCAGGTAAAGGCTGCTCATTGTACCTGATACCTCAGAGCTGACAATGGTGCAGGAGACTCCTCACTCCATAATGCCTCTTCTAAACCATTACTCCTGCACCCTTTCAGAAAGTCACTGTCCCTACCTGGGACATGCCACCTGGTACACTACCTCTGGCTTTCTGTGACTCCGTCATTTACCTACCTCCAAGTCAAACCTATCAAAGAAGACTTTGGTATGAGGATCACCATACTCTACTCTGACTGCTGGAAGAATGGTGCCAAAGAGAAAGTGGGTGGGAACCAAAGTTAACCTCTACTTTGCCATTTTGCCTGTGGCTCTAGTTCAATCATCACTTTAGATACCATGAGAACCACCTGTGACTTGGGAGTGCTATCAGCTTTGGCACCTGTACCAGTTTGCTAATGACTAAGCTATACAATAGTAAAGTGTCTGGATTTAATTATATATCATAAAGTATAGAAGTTTAAGTTTCTAATATCCAACAATATTTGGAAGAGTTAATGTTTTTCAATATTATCAGTAACTCTGGTATAACAAAGATATGACTAGATTCAAACTATCACCCACCATCTGATATGGTACCATTTCAAGACCCAGGGAGGTGGCTGGGCAGGGATTATAAGAGAGTAAAGGTGGCCAGAAAGTAGCAAGAGACAATGGGGAGACTTCAAAGGCTGCCTCACAACAATAACAACCCCTCCCTTCCCCTCAAATACTCTTTATTTGGGGCTTTCTGCCCTGAGGTGTTATTGACTCCTAATAACCTAAAATATTACCCTTTCCTGACCATGTCTCTAGTCAAGTTCTATGAAAATGTCTATTTCTGCTTTTCATAAATATCCTAACATCCATATTTCTTAAGTCTGTAAATTCTAGTCTTCAGGTCTTAGCTCAAAAATTCCAAACATTCTCTACTTGAAAAAAATCAAATCGTATGTATGATCTTACGGTGGGGACAGAGACTGACATATATGTTATATACTTATAGACATACATTTAACATAGCAGCCTACTGGGCACGGATAATCTTTAATATTATCACTAAACATAGCACTATAAAAACATTAAAATTTTATTAAACCTGTATTATCAAGGAAGGTTATGATAAGGAAGGTTATATAATTACTGCAAACTAAAAGGACTTCTTGGCCTTTATTCAGAAATTTATTATTAATTCCAATATAAACTTTCCATTCCTACAAGCTATTATTTTTTCAATTCTGAAATTATATTTAAGATATATATAAGAATTATATTTTATATATATATATATATAAAGATTGCCTAACTCAACTTCATCAACATCACATTTTACTAATTGCACTGTTTACTTGAATTTCTTATTCAAAACAGCATTTGATTATTCACAATAATGTTGTTCAATTTTAACTGAATCCTCAAGCAAACCAGCATGCAGCTTCTCAGTTTGTATGGTAATTCATCAATACATTCATTATGCATTTCTTATGGACAGGACATGAATTCAAATGAGAGATATGGTTGAAGGCATGCCTACTTTTCTTTAGGCAGAAAAAAGGAGGAGAAATAAAATACATATACAAAGAGACTTTTTTCTAAGTCCAAATGCTTTAAAATATCATTTTAATTACTTTTAAGTTTAAAAGGCACCTGTACTCTAGGGAATTAAAAACATAAATCTGTCTGTACATGAGGGAGTGACATTTTTATCTACATTCAAGGAGTGGATGACCTGAATCCCACAACAGTTAATTAGTCGATCCAAGATCACAGATGCGTCAATGAGAATCTTCCAGAACCCTAAAGGCCAAACACCTTCCTTGTTCAGTGCAGTTTCTGTGACGTATACCATACAGTTTTACCTTTATAGAAGTAATTAGAAGAACTACCATTACATTGTCATAGAATTTGTATGCTATCAGCAGCTGCAAACTAACAGCTAGAGCAGAATTCTGCTCTACATTTAGAAGTGTTTTTGGTTTTGTTTTTGGCCAGCAAAGTATATGTGGTTTTTTGTTAACGGATTTGGATACCTTTAGGCCAGGATATACTGCCCAGTCCACCAGAATCCTTGCCACTGCCTAAGGCCTTACCTGACAAATTCACTCTTTCACATGGCCTACTGATGCCGAAGGCCTTTGAACTTACATCCTTGATCTGTCCAGACTATATACTCTATTTCCAAGTTTAATCTTTATTGCCATTTCTTACTTTTAAAGCCATTTCTTACTTTTTAAAGTTTTCTTATTGTCATTCATTCAACCTTCCAACCCAGTCTCTCTATCATAAATGCATCTTGTCAAATGTATTCATTCAGCAAATATTTATTGTATGGTCTAGGTACAGCTGATAGCCAATAAAATAGGGAAACAAAGTATCCTGTTCTCCTGGGGTTCTAGTGTAAAAGACATATAAAAATAAATGTGATTAATGCTCTGGGTGGGAGGAGAGATGCTATTTTGAAGAGGATATCAGAAAGGCCTCTCTGAGGAAGTGATATTTTGAGCAGAGATGTGAATAAAAACTAGGCATGAGTCACATGAATGCCTGGGGAAGAACAAGTACAAAGGCAACAAGACAGGAACCCACTTAATACACTTACAGAACAACAAGAAGGGGCATAAAACATGGACAAGAGATGTAGGAAACTAGGTCAGAGAGGTGGCCAGGGTCAAGTTCACCCATGGCCTTGTAGGCCACAATAAAGACTTGGAATTTGCTCCAAGTGTGATAAGAACTACTGGAGATTTTTATCAGGGGACTGAGAAAATCTGACTTGATACTTTTAAAAAATAAATTCTGGCTGCCATGTTTAGAATAGACAGAGAGGACCATCTAGCAGCCTACTGCATTGATCCAGATGAGAGATGAGTAGATTAGACTCCTTGTTAATGGTCCAGGGATGGGCTACACCTTGGTGCAGGATGTGACAAGTGTTCAAATTTGGGATATATGTTGAAGGTAGAGTTTACAGGATTGGATGATATGAGATTAGAGAACAACAGTTGAGTAAATATGACTCCAAATGTATATAGCCTGTTGAACGATTGTGTCTGTTCCTGACATGAGGAAGGCTGGAAGAAGAGAAGGTTGGGGAGTGGAATCAGGAGTTAAGTTTTGGTCAAGTGAACTGTGAGATGCCTATTTGACACCTAGTGGAGATATCTCATGGACAAGAAAACATACAATTCTGGAATTCAAATGAGAAGATGTGCTATAGGCATATTTGAGCTTACCTAGATGGTATATAATGCCATGGAAACGGAAAGAAACACCTAGGGAGTGAGTGTACATAGAGAAGAGGTCTAAGAGCTGAGTACCCCCAAGATCATGTCACAATTTCAAATTAAGGAGGAAGAGGAGTGTCCAGCAGAGAACACTTAGGACTGGCTAGGGCAGCAAGAGAACATGAAGTCTTAGAAGTCAAGTGAAGAATAAGCTAAAGTTTACAGCAGTGAACCAGCAGCAGCATCAACTGGGAACTTGTCAGAAATGCAAATCTCAAACCCTACCTCAGACCTACTGAATCTGAGGGCTGTGCTTTACCCAGGCCCCCAGAATGTTTTGACACATACAAAAGTTTGAGAACCAAAGAAACTCAGTAAAGAAACAAAGTAAAGGCAATACTTAAAAGGATATGGTCCCCAGAAGTGTGTGCTAAGACTCAAACTGAATACATACACGTTTAAACTCTACGAGCTGTGCTAGATTTTAAAGTAATTTTTTGTTTCTCAGTATCAAGTGATGCTTATCTAACTAGCAGTTTTGTGGAACAAATATCTTTAGGAGTCTCCCTTCATTTTAATTTTCACCAGATTTGTCTTATCACAGATAGCAGCTATTGTTTCAAGGAACTTACTTCCCACTATTTCTTTTGCAAACAGACTTCACTCCCTTTTACAAGCAGATCTTACCACTCTCCTGCCTTTCCCACTGTCCTCAACCACATTAAGCTTCGCCTTACAGGTTGGAACACAAAACAAACTCACACGAAAGAAATTTTCACATAGGACACACTTTAAATTCTTATGTATTTTAGATCACTGGTTCCCAAATCTACCTGCTCATCAAAATCACCTGGGGAGTTTTAGGGGTTTTGGGTATTTTTTAGTAGATTCCTGGGCTCCACTCCAGACCTATCTCAAAACAGAATTTTGGGAGTAGGGCTCAAGAATCTACATTTTAAATAAATTTTCATATAATTTTTTGAAAAACCTTTCCAGTTGATTTTGAAGATTAGCTGAACTTGGGAGCCACTGTTATAAACTGTAAACAATTTAGAAATTCAGGAACCATGAATCTGTCAGGACTGCGCAGTAAGGAAAGCTCTGTGGCATAAGTGAGATTTGACTGAGTAGAACAGGCCATCAAATGTAGCAGACTGTAAACTGACAGGCAGGGCAAGGGCATGAGTTTTCCAGAAATGAGCGATAATCTGACAAAAGTAAGAAACAACACAAGCTGGTACATTTGTGGTCCTAGCAGATGATGAGACTCACCAGAAAGCAGAGAGGGTGTAGCGAGAAATGATAGGAAGTAAGTTAGACAGGGAAGCACCTTACAGTTAATTTCAATAAGTAATAGTAGTTCAAGCTTCAAGATGGATGAGTGTGACACAAAGAATAGAATAAAGGGAGTCATGACCCGCCTTGAGTTTTAGCCCAGCTCTGAACTAGCTAAAGCCCCTACATAGATGATGCTAGCTATGACTCTGGGCAAAAGGAGATTTTATCCAGATTTGTGATTCTCAGTAAAATAAAAAGACAGACCTAAATGGCATCTAAGATTTCTTGCAGATCTAACCTTTATGATTCTATTTTTAAGTCCTACTATTTCAACATTTCCAATGAGTCCCTTTAAGCATTCTTTGCTGTTCTTTGAATTTTACTTCTCTCCATTATGGAGAGAATAAAGTGCCAAGTAATGTGGGCAATGGCGGGCGATTTTCTTCATTAATCTCACAATAGGAAGTCCTGCATCTACATTCCAATAGCAATCAACCTGGAATAATACGCACCTTTCTCCAAGGTTTGCTCTAGAGACTTTGGACCTTAATACAGATATTTTTGACCGAGATAAAGCCTTACAAAAACACAAAAAAAAAGATGGATTCATACGCCACATTGACCTAGAAGAATAAAACTCTGCAACAAATGTGTTAGATAAATCTGATGTGACAAGCACTTCTGCGGTAGTAGCCATTTTACCCAAGGGACTTAGTGATATATAAAGACTAATATATTCACGGGATAAAGACTACAACCTTCTATTTCCAAGTACACTTGGCACAAACCAAAATCAATTTTCTCCTCTCCTTAAAGTTAGTTCCATCTGTCAAGATCCATCCCTCTTTGGCCTCATCTCCAGGCATGTCCCTTTTTCCATCATATTATTTAATGACTACCATTGCAAATCACAGAGATGAAGATTCAACAGAAGATAAAATGTTGTTGCTGAAATAGAGAATTTGATATTATTCACTTTAAAACTGTCTTGCTGAGAGCTCATGAGATTATTCCTATGATTCTCAGGAACAATTCTTTTATGATTTTCCATAAAGTATAGAATAATGTCCAAAGGAGATTTCAAGGAGAAGGAATTATGATGAAGGTGTACAAACGAAGCAAAAAGCAAGATGAAGTTAATAAAGCCTCTTTTCCTTAAGTCTGTTTAGTGCTAAAACTCTGTACTACGTTAGGAATATCTGATGGCTTATCCAAGTTCCAAATAAAAGACTTACAGGATAAAACCTGTAGAGGAAACATAATGATTTACTCGGGAAGCCCAGTTCTATTCCTCTTTTATGATGTGCGTCCTGACAAATGATCTCTTTAAAAGTAGTGCCAGGATGTAGTGGAACTTGACTTCCTATTAAAAAATCCCCAGGTAAAGAGCACCTGTACCAAACCCTTAATTGTTCACTGACATGGTTTATTAGGTTTAAGGGTTTAAATATATATATTTTTTAATTATAATAATATCATATCCACATTATATATATTATTATTAATTTATATAAAGTTTCAAAAGCTAACAAGCTGGTAGATAAAAGAAATATTGTAAAACAATAAAAGCCAGTATATATCTATTATAATGGACATAAAGCTGACCTCATATGTGGTGAATAATGGTCTTTCTTAGCTGTAAGTCATCAGAGATAGTTTTATAGAAAATCAGATTTGAAGTAGGCTTTGAGGGATCAGCAAAGCTAAAGACCTTAATATTTTGAGGGTACCCTCTGAGTACCCTGTCAATTATACCATCTCAGTGGATCTTACATTTGTTCCCTTCTCTCCAGCTGCTCTGCCGCTGCCCTAGTTGCAGCCATCATCATCTCTCACCTCAATGCCTGCAACAGCCTCTTTTCTTCTTCCACTTTGGCCCAATCCAACCCACTGATTGTGTCTGCCCACTTTCTGTCCTGGAATATACCAAGTGCTTTCTACCTCATTGCCCTTGTCTATAGTTTTTACTGCTGTAGAGTGTTTGGCGCATAGTAGCTACCCAATAAACATGTGTTAAATCAATGAATAATTGTTTCTTCTTCTAGTTTGTGAGCTCCACAAGGTCAGAGACCATATATGTTTTATTTCCCACTGTATTCCCAGAAACTAGCATAGCATATAACAGATAGTAGGCCTTCCATAAACAGTTATTGAAGGAAAAAAGGAAAGAGAGGGAGGAAGGGAGGGAGGGAGGGAAAGACTAAGCAAACACCAAATCTGCTGCATGAGTTTTGCTTTAAGGACATGTTATTATCCTTGTCACAATTATAATAATTCTTAGTTCCCTTTGGAAGCATAATAACACTATGACTCATTGTGGAATAAAGATAGGAACGCCTATGTTGGTATTTGCCCTATTAAAATTGTTTTATAACTAGTATCTATTTGTCTAAATGTGCTGTTTTGAAAAATAATGAACAGTAATAAAAATTCCATAATTGCACCTAAATTAGCCCCAAAGCGTTATCACTAATACCTACTGTCTGTACTTTCAAATGCTAACTAATAACTAAATATGCATGTCTTCAGTCATTTTAACAAGGCTTTTACTTGAATATTAAAAAGACAAGGTACGTGATAGAAACTATCTTATTAACATCCATGAACAGTAGTTTGATTCCTATAAAATAATTGCATATACTCAGAGAAACATCATGTTTCTAATGCTGGAAGTAATATTACTTCAGTGACACTACCGAAATGAATTTTTCTTTTTTTTATTACAGCTAGACATATGCCATTATCTGTTGGATTTAACAAACATGCACCATCGAAGCTGTTTCATATTTAGTACCCCAGGGTATACCATGTAGTAATAATGTATTATGAAAAGAAAATTGTTTTAACACTCTTTCTTGTAAATTATTCTCTCTTTTCCATTCTCCATGTGTTGAGATTTATTTAAAGTAACATTTTTTAAGCATAGAGATGTGCATGGCACTTGATCAAAGTTGATAACAAAATTATACTTTGTTGAGCGGCATGGACATATATACACTACCAAACGTAAGGTAGATAGCTAGTGGGAAGCAGCCGCATAGCACAGGGAGATCAGCTCAGTGCTTTGTGACCGCCTGGAGGGGTGGGATAGGGAGGGTGGGAGGGAGACGCAAAAGAGAGGGGATATGGGAACATATGTATATGTACAAGTGATTAAATTTGTTATAAAGCAAAAAATAAAAAAATAATAAATAAATAAATAAATAAAAATTATACTTTGTTAGCTTACTAGGAACTTATAAAACAGTATAAAACAATGTAAACAGAGAAAACAGGTTGAGAAGTTCTTTCGGTTTTGGGGTTTTTTTAAGTGTAGTATCAAGAGAGCTGCAAAGACCTCTTTGGGGTAAAGAATTTAAAAGCGTATTATATACTTTGTGGGGTATACATAAGATCTGCAAAGTATAAGTTTGGCTTCATTCAACACAACAGAAATTTCAATTTCATAAAGAATTCCATCAACTATTTTTCTCAAATCAGAAAAACAAAAACTGAATTTACTATAAGATAAAAATAAATGCAACTTGAATGAAGGAAATTGGAACTAAAGTTTCCTAAAATTAGATACTCTGTGATTTTGTTTTAAGAGCACTGATCCAGTTTTTATGAAGCAAGGCTTCTCCGAGGATCGTACACTGCCATCTTAGGAGGAGTTATTTCTCTGGGATGATAGTTGAACTAAATAATTCTCTTTGCTGTCAATTTTTATGATTATTTTGATTGATCTTCTGTTGATATGTTAATTATACAGTCCTATTATAGCAAACTATACAGTTTCATTCTTTGCTTTTCTTCCTGACCATTAAAAACAACAGTGTACATGATTTTCTAAAATTCAGTAAGTTTACAAATTAGTCTTTCCATACCAATTTTAATAACTTTCTTCTAACTAGTGAGAAAACTGAAAAATATAGAAGAGCTCTAAAATATCACCATTATTCTGCCTCCAAGAGTTAATCACTGGTAACACTTTCACATATCCTTTTCTATTTAATGCATTTTAAATAGTCATTCAGGCAATAAATCAACAAATATACATCAATGCCTGCTTGTCATTATTCTAGGTATTAGCAATACTACTATGACCAGGACAGTTAGGATGCCTGCTCCCATGAAATTAACATACTGGTAATAGAGATAGATTAAAAACACATATAAATATATAACATCGTAGTGTAAGTACTCTGAAGAAAAAAGATTTCAGCTAAGAAGTGTCATTTGCAGAAATGGGAACACTGGGAAAGGAATACATTGAAGGGAATCAAGAGTCTGTTTTTACAAATGGGACCTAATGAAACTTAAAAGCTTTTGAACAGCAAAGGAAACCATAAACAAGACCAAAAGACAACCCTCAGAATGGGAGAAAATATTTGCAAATGAAGCAACTGACAAAGGATTAATCTCCAAAATTTATAAGCAGCTCATGCAGCTCAATAACAAAAAAACAAACAACCCAATCCAAACATGGGCAGAAGACCTAAATAGACATTTCTCCACAGAAGATATACAGACTGCCAACAAACACATGAAAGAATGCTCAACATCATTAATCATTAGAGAAATACAAATCAAAACTACAATGAGATATCATCCCACACCAGTCAGAATGGCCATCATCAAAAAATCTAGAAACAATAAATGCTGGAGAAGGTGTGGAGAAAAGGGAACACTCTTGCACTGCTGGTGGGAATGTGAATTGGTACAGCCACTATGGAGAACAGTATGGAGGTTCCTTAAAAAACTAAAAATAGAACTACCATATGACCCAGCAATCCCACTACTGGGCATACACCCTGAGAAAACCATAATTCAAAAAGAGTCATGTACCAAAATGTTCATTGCAGCTCTATTTACAATAGCCAGGAGATGGAAACAACCTAAGTGTCCATCATCGGATGAATGGATAAAGAAGATGTGGCACATATATACAATGGAATATTACTCGGCCATAAAAAGAAACGAAATTGAGCTATTTGTAATGAGGTGGATAGACCTAGAGTCTGTCATACAGAGTGAAGTAAGTCAGAAAGAGAAAGACAAATACCATATGCTAACACATATATATGGAATTTAAGAAAAAAAATGTCATGAAGAACCTAGGGGTAAAACAAGAATAAAGACACAGACCTACTTGAGAATGGACTTGAGGATATGGGGAGGGGGAAGGGTAAGCTGTGACAAAGCGAGAGAGAGGCATGGACATATATACACTACCAAACGTAAGGTAGATAGCTAGTGGAAAGCAGCCGCATAGCACAGGGAGATCAGATCCGTGCTTTGTGACCGCCTGGAGGAGTGGGGTAGGGAGGGTGGGAGGGAGGGAGAGGCAAGAGGGAAGGGATATGGGAACAGACGTATATGTATAACTGATTCACTTTGTTATAAAGCAGAAACTAACACACCATTGTGAAGCAATTATACTCCAATAAAGTTGTAAAAAAAAAAAAAGAGTCTGGTTTTAGACATGTTCAGTTTACAAGGACTATTAGACCATCTGGGTATTTATAGTACCATATTGTTTTTAATGGTTTGTGATCTGCTTCTTCTCTTGGCCTTTTATGGGTATTTTCCCTTTTTAAAATACATATTTCTATATGGTAATCTTTAAAACTTACCTAGAAATCCACCTACTGCTGAATACTTGTTTCCTTTTTTATAACTATGAATAACTGTCAGCAGAAATTCTTTGACATACATATTTATAAAAAATGCCTGATTATTTTGTTATAGTAATTCCTAAACATAGAAATATTTGGTTGAAGGATGTGCACATTTTAATGTTTTTTGCTTATATCGTCACTTTTTTCTCTAGAAAGATTATGCCAATTTTCACACACACTAATTTGCCACTCAGTACTTTATCTTTTCTTCAAAAAAATAAAGTATTTCTTTGCTATGTTTGATATATTATAAAAATTATAGCTAAAATTTATTGAGAAATTATTACTTGGCAATGCTGTGCTATACACTTACATGTATCATTTCACTTGAAAGTTAAGAAATCTGAAGTATTAAACAGCTAAATAAATTGCCAAAGGTCACTCAGCTATTAAGTCAGAGCTTAGATTTAAATTCAAGCCATCTGATTTCGTAAGCTTTTTCTATTAAATAATGACACTATAAGCAATTTAATTAACTGATGATTGATGATTGTCAATTTGTGTTTGACAACTGTGATATTAATATATTTGTTTATGTTTACAGGGTTTTTTGTAATTTTGATGCTCTCAATTTATACATGCATTTATTTGTTCTATACCATGATAGACTCTATAGAAATGATGTTGAGTGAAAACTGACAGGAGCTTTCACCTCACAGAGAACACAGCCCTGAGCAGGAACGATAGTGAACTCAGGTTAAAGAAAGAACTGTAGGAAGGGTCAAGCAAAGATTTGTTTTTTAAATCCGTTCCCAGTACTGACAACTCTGGAGATCAGGGCCAACTCTGTTGCTTGAAAGGACCCTTGGCTGGACTCTGTAATAAAAGTTGAAGAACCCTAAGCCCTGTGGCTCAACTGGAAACCCTACTCTTAAGTCCTAAAACTCAAATCTGAGTTATGGAGCAGCCACAGGACAAGTGTATTGTTGCCAAGCAGGGATCAGGGTGTAATGAAGTGGCTTCCTGGTTTGGAAGGTGTAATGATTAATTTTATGTGTTAACTTGATGGGGCTAAAGGATGCCCAGATACCTAGTAAAACATTATTTCTGGATGTGTCTGTGCAGTCGTTTCCAGAAGAGATTAGCATTTAAATTGTTGAACTGAGTAAAGCAAATGGCCCTCTCTCCAGTGTGAGTGGTCATCACCCAATCTGTTGGGCGCCTAAATAAAACAAAAAAGCTGAGGAAGGGTGAATTCACTCTTTCTCTGCTTGAGCTGAGACATTCATCCTCTCCTACCCTCAGACACTGGCGTTCCAGGTTCTTGGGCTTTTGGACTCACACTGGGACTTACATCATCAGCCCCCTGATTCTCAGGCCTTCCAACTCAGACTGAATTATACCACTGGCTCTCCTGGTTCTCCAGCTTGCAGATGGCAAATCATGGGACTTCTCAGCTTCCAAACCCATGTGAGCCAATTCCTATATTAAATTTCCCCATATATATATTGATATATTCTATTGGTTATGCTTCTCTGGAGATGTGTGACTAATACAGAAGGGCATAAAAAGATGAGCATGTGGAAACTAGCAGGACCCCCACCCAGCAGGCCACATGAACCAGCAGACCCAGGGTGCACCTTCATGTGGGATAAGGAAAGCACACAGTAGGTCATCCACTTTACCAAGATACCCTCTGCCCTCTCTAGTTAACAGCTTCCTTTCTACAGACCCACTAACCTGCAGGCATCTTTCATTTCCACGGCTTGGAAAAGTAGCATTTTACAGAGAGGAAAGCAGAGTCCCTAAATCACCAAAATGACCTTTGATCAATCACATCATCAGAGACTGAAAAATATGCAATTAGAAATGATTTCCTGGGGGAAAAAAAACAAACTGAAAAATCCCAGGAAAGAAGCACAGGTGTTAACTGAACAAACAGCTAAAAGAGCAGACCTGAGCATCTTCAACACACTGAGGAGTTGTTCTTATCAGCTGCTTAGTGTGAAGAAAACTCAAGTTTTCCAGAAGATCACTGTATAGTCTCTATGGTGTTGTATTTATACTTATCTAGCTAATGTAGAGTCAAGTGTATGTAGTTGCATTAGAAAACATGAATTCAATCATTCTCATCGAATCCTTTTGTCGGCTTCGTAAAATCCAAACTAAGAACTCCCCCCACACAACTATTCTTTTTTAATACAGATTCCCGAACAATGAAGTCCAAGATTCTGGCACCTAAAATGAATAGAAGCAGATGCATAACCTCTCTCACAGAATGTTGTCTTCAGGTTTATTTCTCCTGGGCATGCGTAACTACCCTTTCATATGCGTCATTTAATTTCTTCCCTACAACAGTCTCATTGGAAAAGATATGCTGGAATAGATATTATTAAGCTCCCATTAAGAATGAGGAAATCGAGGGCCTCCCTGGTGGCGTGGTGGTTGAGAGTCCGCTGGAGCGGGAGAGGCCATAACAGTGAGAGGCCCGCGTACCGCAAAAAAAAAAAAAGAATGAGGAAATCGAGACTCAAAATGGATGACTTGTCCAAGGTCACACAACTATTAAGTGAGGCCTGGAACCCTGGCTCCTGTTCAACCACAATGCCAGTTCTTTTTCATTTCATCAGACTTTATGTTCTTCATCATGATTCTGAAGTTTAAAATAAAAGCATTATATTGGGACTCTCAAGTTCAATAAGCTTATCATCAAACTTGCTTTTTAAATTAGAGGTACCATAGCTTAGACTTGGATTTTGCATTGTTGGGGAATTAGAAAGATTTGTATTTTTTTACAAATACAGATTTTGGTATTAGAAAGATGTGTATTTTTTTAATTTTATTTTATTTTATTTATTTTTATTTTTGCCTGTGCTGGGTCTTCGTTGCTGCACATGGGCTTTCCCTAGTTGTGGCGAACAAGGGCTACTCTTTGTTGCGGTGTGCGGGCTTCTCATGGCTGTGGCTTCTCTTGTGGCGGAGCAAGGGCTCTAGGCGCGCAGGCTTCAGCAGTTGTGGCTTGCAGGCTCTAGAGCACAGGCTCAGTACTTGTGGGGCACGGGCTTTGTTACTCTGTGGCATGTGGGATCTTCCCAGACCAGGGCTCAAACCCGTGTCCCCTGCATTGGCAGACAGACTCCTAACCACTGCGCCACCAGGGAAGCCCAAGATTTGTATTTTTGTTTCAATTATTTCTTTCACACTGCCTTTTTCTAATAACCTTAGTCCCTGTCCCTTCTTTGCATACTATTTGTTTACTAGTGGGACCAATATTGAAATTAGGCAGTAACCTCTTCTACTTCCTCTCTTTCATTTCCAGAATAATTTGAAGTATATTTTTTAATTCTCAGTTAATAAATATAAAGCTACCAATAAGTTTATCCTGCTTACCATACATTCTTCTGCTTTTCCTGACATTTTTAACACTTGTAATGTTTCAAAACATAATATATTGCCCCCCTTATGTCCATTATTTACTTAGTTCTACAGGCAAATATGTAGTGTACGTAGATCACTCTCAATTTCTTACCCAGTCATTTTTCTTATCTGAACTTGTTCTCTAGTAGATTCTATGGGAAGGCTTATAACAACAATATTTCCTGAGTTCTATTATATAGAGCTTTCCCAAGGATTTTATATTTGAAGGTCAGTATTTAATTGGATATAAAATGCTTGGCTCACATTTTATTCAAATATTTTACTCCATTATCTTCGGGCATAAAATGTTGATATCAAAAATTTTTATATAAATCTGACATTCTTAATAAATGCCTTGGTCTTTTTGCCTAAATGACCAAAAAATTCCCTGCCCCCAATTCTACTTATGCTGTTTGATCATAGTTTGCATTATTTTCTTAATTTTTAAAAATCATTTTGAAATACTAGGTTAACTTTTTCATGTTTTGTGGGCATTCTTTCTTTTCTGGAAGAGTATTATTCTCTCCATTTCTCTATTTTATTTTATAATAATAACTTATATGGAATGTGATCATGGTCCAATCTTGTTGCTCATGTGTAATAGGAGGAATGGGACAGGAAAACTTTCCTAGCTTCACTCTCTAAGGTTCTTTCTTCTGTTGTTAGCATGAAGTATTAAAAAATATGGCTGTGTATCTTCTGAGATATGCCACCCCTGCTCCCTCCTCCCTTTTCTATCTGACATTTCTCTCCTCTGCCCTAGTATTCTTGTCCTCTCAATTTAGATTCTACTCCCAGCAGTTATCTCTGTGGGGTGGGGGGGGAGGGGGAGCTCTGTCCTAGAAGAGATTTAGTTGATTGGTATTATGAGTTCATCAGGCCCAGACCATTCCAGCACCACCCAATTTTACATGGTCACCTTATACTCATGTGTGAACTGGGAACTAGTAAAGCCTCCTCTCAGTTTTCATTGCTGTTTCTCAGTTTGGCTTTCCATGGTCACTGGGGACTCCTCTATTTGAGATGAATACCTATTGGTAATTTGTTTCCTGAAGTTCCATTACCTCTCCTCTGCTTCATTACACACAACTGCTGATCCTACTCTGGTCTTGCTGCTGTCTATGGTTTGGCCTTATCCTTTTTTATTTCTGAGGTCTGTGGAGATAATTTGTTACTTCATTTTTCGGTAGATGTTGTCAATGAGTTTTTGGTTTTGCTATCCTAATTGCTCTGTTTTTATGGGGGAAATTCAGGGAGTTTAAAAAACTACCCCACCACTGCTGCCAACTTTTCTCTGAGTTCTCTATCAGCATGGGTTTCCCTTCTTCTCAACCCCAATCCACATTATTCTCTATCCAGCACTCAACTGTTCTCTCAATAGCACTTGTTTTTCAATTGTTTACTGCTTCTCCCCTTCCCATTTCAATATAATCTCTGTAACAGCAGAGACTGTTTCATTTATTACTATGACCCCAACATACAGCACAGAGATTTCCAAGCAAGCATGTGATAATACCTATGAATGAATAAATAAATGAATGGATGGACAATGTCAGTGCTGTTAATCTACATCTATAGATAATGAAACTTTCTTTCCTTAAGCTTTCAGTATTCTTGCATACAATCTTCCATCAATTTAAAAGATTTATTCTAATTTGCATTAAAAGTTACAATTATTTTTTAAATCTTTAAGATAATTCATATAATCTTTATGTTCAGAAAATTTATTATGCACACAAATAAAAAGATCTAATCCATATATTTTATAAGAAAATAGGCAATGATTTACAGTTCCTAATTTTTATACTTCATAAAAATTTAGAAAAGGATAAAAAATAGATTCTAACTATAAATAAATAAATAAATTAGAGGTACCACAGTTGGTCACAGAGGCTGTAAAAACTCTCCCTGTGGCTTTGAGAGCCTTGTTTACTGCTCACTGATCGCTATGACAATGCTACCATAAATAACCCCAGATAGATTACTATGTATAATCACAGAAGACGTGCATATGCATGAGTCACCTGTCAGCTCTCCAATCCCATCATTTCCAATACCTGTCAACATGTCATCAAGGACTCCCTGAGTCTGTGACACAAACAAAATTTATTCTCTCGAAAAATTATGCAGGGCTTCCCTGGTGGCACAGTGGTTAAGCATCCACCTGCCAATGCAGGGGACACAGGCTCGAGCCCTGGTCCAGGAAGATCCCACATGCCACAGAGCAACTAAGCCCGTGCGCCACAACTACTGAGCCTGTGCTCTAGAGCCCGCAAGCCACAACTACTGACCTGCGTGCCTAGAGCCCATGCTCCACAACAAAAGAAGCCACTGCAATGAAAAGCCCAAGCACTGCAACGAAGAGTAGCCCCTGCGCGCCGCAACTAAAGAAAGCCTGCACGCAGCAACAAAGGCCCAACACAGCCAAAAATAAATAAGTAAATAAATAAATTTATTTTTTTAAAAAAATTATGCAGCACTACACAGATTTGGGGTGGAAGAAAACAAAATAAGAAATGCCCACTATCTGGGGGAAAGAATGTGTATAGATTTACCAGGTAGCTAGGGACTGTTCTTTGTCCCACCCCCACTGTGCAAGGATCCAGTCTCAAGGATAAAAATTCAAACCCACTTTTCATTTGTGCCTGAACAATACCCACTCACTTCTTGTGAACCACAAAAGACAAGGCACAGAATTCTCTCAAAATCTTCTAGAACTACCAAATGGCAACTAAACCTGATGTGGTGTATATCAGCCACAGCAATTTTTCAGGAAAGGCTTTGATCACTTGGGCAGGATTAGTTGTGATGGGTCAGTATGACCAGGAAGATGTTTAGACTGAAAGGCTATTGATAATACAAGGTCAGGTAAGAATCAAGAGTCGGGACAGAAGGGTCAGCCTCCAGGCCAGCAAGGTAAACAGTATGCAATTACTCGAACCCAGGAACAGGAAAAGGGATGAGATTTCAACAGACAAGAGCCATGAATCAAACAATTCACAGTGAGAGGGAGGCAGGAAAGCAGTAATTCATGTAGACAATCCATAGGTAGGGGGAAGCAACTTGTAGAGGTCCCAGCAAGTAAAGGGGCCAAAGCCTGGGGAGAAAAGTGGGTCATTTCAAGGCATCATCAGTCAAGGCATCATGCTGTAAATCTGACTCTGATACAAGATTTGTCTCATCCAAGCACCTCTTTTATACTGGCTACCAAGTCTCAGCACACAGCTGCAAAGACATAAGCGGCTTCACCTGTCTAGGAGATAGCTTCTGGTGGTTCTGAAAAAGAGAAGCCAAAAATAAAAGCTGAGGGGCTTCCCTGGTGGTGCAGTGGTTGAGAGTTTGCCTGCCAATGCAGGGGACACGGGTTCGTGCCCCGGTCTGGGAAGATCCAACATGCCACAGAGTGGCTAGGCCCATGAGCCATGGCCGCTGAGCCTGCGCGTCCGGAGCCTGTGCTCCGCAACGGGAGAGGGCACAACAGTGAGAAGCCCGCGTACCGCAAAAATAAATAAATAAATAAATAAAAGCTGAAATAAGAGTGAGTTTGCATTTTTTATTGATCTCGTAAGCATATATGAATAAACGCATGTACCATTTAAATAAGACTAATAATGCACAAACTGTACCCACCCCTGACTTTGTTTCACTCATGTCTACAGAAAATGACTAATATGGGTAACAATAATAATGATAGTAATAATAAAAATATATATATGTCAGGCACTTTTTGTGGATAACAAGAAAATAACAGTAACAATAGTAATAGCTAATATTATTAAGCACTCTTTAACCACCAGGCTCTGTTGCTGGGTGCTTTCCATGTGATGTCTTTTATTCCTCTCAATGATTCTCAGTTAGGTACTATTATTATCTCCATTTTACAGATGAGGCACAAAGGCATTAAGCAATTTTCTCAAAGTCACACAGCTACTGAGTGCGGATTTGAACCCATGTTTTTCCAACTTCAGTAGCCACACCTAGGAGGAAGAACTAAATGACACTAGATCTTGTGATGGATCAAAGGAGAAAAAAATGTTCAATCTGCACTCCAAAATCTCCCTTCTCAATTCTGATTCTGTCTAGCAAACAGCCTAAAAGTCTCAACTCTACTCTACCATCATCTCCTTCTTCCAACATCTGAAAATGCTAAAGGTGGAAAAATGGCAAGGAATTAACATGTACTGAAGTAGATGGCATTACTTAGTGCCAGGTTCCATGCTCAATATATTATATATATGACCCCATTCAGCAGATGGCTTTAGAATGTTTAATCCTCAGTCACTCCCCTCCACAGACCAGAGTGTCCCTTTACTAGCAGCTATTATTGCATAAAGCCAGAAAACAAACTCCAAATCATGCCAAAGGTCATAACCAGAAAGGTGAGTTTCAGAGGCTGGAGTAGATCAGAAATGAAAGGTAGAAACAGGAAGAGAGAACTTGTTGACAGTCTTGATAAACACCATAGAAAATGAGCTCTAACCGTGAGAGCCTAGACGCTTGTATGTTCATGACAAACCTTGGTCTGAGTAGCTCAAAAGTATCTGAAGGGCCTAGGATGAAAGAGACAAGTTCTTTGAACTTCTCAAGGCTGGGCCAAGCTTAGCTTTCCACATTTCACATGTGATGAGTAAGTATAAAATTCACTCAAGGGGCTTCCCTGGTGGCACAGTGGTTAAGAATCCGCCTGCCAATGCAGGGGACACGGGTTTGCGCCCTGGTCCAGGAGGATCCCACACACCGCGGAGCAAGTAAGCCCATGCGTCACAGCTACTGAGCCTGTGCTCTAGAGCCCGCGAGCCACAACTACTGGAGCCCACACACCTAGAGCCCATGCTCCCCAACAAGAGAAGCCACCGCAATGAGAAGCCCACGCACCACAACGAAAAGTAGCCCCCGCTTGCCGCAACTAGAGAAAGCCCACGTGCAGCAACGAAGACCCAATGCAGCCAAAAATAAATAAATAAAATAAAATAATTTTTAAATCATATTAAAATTCACTCAAAATTGTCTTTCCAGAGACAACACTGGTTCTCCAGGGCCGAGGTCAACCGACAGGAGCGTGGTCTGACTATGGGGGTGTGAACTTGAAATCAACGCCCGGCTCTGGCTCAAGGGGCGTGGCCCTTCCCTTAAGGACGTGACTGTCCAATAGAGGGCTGGGCTCATGGGTGAGGTCAACAAACGGGGGAGTAGTCAGACAACAGAGGCGAGTCTATGCCTCCTCGAGGAGCTCATCCAACGTTCCAGGTATCCGGCCTGGGCTGGAGATAAGAACTGTTTGGATTTAACAGTCCGTGGACGGCCAGAGTCTTGAGAGTCCGGTGACCGGGCTGTGGTCTAGTATAAAGGCGGGTTCCAGAAGAAGGGGCGGGGCGTGGGAGAAGGTGAGGAGGAACGAGATCTGGATACTAATGTGGGCGAAGGAGAGGAACGAGATCTGTTGTGTGAGGCAAAGCCCAGAAGAGCCGGGCCTGAGGGGAGGGGAGGGGTCTGGCACGATGGAGGGGGTTGGAGCAGAAGATAAGGCGGGGGGGGGGGGGAATGGGCGGGGTGTGCGGAGTTCCTGGGCCAGGGATAGGAAAGAGTTGTTGTCTATGGTGGGGGTGTGGGCACTTAGGGGACGGAGCCTTTATGGGGGGGCGGGGGGGGGCTCTGACCCCTACCCTTGCCATAGCCTCCCGGCCGTTCCCGCAATGTGGCACCCGCTGGTCCTGTTGCTGCTGCTCCCCTCTGCCTCGGTGCCCCCCTCTACTGCAGCCCCGATCCACGATGGTGATGCCCAGGAGAGCTCCTTGCGTTTTCTAGGTCTCCAGAGTCTACTCCAAGGCTTCATCCGGCTTCTCCTGAAACTAAGCACTGCCATGTGTTGGGAAAAAGAAGAGGTACAGAGAAGAGGGACAGGGGCAGATGGTGACTGAGGGATGGAAGGGGTTCAGGGAGACAGAGTGGGAGACGGGTCGCGGCCAGATAGAAAGATAAACAGAAAGAGGAGTCAAGGGACAGAGAGAGCGTGCAACAGGGAGACCGAGAGACAGGAAGACAGGGAGGGAGACAGGCAGAGAGACAGACAGGCAGAGAGACAGACAGACAGGAGGAGAGAGGGATGGGGACAGAGAGACAGAAGACAGATGGGGGCAGGAATTGGAAAGTAATGGGACAGATGGGGAAAGGAGGTGACCTGGTTAGGCCCTAAGGGTCAGAGAATGGAGAGAGAAGGGGATCCTGCCAAGGCTACAGATGTCCTGGTGAGTCCGGAGGTCCAGCAGCTCACCGATTCCTCCCCCAGCCCCAGGATGACCTGCTGTGGGGCATGGACAGCTTCTTCTCTGCTCCTATGGACTTCTGGGGCCTCCCTAGGAACTACCACCACGAAGAGAACCAGAAGCACAGGCTGGGAAACAAAACTCTCTCCAGCCACCTCCAGATTGACAAGGTGCCTATGCCAGGAAGTCCCTCCTGGAATCTCCCTAAGATCCCTCATGCTGCAGTATCTGTCAGGGAGGAGGGCATAGGAGGAAAGAAGTTTTTTCTTACTCTCCTTTGGGTCCTCACAGGTGACCAACAACGAGACAGGAGAGGTGCTGATCTCTGAGAAGGTGGTGGCATCCATCGAGCCAGGAGAGGGGAGCTTTCAGGGTGACTGGAAGGTTAGGACACGCCCCCAGCAAAGTGTCCAAGCCCAAACACTTTCTGTAGTTTAGGAGGAAAAGATGAATTGACTCTCCCACTCCCTCTGTGCTGGACACCCTCTCTCTGGGCCTCAGTTTTGTCATCTGTCAAAAGGTACTAATCAGCTCTCAGAAATGAGACTTACAACCTCAGAGTACATCCTTGCTTGCTTCAAACCCCAGAGGGTTTTGTAAGCCAGAAACAGTGCTTTTCATTCCAAGTGTTTGGCAAGATTCACCCTCGTAAACCTGAAAGTGTCTTTTGATCTCAAAGTGCTCTGCAAACCTCCAAGGATTTTTTAATCTATCCCAAAGTGCTTGGTAAATCTCTCCCTTGTAAACATCAAAATGTGATTTTTAATAATTCTTAAGTACTTTATGAACCTCAAATGCTTTGTGTATCTCACCTTTGTAAACGTCTTAAGAGTGATTCTAATCACAAAGTGCTTATTTTTTGATCCTAAAATGTGGTAAGAACACTCAAGTGCTTCGCAAACCCACATGGTTCTCCCACACACACTCCCAATTTTTTATTTTAAAGATTTCAAATCTACAGAAAAGTTGCAAAAAAAATAGTACCATAAACCTGTATCCACCTTTCCACAGAGCAGGGTTTCTCAACATCAGCACCATCGGCATTTGGGACTGGATAATTTTTTGTTGTAGGGGGCTGTCCCGTGCCCTATACGTTGTTTAGCAGCATCCCTGCCTCTACCCACTAGATGGAAGTAGCACCCACACCCCCTCCAGTTGTGACAACCAAAAATGTCTCTAGACTTGGATTGAAAACCAACCACTGGCCTAGATTCACCACTTGTTAACATTTTACCATACTGACTTTCTTTTTACTTTTTTATTTTTGAACCATATGACAGTAAATTATTGACATCATGACACACAACCCCTAAATCCTTCAGCAGATATCTCCTAAGAATAATGCATTCGCTTGTGTGTTACCACAGTCCCATTTTTACACCCAAGAAATTTAACATTGATATCAGACTATTATCTCTGTATTAGTTTGCTAGGGCTGCCGTAACAAAGTCCCACAGATTGGGTGGCTTAAACAACAGACATGTATTGTCTCACGGTTCTGGAGGCTAGATGTCCAAGATCAAGCTGTCAACAGGGTTGGTTCCTTCAGAGGGCTGTTGGGGAGAATCTGTTCCATGCCTCTTCCCTAACTTCTGGTGGTTTGCTGACAATTCTTTAGCGTTCCTTGGCATGTAAATGCATCATCCCCATCTCTGCCTTCATCTTTGCATGGGGTTCTCCCTATGTGCATTTCTATGTCCAGATTTCCCCTTTGCATAAGAATACCAGTCAGATTAGAGCCCACTCTAATGACCTCATCTTAACTAATGAAAACTACATAGTGACCCCCCCAAAAAAATTGTCTTTCCAACCAATGACAGATATATGGGGGGCAGTTACTCCTTGTGTATAATCAGATGCTGAAAAATTGTAACAAACAGGGAATACATTAAAAATAAAATGAGGAATGAATATTATCATAAGGATGAGACAGAGGATAATTAAATGGCTGTTTCCATGTAATCTGTCTACTCTAGCCCTTCTCATAAGGGCATCTCACACATTAAGAAGGGACAAGAAAGCAAGCAATTAAACATGTCATCCTCCTTTCCCTTTAGTGTTTAATTTGTAACAACTTTCCATTTCCTTCTAAATGAGAGTTGATTATTCAAGGGAATGCTGGCTGCACTGTACATGACTTTGACTTGGCCCAGACTTGCATTAATCAGCCAGTGTATCAACACTGAAACTCAAAGGTTCAACAAGATGGAAAAGGAACATTTTCACAAGGGTTCAGTGAGGCTGCCTGTGTGAGCATTCCATTCACTGACAGTAACAAGATTAATGAATATAGTCACCTGGATGGTGCTTCCAACGTTACCCTCAAGCTGATTTTCAAATACTGCTAATCAAGGAGCCAAAAATCACAAAATGAAACATATCATATCTAATGTCTATATAGCAACAGACCTTGTCTATTAGGAAATGTGGGAAATGCTTCATGTTTTACTTCTTAATTTTTCAGGTCTTCATTATAAGGGGTGGCTACCCTAACTGCCTTTGTGATGTAAATCTATTTTGACTATTAGCTCTGACCTTCCTTAAGGAGCTCCCAAATTTTCCCATGTCTGCTCCTTTTGCTCACAGAACTCCATGATCAGTATTTATAACCCAAGAGGTATTAAGCCAAGTGGCCATTTTCCTTCAAGGTTATCCAGTTACTCAAAGAATGCACTTAACTCTCTCATCTCCCACCACACCCCCTCCTATGGCCTTGTCTCCAGACTCACATAGCTGCTCACCTTCCCTTAAACACACTGTGTGACTCTGTGAGCTGCTCATTGTATTAATCTACTCCCCTTTAATCCTTTTTGTCCTCTTTCTGAACTCTCTTCTTTCCCTTTTCCCTTTCTACAACATTAACATTTTTTCAAGCCCCCTAAATGTATAGTTTGCTCTCTCTTCCCTTATTTCCTCTCCTGTATGCTTTGCAAAAAAAAGAAATACAAGAAGAAAGGCTTCAGATATGATTCCCAAAGTCTGTCTGCATCCCAGACCTCTCTGCTGAGTTTCAGCCCTGCATGCCCATATCCCTGCTTGACATCTCTACTGGCTGTCCCACATGCAGCCCAAGTACAACAACCCATCTATGCATAAGTCACCCCACATCAAATCGGTCTCCAAATCCTACAGATTAGACTGCCTCAACATTTCCCTTTCTGCCACTTCCTTAATTGAGCCTGGTATGCTACTTGCCAGGATGATGATAACAACAATGGTGGGTGTGAGAGTAAGGCGGTGGTGGTGGTGGTGATGATGACTGATGTTAACGATGATCATGATGACAATTACTTCAGCAACAACTTAATTATTTTGCCCAACTGTGGGTCTAGGCTCATTCCCACCACTCCCCTACATTTTCTTTTTGATCCCACCAGTCCAAAAACAATTCCCCAATTACATGTGATATTTCATGCCATGTTTCTATACACTACCCCCCCAGCCAGCAGTATCACCCTCCACCTTCTGGATCCGGTTAATTCTCACTCATCTTTCAAAACTTAGGTTAAGTTGCCACTTCCTACAGGAAGACTTACAGGATATTCTTTGTAGCCAATGGCACTGCAAGCAATACCTCCCACTTGTGTTGGGACACAATTTGGAAAGATAAGCTAAGGGTTTTCCTTGCTGACTCCTGACTTTCCTCTTCTGAGTCAGTGGTCTTCACTGCCCCAGGAAATGGAATGTACACACACACACACACACACACACACACACACACACACACACACAGAAACTAAAGAGTCACCTGACTTTATAAATAGAAATTGGATATCATGTTGCTTTCCCCAATCACAAATTTGAATTATCCAGAGTGTATGAGAACTTGGGCTAAATTTTAAAAATACAAAACTACATATTCAATGATATTAGATATCATTTTCCTACTTACATAGAATAAGCAGAGACCCTTCTATATAACTCTTTCTGGGTGAAACAAAGAACTGAACGAATCTCAACTGAGAGTCACTCTAACACCACTAAAATGTTCTTGAAACTGCCATAACTACAGTTAGTCTCAAAATAAGTTTAAAAGCAATAAAATATCTTAAATAGTTGCAAGGTAGTCATGTTTGGGTCACATCCTTCAGAAAAAAACAATAACATATAAGCTTCAGTATGACTGTGAGATCTGCAACTGCCACTGATGACGCACATGGCTCCTCGAGCAGTTTCATCAATGTTTATAAGCACTAAATGATGAGACAGATTACCAATACCCAGGGCCTGAAATGTAATCAATACTACAACATAGACACTAGGCTTATTATGTTTCAAAGTGGCCAGGTTTAAAGGGCAACAGCAGAATACTAAAACAGTTCTTTATTTACCTTTGTGGGGAGACACGGAAGAAACCCTTAACAAATGGGGTAAGACACAGCTGCACGAGCAAGAACAAACTTTGTCTGAGCAGCAACTCTCGGCTCAAGGACTGCACTAGACCTAAGAGCTGAGATTTGCTGAAAAACACCAGTGCAGGCAGACCAGCCCACAGCAGTGAGGAATGTGGGAGATATGGGTTCTATGTGACTAAGATTTCAAGCTGACCACTCATCACTGTACATAAACTGGCTGATAAAAATGCACCTAAGAGAAAGCTATTCAAGTGTCAAGGATTTTGTGTGAATTTGTTCACCTAGCAATTTATTTTGAAAAAAACTATATTCTCACTGATTAATAATTGGATTTTTTAAATTTTAATCTACAAATTACTTTCAAAATAACGTTTGATTGTGCTCAGCCTACGTAATCTTCCACAAATTGATTTTCTAAAGTAGAAGAAGACTAAGAAGCCATGTTGCAAAGAACAACAGACTTCAGTTGTGACTACTCAAGCAAGCCAGAAACTAACCTTCTGGGAGCAGAGTGTGGAAACGTTCTCACAGCCTCCATTATATGTGCGAAAAGTACTTATAAGCCATGTGTCACCTTTCCACACAAAGAGTAAAAGAGATCCATATATATATGGATCCATTATATAACAAAGGTAAGTTTTAAATGACAGGACTGATTTTCTTATACAATTTACAGTAACTCTCACTGCTTTGTAATTACACTAGGTATACTTTGAATTACAAACCTTATTACCAAACAACCTTAATTTGCATCATGAGCTATAGATTACCAAGTACTTTCACATACATTATCTCAAGTGGTCCTTAAAACATTACCCTGAGATATATTATCTCTAATTTCAGCTGAAGAAACTAAAGTTCAGAAGGTTAAGTCGTTTGCCAAAGGTCATGCAGTTGGTGTAGCCTGGGCCACAGCTTTGCCATAAAATCTAACTGCAGCCCTTTTTCCAATGCACCACTGCTGCCTCCATACATATATATGTCTATCCAACAACATCTGCATGCCCAATACTATGAATCCACCTCTTCAATAAACACTTACCGATCATCTACTCTGTGCTTAGCACTATGTTAAATGCTGGATATTCACATCCGCAGATTCAACCAACCACAGATGGAATTCTGATTGGTTGAATCCCTAGGTTCAGAATCCACAGATTTGGAGGGCTGACTGTAGTATGCCATTTCACATAATGGAGCATCCTCAGATTTCGGTATCCACAGGGGGCTTGGAACCAGTTCCCCACAGATACTCAGAAACAACTGTAATGATGAGTCCCATAAACAGAGACCACAGCTGTTCTCCAGGCTAATTGCAAAGCACTACCTCATCAGAGAAAATATTACATAACTTTTTAGGCACTTGGACTCAAAATACTGGGTACTTTTCTTCATGCTAAAAAGTGTATTACACAATGTAATCTGTCTAGGGGAGTCTGAAAAAGTGTTTTTCCCAACATGTATAAACATGGGCATTTATAAGATTTTTACATAAAATTAATAAATAATAAATTCAAGCCAAAAAATTCTGGGCATCCAAAGATGACTCAGAGAGGAGAGCTTCAAGATGGCGGAAGAGTAAGACGTGGAGATCACCTTCCTCCCCACAAATACATCAGAAATACATCTACATGTGGAACAACTCCTACAGAACACCTACTGAACGCTGGCAGAAGACCTCAGACCTCCCAAAACGCAAGAAACTCCCCACGTACCTGGGTAGGGTAAAAGAAAAAAGGAAAAACAGAGACAAAAGAATAGGGACGGGACCTGCTCCTCTGGGAGGGAGACGTGAAGGAGGAAAGGTTTCCACACACTAGGAAGCCCCTTCGCGAGCGGAGACTGCGGGTGGCGGAGGGGGGAAGCTTCGGAGTCGCGGAGGAGAGCACAGCAACACGGGTTCAGAGGGCAAAGTGGAGAGATTCCCGCACAGAGGATCAGTGCCGACCGGCACTCACCAGCCTGAGAGGCTTGTCTACTCACCCACCGGGGAGGGCGGGGGCTGGGAGCTGAGGCTCGGGCTTCAGTCGGATCCCAGGGAGAGGACTGGGGTTGGCTGCGTGAACACAGCCTGAAGGGGGATAGTGTGCCATGGCTATCCGGAAGGGAGTCCAGGAAAAGGCTGGAGCTGCCGAAGAGACAAGAGACTTTTTCTTGCCTCTCTTGTTTCCTGGTGCACGAGGAGAAGGGATTAAGAGCGCTGCTTAAAGGAGCTCCAGATACGGGCGTGAGCCCTGGCTATCAGCACAGACCCCAGTGACAGGCATGAGACGCTAAGGCTGCTGCCGCCGCCACTGACAAGCCTGTGTACAAGCACAGGTCACTATCCACACCTCCCCTCCAGGGAGCCTGTGCAGCCTGCCACTGCCAGGGTCCCGGGATCCAGGGACAACTTCCCCAGGAGAACACACGACACCTCAGGCTGGTGCAATGTCACACCAGCCTCTGCCGCCACAGGCTCGCCCCGCACCCGTACCCCTCCCTCCCCCAGGCCTGAGTGAGCCACAGCCCCCAAAGCAGCAGCTCCTTTAACCCCGTCCTGTCTGAGCAAGGAACAGACGCCCTCAGGCGACCTACACGCAGAGGCGGGGCCAAATCCAAAGCTGAACCCCGGGAGCTGTGCAAACAAAGAAGAGAAAGGGATATTTCTCCCAGCAGCCTCAGGAGCAGTGGATTAAATCTGCACAATCAACTTGATGTACCCTGCATCTGTGGAATACCTGAAAAGACAACGAATCATCCCAAAGTGAGGAGGTGGACTTTGGGAACAATGATATATATTTCTTTTTCCCTTTTTCTCCTTTTGTGAGTGTGTTATGTGTATGCTTCTGTGTGTGATTCTGTCTGTATAGCTTTGCTTTTACCATTTGTCCTAGGGTTCTGTCTGTCCATTTTTTTTGTTCGTTTTTCTTTTTGTTGTTGTTGTTTTAGTACAGTTTTTAGTGCTTGTTATCATTGCTGGATTTGTTTTTTGGTTTGGTTGCTCTCTTCTTTCTTTCTTTCTTTTTTTAAATCACTTTTAAAAAAATTTTTTAATAATTATATTTTTATTATAACTTTATTTTATTTTATTTTATCTTCTTCTTTCTTTCTTTTACTTTTTTTCTCCCTTTTATTCCAAGCCGTGCGGATAACAGGCTCTTGGTGCTCCAGCCAGGCATCAGGGCTGTGCCTCCGAGGCGGGAGAGACAAGTTCAGGGCATTGGTTCACAGGAGACCTCCCAGCTCTACGTAATATCAAATGGCAAAAATCTCCCACAGATCTCCATCTCAATGCCAAGACCCAGCTCCACTCAATGACCAGTAAGCTACAGTGCTGGACACCCTATGCCAAGCAACTAGCAAGACAGGAACACAACCCCACCCATTAGCAGAGAGGCTGCCTAAAATCATAATAAGGCCACAGACACCCCAAAACACACCACCAGACGTGGAACTGCCCACCAGAAAGACAAGATCTAGCCTCATCCACCAGAACACAGGCACTAGTCCCCTCCACCAGAAAGCCTACACAACCCACTGAACCAACCTTAGCCACTGGGGGAAGACACCAAAAACAACGGGAATTATAAACCTGCATCCTGTGAAAAGGAGACCCCAAACACGGTAAGTTAAGCAAAATGAGAAGACAGAGAATCACACAGCAGATGAAGGAGCAAGGTAAAAACACACCAGACCTAACAAATGAAGAGAAAATAGGCAGTCTACCTAAAAAAGAATTCAGAATAATGATAGTAAAGATGATCCAAAATCTTGGAAATAGAATGGAGAAAACACAAGAAATGCTTAACAAGGACCTAGAAGCACTAAACACCAAAAAAAACAGTGATGGACAACACAATAAATTAAACTAAATATTCTCTACAAGGGATCAATAGCAAAATAACTGAAGCAGAAGAAGGGATAAGTGACCTGGAATATAAAATAGTGGAAATAACTACTGCAGAGCAGAATAAAGACAAAAGAATGAAAATAATTGAGAACAGTCTCAGAGCCCTCTGGGACAACATAAAACGCACCAACATTCGAATTACAGGGGTCCCAGAAGAAGAGAAAAAGAAAGGGACTGAGAAAATATTTGAAGAGATTATAGTTGAAAACTTCCCTAATATGGGAAAGGTAATAGTTAATCAAGTCCAGGAAGCACAGAGAGTCCCATACAGGATAAATCCAAGGAGAAACACACCAAGACACATATTAATCAAACTATCAAAAATTAAATACAAAGAAAAAATATTAAACGCAGCAAGGGAAAAACAACAAATAACACACAAGGGAACCAACATAAGGTTAACAGCTGATTTTTCAGCAGAAACTCTGCAAGCCAGAAGGGAGTGGCAGGACATAATTAAAGTGATGAAGGAGAAAAACCTGCAACCAAGATTACTCTACCCAGCAAGGATCTCATTCAGATTTGATGGAGAAATTAAAACCTTTACAGACAAGCAAAAGCTGAGAGAGTTCAGCACCACCAAACCAGCTTTACAACAAATGCTAAAGGAACTTCTCTAGGCAAGAAACACAACAGAAGGAAAAGACCTACAATAACGAACCCAAAACAATTAAGAAAATGGGAATAGGAACATACATATCGATAATTACCTTAAATGTAAATGGACTAAATGCTCCCACCAAAAGACACAGAGTGGCTGAATGGATACAAAAACAAGACCCATCTATATGCTGTCTACAAGAGACCCACTTCAGACCTAGAGACACATACAGACTGAAAGTAAGGGGATGGAAAAAGATATTCCATGCAAATGGAAACCAAAAGAAAGCTGGAGTAGCAATTCTCATATCAGACAAAATAGACTTTAAAATAAAGACTACTAGAAGAGATAAAGAAGGACACTATATAATGATCAAGGGATCGATCCAAGAAGAAGATATAACAATTGTAAATATTTATGCACCCAACATAGGAGCACCTCAATACATAAGGAAAATACTAACAGCCATAAAAGGAGAAATCGACAGTAACACACTCATAGTAGGGGACTTTAACACCCCACTTTCACCAATGGACAGATCATCCAAAATGAAAATAAATAAGGAAACACAAGCTTTAAATGATACATTAAACAAGATGGACTTAATTGATATTTATAGGACATTCCATCCAAAAACAACAGAATACACATTTTTCTCAAGTGCTCATGGAACATTCTCCAGGATAGATCATATCTTGGGTCACAAATCAAGCCTTGGTAAATTTAAGAAAATTGAAATTGTATCAAGTATCTTTTCCGACCACAATGCTATGAGACTAGATATCAATTACAGGAAAAGAGCTGTAAAAAATACAAACACATGGAGGCTAAACAATACACTACTTAATAACGAAGTGATCACCGAAGAAATCAAAGAGGAAATTAAAAAATACCTAGAAACGAATGACAATGGAGACACGACGACCCAAAACCTATGGGATGCAGCAAAAGCAGTTCTAAGAGGGAAGTTTATAGCAATACAATCCCACCTTAAGAAACAGGAAACATCTCGAATAAACAACCTAACCTTGCACCTAAAGCAATTAGAGAAAGAAGAACAAAAACATCCCAAAGTTAGCAGAAGGAAAGAAATCATAAAAATCAGATCAGAAATAAATGAAAAAGAAATGAAGGAAATGATAGCAAAGATCAATAAAACTAAAAGCTAGTTCTTTGAGAAGATAAACAAAATTGATAAACCATTAGCCAGACTCATCAAGAAAAAAAGGGAGAAGACTCAAATCAATAGAATTAGAAATGAAAAAGGAGAAGTAACAACTGACACTGCAGAAATACAAAAGATCATAAGAGATTACTATAAGCAACTCTATGCCAATAAAATGGACAACCTGGAAGAGATGGACAAATTCTTAGAAATGCACAACCTGCCAAGACTGAATCAGGAAGAAATAGAAAATATGAACAGACCAATCACAAGCACTGAAATTGAAACTGTGATAAAAAATCTTCCAACAAACAAAAGCCCAGGACCAGATGGCTTCACAGGCGAATTCTATCAAGCATTTAGAGAAGAGCTAACACCCATCCTTCTGAAACTCTTCCAAAATATAGCAGAGGGAGGAACACTCCCAAATTCATTCTACGAGGCCACCATCACCTTGATACCAAAACCAGACAAGGATGTCACAAAGAAAGAAAACTACAGGCCAATATCACTGATGAACATAGATGCAAAAATCCTCAACAAAATACTAGCAAACAGAATCCAACAGCACATTAAAAGGATCATACACCATGATCAAGTGGGGTTTATTCCAGGAATGCAAGGATTCTTCAATATACGCAAATCAATCAACGTGATACACCATATTAACAAATTGAAGGAGAAAAACCATATGATCATCTCAATAGATGCAGAGAAAGCTTTCGACAAAATTCAACACCCATTTATGATAAAAACCCTGCAGAAAGTAGGCATAGAGGGAACTTTCCTCAACATAATAAAGGCCATATATGACAAACCCACAGCCAGCATCGTCCTCAATGGTGAAAAACTGAAACCATTTCCACTAAGATCAGGAACAAGACAAGGTTGCCCACTCTCACCACTCTTATTCAACCTAGTTTTGGAAGTTTTAGCCACAGCAATCAGAGAAGAAAAGGAAATAAAAGGAATCCAAATTGGAAAAGAAGAAGTAAAGCTGTCACTATTTGCAGATGACATGATACTATACATAGAGAATCCTAAAGATGCTACCAGAAAACTACTAGAGTTAATCAATGAATTTGGTAAAGTTGCAGGGTACAAAATTAATGCACAGAAATCTCTGGCATTCCTATATACTGATGATGAAAAATCTGAAAGTGAAATCAAGGAAACACTCCCATTTACCATTGCAACAAAAAGAATAAAATATCTAGGAATAAACCTACCTAAGGAGACAAAAGACCTGTATGCAGAAAATTATAAGACACTGATGAAAGAAATTAAAGATGATACAAATAGATGGAGAGATGTACCATGTTCTTGGATTGGAAGAATCAACATTGTGAAAATGACTCTACTACCCAAAGCAATCTACAGGTTCAATGCAATCCCTATCAAACTACCACTGGCATTTTTCACAGAACTGGAACAAAAACTTTCACAATTTGTATGGAAACACAAAAGACCCCGAATAGCCAAAGCAATCTTGAGAACGAAAAATGGAGCTGGAGGAATCAGGCTCCCTGACTTCAGACTATACTACAAAGCTACAGTAATCAAGACAGTATGGTACTGGCACAAAAACAGAAAGATAGATCAATGGAACAGGATAGAAAGCCCAGAGTTAAACCCACGGACATATGGTCACCTTATCTTTGATAAAGGAGGCAGGAATGTACAGTGGAGAAAGGACAGTCTCTTCAATAAGTGGTGCTGGGAAAACTGGATAGGGACATGTAAAAGTATGAGATTAGATCACTCCCTAACACCATACACAAAAATAAGCTCAAAATGGATTAAAGACCTAAATGTAAGGCCAGACACTATCAAACTCTTAGAGGAAAACATAGGCAGAACACTCTATGACATAAATCACAGCAAGATCCTTTTTGACCCACCTCCTAGAGAAATGGAAATAAAGACAAAAATAAACACGTGGGACCTAATGAAACTTCAAAGCTTTTGCACAGCAAAGGAAACCATAAACAAGACCAAAAGACAACCCTCAGAATGGGAGAAAATATTTGCAAATGAAGCAACTGACAAAGGATTAATCTCCAAAATTTATAAGCAGCTCATGCAGCTCAATAACAAAAAAACAAACAACCCAATCCAAAAATGGGCAGAAGACCTAAATAGACATTTCTCCACAGAAGATATACAGACTGCCAACAAACACATGAAAGGATGCTCAACATCTTTACTCATTAGAGAAATGCAAATCAAAACTACCATGAGATATCATCTCACACCAGTCAGAATGGCCATCATCAAAAAATCTAGAAACAATAAATGCTGGAGAGGGTGTGGAAAAAAGGGAACACTCTTGCACTGCTGGTGGGAATGTGAATTGGTACAGCCGCTATGGAGAACGGTATGGAGGTTCCTTAAAAAACTACAAATAGAACTACCATATGACCCAGCAATCCCACTACTGGGCATATACCCTGAGGAAACCATAATTCAAAAAGAGACATGTACCAAAATGTTCATAGCAGCCCTATTTACAATAGCCCGGAGATGGAAACAACCTAAGTGTCCATCATCGGATGAATGGATAAAGAAGATGTGGCACATATATACAATGGAATATTACTCAGCCATAAAAAGAAATGAAATTGAGCTATTTGTAATGAGGTGGATAGACCTAGAGTCTGTCATACAGAGTGAAGTAAGTCAGAAAGAGAAAGACAAATACTGTATGCTAACACATATATATGGAATTTAAGAAAAAAAAATGTCATGAAGAACATAGGGGTAAGACAGGAATAAAGACACAGACCTACTAGAGAATGGACTTGAGGATATGGGGAGGGGGAAGGGTAAGCTGTGACAAAGTGAAAGAGCGGCATGGACATATATACACTACCAAACGTGAGGTAGATAGCTAGTGGGAAGCAGCCGCATACATAGCACAGGGAGATCAGCTCGATACTTTGTGACTGCCTGGAGGGGTGGGATAGGGAGGGTGGGAGGGAGACGCAAAAGGGAGGGGATATGGAAACATATGTATATGTATAACTGATTAAATTTGTTATAAAGCAAAAAAAATAAAATTAAATTAAATTAAAAAAAAAAAACAAAACAAAACAAAACTAAACAAACGGGACCTGATGAAACTTAAACACTTTTGCACAGCAAAGGAAACCATAAACAAGACTAAAAGACAACCCTCAGAATGGGAGAAAATATTTGCAAATAAAACAACTGACAATGGATTAATCTCCAGAATATATAAGCAGCTTATGTAGCTCAGTATCAAAAAAACAAACAACCCAATCCAAAAATGGGCAGAAGACCAAAACAGACATTTCTCCAAAGAAGATATACAGATTGCCAACAAACACATGAAAGAATGCTCAACATCATTAATCATTAGAGAAATGCAAATCAGAACTACAATATTATCTCACACCAGTCAAAATGGCCATCATCAGAAAATCTACAAAAAACAAATGCTGGAGAGGGTGTGGAGAAAAGGGAACCCTCTTGCACTGTTGGTGGGAATGTAATTTGATAGAGCCATTATGGAGAAAAGTATGGAGGTTCCTTAAAAAACTAAAAATAAACTCCCATACGACCCAGCAATCCCACTACTGGGCATATACCCTGAGAAAACCATAATTCAAAAAGAGTCGTGTACCAAAATGTTCACTGCAGCTCTATTTACAATAGGCAGGACATGGAAGCAACCTAAGTGTCCATCAACAGATGAATGGATAAAGAAGATGTGGCACCTGTATACAATGGGATATTACTCAGCCATAAAAAGAAATGAAATTGAGTTACTTGTAGTGAGCTGGATGGACCTAGATTCTGTCATAGAGAGTGAAGTAAGTCAGAAAGAGAAAAACAAATACCGTATGGTAACACATATATATGGAATCTAAAAAACAAAAAAAGAAATGGTCGTGAAGAACCTAAGGGCAAGATGGGAATAAGGATGCAGACCTACTAGAGAATAGACTTGAGGATACGGGGAGGGGGACAGGTAAGCTGGGACAAAGTGAGAGAATGGCATGGACATATATACACTACCAAATGTAAAACAGATAGCTAGTGGGAAGCAGCCGCATAGCACAGGGAGATCAGCTAGGTGTTTTGGACCACCTAGAGGGGTGGAATAAGGAGGGTGGGAGGGAGGGAGATGCAAGAGGGAAGAGATATGGGGATATATGTATATGTATAACTGATTTACTTTGTTATAAAGTAAAAAGTAACACACCATTGTAAAGTAATTATACTCCAATAAAGATGTTAAAAAAAAATATGACTCAGATAACACCACTGACCCCTCAGAGATACACAATCTACTAGGAAGACAGTGACATCATCTGCCTTATCAAAAGAGCTAACTTTTTTTGGTATTAACTGTGTGCCAGGCACTGTTCAATGCACCTTACAAGTATTAATTTAATCTCATAAAACTCTATGAGTTGGGTAATATTAATATCTGCATTCTACACACAGATAAGGAAAACAAGGCAAAACAAAACAGACACAAACAATGCTAAGCAGTAAAAAGAATAGTTTGGTGCTAAAAACAGTGTTAAAGAAATTTCAGAAAAGTAGATCCTATTTGAACTGAGCTGCAAAAGATGAGGTGGGCTATGAAAAGTAGAAAGGAAGACATTTCCAGTGGCAAAGCTGAACTGTTAGCAAGGCTGGAGAGCTACCTCAAATGTGTTTCGAGCTCTTTGGCCTCCCTGTCTTGCTGCTATTCCTTAGCTAGGATTCTCTTCCCTCTTATCCAACTTAATATATCCACCAGGGCTTACTGGTTAATTGGGCATGGTTGGAAAGAAGAACGAAGTCAAGGATAACTCAAAAATATTTGACTAAAACAACAAGAAAGATGGAGCTGCTATTAACTGAGAAGAAGACTATAGGAAGTTAAGGAAAGTTAAAAAAAAAAAAGGGGGGGAAGCCAAAGCTGTGCACCCTACACAGGGAGCTTCTGTCTAGAGAAAGATAAGTCTTTTTTCTAATCTGCATAAAACAAATGTATAGCGGCCCTAGGAAAAATCAAGAGTTTGGTTTCAGGCATGTTAAGGTATTTATTAGACATCCAAGTAAATCTGTCAAGTACGCAATTGAATACACAAATCTGGAGTTCCCTGAACAGGTCCAGAAAGGAAATATAATTTAGGAGCTGCAAGCTTAATTATACTACTTAAAACCACGAGACTGGATAAGTTTATCAGTGGAGAGGGAAAACATAAGGAGAGATCTAAGGACTGAGGTATAGAGTATCCAATGTTAAGAGATCAGAATGATGAAGAGGAACCAGCAAAGATGACCAAGAAAGAATAATGAAGTATCCTGGAAAATTAAAGAAAGAGTGGTGTTAAATACTGCTGACTGATCAAGTAAGATAAGGACTGAGAAGTGACCATTGAAGTTAGCAATATGGCAGTCACTGGTGACTGACAAGAGCAGTTCTGGGGAATAGTAAGGGAGAAAGCTTGATCTGATTGAGTTTAAGAGAGAATGGGAAGTGAGGAATTGGAGACAGAAAGAAGAAACAACTCTTTAGAAGTTCTGTAAAGGAAAGCACAAAAAATGGAGCAGTTGCTGGCAGTGGTATTAACTACCATTATTTTGTTGTTGTTTTAAGTTGGGAGAAACAGTTGCCGGTCTGTACACTAATGCAAACAATCCAGTAGCGGAAAGGGAAATGATGATGCAGAAGAAAGAGGACAGAAATAGTGGAGCAATGTCCTTGAGTAGATATAAAAGATGGGATCTAGGGCACAAGTGGGATGATTGCCACAGCTAAAAGCACAGACAGTTCCTCCATAATAATGGGAGGAAAAGCAGACTACAGGGCACTGACACAGGTAGGCAGGTAGAAGTAGTGATGGGAAAGTGGCATATCTATACTGATTATTCTATTTTCTCGGAGAAATGGAAAGGAAAGTCACCATCTGAGAATGAAGACTGCAAAATACTGTAAGCATTGTTGGCAAAAAAAACACTAAAGTCTGACATACCAAAAAAAAGGAGTTGTCAATGATGTGAAACAACAGAAACCTGCATACACTACAGGGCGTGAAAACTGGTAGAACCACTTGGAAAATAGTGTGATAATATTCAGTAAAGGCAAAGATATTCATAGCCTGTGATCCAGCAATGCCATTCCTAGTTATCTGTTCTATAGAAATGTGTGCACATGTAATCATGGCCCCTGTACAAGAATAATTATGGCATGATTGCTCTTATGGTAGGTAGTAAAATTATTCAAAAAAAAAAAAAGAAACAACAACCAATCATCAACATAGCGGTTACCATTAAGAAGGAAGGGGCTGTGACCATGAATGAACATACTAAAAGATTCTCAAGTACCAGCAATGTCCTATTTCTTAATCTGGATGATTTGGTAATCTGTACATATATATTTTATGCACTTTTATAAACTGTTAAATTTCAACATTAAAAAATGTTTTGAATCCCTTAGTCTTGCCACTTTTGATTTATAACTGTCTCACTGGGTAAATATTACACCAATTCAATATTCTCCCACTCCTCTCCATCCTCCTTCTCCTCTGACAACAACATAATTTCCCAAGGGTGTTACAAGAAATCTTGGCAGCTGAAGAAAGACACCTGGTCCACTAGCATCTATGGTGTAGCTCACCCCACCTGGTCACAGGGCATCACGCACAGGCGTCTGATAAATAATGTGTTCAATTCCTGCCTCAACTCCAATCCAGTCTCAAAGGCAGCACATTCTGAATCTTCCTCATTCAGACCCGGGCCCTCTTTTAGCCTACCAGCCCTCTCAGCACTTTTGCATGGCCCTGCAGGCTCAGAAAATCTGAACGTAAGGACTAAGTGAGGCTGCCCCAGGCTTACCCACTTCTTCATCCTTTGCTTTCCATCTTTCTGCACCGTGCTTTCGGAAATAAGGCACAAATCTTCATGCTCTGGGCATCTCCCTATAAATATCCACATCTTGCATCCCCTCTATTTTCAGGTTCATTTCATTTGTACTCTTAGTCCATCAGGCTCTGACTTTTACTAACTAAGAAAAGCTTTGGGGATCTAGAAAACTCTCAAGTGCCTGGTGTTTCCTATTACCTTTAATTCTGTCCAGTTTTGCTTCATGTACTTTGAAGCTCTGCTATTAGGTACACACTTATTTATGACTGTTACATTTTTCTCATGTATTAACCTTTTTAACACTATGGAATCCCCTTTATCTCTTATAATAACCTTTGTCTCAAAGCCTAATTTATCTGATATTAAAACAGTTTACTCAGCTTTCTTATGGTTATAGTTCACATGGTATATCTTTTTCCATCCATTTATTTTCAACCTAATTTAATATTGCCCTACAGATCTGTGAGTCTCTGCTCATTTTTTTTCAATCTTTTTCTCTCTGTCCTTCAGATTAGATAATTTCTATTGCTCTATCCTAGAGTTCATTGACTTTTACTTCTGTCATTTTTAATCAACTATTAAGCTCATTCAGTGAATTTTTATTTCAGGTATTATATTTGTCAGTTCTAAAATTTATATCTTGTTCTTTTTTGTAATTTCAATTTATTTGCTGAGCTATCTTTATTTATTATAGAAGTATTTTCCTTTATATCCTTTACAAGGTTATAATCACTACTTTAAAATCTTTGTTTGCTAAATCCAACATCTAGCTACCTTTGGGTCAGTTTTGTATGGGTCACATTTTCTTGTTTCTTCATGTCTAATAATTTTGAATTCACCTGGACATGATAAATGATAAATTATAGACTCTGGATTCTGTTATGTTTCTCCAGAGAGATTTATTTTTGTTTGTTTTGGCAAAAAGTTACCTAGGCTGAACTCAAACTCGAAACTGAAATCTCAGCTCAGCTCTCTTATTTAGCCTTAGCTGGGAAGCTTAGAGTCATCCTGCATATGTGTCATTCAGGACCCATCTAGATATTTGGGCAATTGTACAAAGAATTTGGGGCTCCCTCTCTGTGGCTCTCTCTTTTCCTGGATTCCTCCCTTACTTTTCAGCTGCTATGGTCACCTCAAATCCTATACTCAGTAAGGCTATGGTTTTACTCTCTATGGTTTGGTTTCCTAGTGTGCCAGTTGGGACTTACCTCCAGGCTAAAATCTATAAGAAACTGGAAACCCATCCAGTGCTGCTCCCTTACTCTAAATGTCCATACAAAATACATACAAATGTGCCTACTTTGGTTTGCTCTCTAATGCCTTCGGATGGTTGTGTTTTCCATTTTATGCAGTGTTTATAGTTATTTGTGGAAGGGTTATTCTGACAGGAGCTTCTAAGCCATTACCAGAAGCAGAAACTAGCACCTACTATTAAAATCCAGGAATTCTGTATCTATTGCCCCTAGTGTTATTGTTGTTGTTTTAAATCTTGACAGAGTCATGAAGAACCTAGGGGCAAGATGGGAATAAAGACACAGACCTACTAGAGAATGGACTTGACGATATGGGGAGGGGGAAGGGTAAGCTGTGACAAAGTGAGAGAGTGGCATGGACATATATACACTACTAAACGTAAAATAGATAGCTTAGTGGGAAGCAGCCGCACAGCACGGGGAGATCAGCTCGGTGCTTTGTGACCACCTAGAGGGGTGGGATAGGGAGGGTCGGAGGGAGGGAGACGCAAGAGGGAAGAGATATGGGAACATATGTATATGTATAACTGATTCACTTTGTTATAAAGCAGAAGCTAACACACCATTGTAAAGCAATTATACTCCAATAAAGATGTTAAAAAAAATATTGACAGAAACTCAATGAAGTCTTTCTCTCTCTCTGTGCTTTTTTGTATCCTTCCTTCCCTGGGACTATAGGATTCAACCTCACTGTCTAATTTTCATGCTGAAAGGGCTAAAGGAAATAAGAAAGGGAACTATGCATATATCCCTCTGTAAGTGCAGATATCTTATGGAAGAGATAACATATTAAAATCATCATTTGAACAAATCAGGTTGCTGGCCTAAGAGGTCCTAAAGAAGAATCCATGAGAGGAGAGAGTACAAAGGAGATAAAAACATCCAGAACTGGGTGAGAGACAGATCTGGGTGAAGCCCCTTAGTGAGGTGTGAGATGGGGAGAAAAGGCTGACCTCTCACAGATGAAGGGGGGCCCCAAAGACAGCTTAGAGCCCAAGAAAACGGAGAAGCCCTAAATTTCAGAATTATAGCCTCATGACATTTTAAACCTAAAAGATACTTATCAGATCATCTAAATCCAAAAGCCTTATTCTGGAGACAAGGAAACTGAGTCTCACATTTTGCCTGCCTCATAATTTAGTCAAGGTGCCCATACCCCCTCAGCACAGGGTTGGTACTATCCTATTCTTTTTAACAACAGCCTGGGGCCTGTTCACATTTGTGTTTTGACTAATCACTGTTCTGTATGATAGCTTTAGGTCTGAGCTACTCAATTCATTCTTAAACATGCCAGAGAATTCTAATATAGAGCTTTTTGTTCTTTCTCTGTATATCTTGGAGTTTTAATCACAGCAGAGTGAATTGAGGTTTTTTTTATGACTGCATAGAATACATCAGGTTCCAACTCTCTTTTCTAATTATGATAAAGCCATGTGGCCTCTCATGGATTGCTTGGTGTAGTGTCCAGGTATAGATGGCTCACAGGATTTTATAAAGATTAATTCAGATTAGCTCATAAATTTATTGAAGGAGGTATCTATTAGGTGTTCCTATCGGTCTGTGTGACTGCTATTGACAATAATAAAATGATATGAGTTTCAAACTCCCTTGTCCCATGATGCCTTCAGATTTAATCATTAGTCAGAATCTGCATTCTTCCCTAAGGTACCTTTTTATCATTTCAAATAAGAATGACAAACTGGATCAGTGAATTTAAGAAATTTTATTTCAAATACTACTTTTATTTCCACGGATTCATCCTCTTCTCTCAATATCTGGGTTATAATATAAATTAACATCTTCTGGACAAATTAATATATAACAAGATGAGTATTACTGTCTTTTTACTCAAAAGATAGTATGTGCTTCTAATGACATCAGTAGCCAAGTAAAAACAGAGTAAACAATTGTTGACAACCCAAGGTCAAGAGTTGCTCTGGTTTCTTTCAAAATGATGCACTACAGCCCTCTGTCGTTCTGCCAACCAAGAGCCCAAGCAGTAATTTAACAAAGAGCCCCAAAGTGTCCAGTGTAACCAAAGAGTAACCTAGCTTTGGGGGAGAATAAACATAAGTAATAGGGTTTGTTTTTAGTTCCTTCCCTTAAATAAAAAATAGAAATGTTAACATTCTTTTAAAAATCTACAAATATTCACCACATTATTTTTGAGGCTGAAATTATATAGCCCAAAATTCAGCCCTTGGAAATACAAAAACAGTGCCATTTCTTAAGCAACTACTATGTGTAGAGCCAAACAGCAGATGCCATGTTATGTCTCACCCACTGGGGACCTGAGGGTCTCTTCTAATATCCTAGGGGTCATTTATCTTCTTTTTAAGATTTTTGGGTTTAATATTAAGATCCTCACTAAGAATATTTTCTGCAGTCCCAGATTACTGCTGTTATTTGCAGTGACAAGCCTGATGACCTCCACAATATACGATCAGAATTCATATATAAATAAGATACTGAATCCAAATCATTTTTAAACAAAAGATAAATCATTTATTATTTCTCAACAACCACCTATGCAAATATACTACAGAATAAATGATATCTGATCAGGCAAATTCACAAAATCAATAACAAACTCCCACCAGGCTATGAGACAACATCTCAGACACCTTGATCAAGATCCCATGCATGGGCCCAGTTTCAGTGGTCAGCACAATAAGCAGGAGCAGGAAGAAGAGGTAAAAGAAACATCCTTCTGATCCTTTCACAATATCTCTTCTACTCTGCTATGTTTTTTTTTTTTCCCCCACCATGTCCCTGGCAGTTACTGGATTCTATCTTCCTTAGCCTGGAGAAAATAAACAATGCCAGCTCCCTTTAGCCTGCAAACAACTTTATCCTATCTAAATGTAACTGGTGTGTAATATTAGTGGACACACTTATACCAACTTATTTTTTGTTGCTGTCCTCAGGCTTAAAAACCTCCTCTCTCACTAATTATTGAATGTACTCATTCGATGAACAAATATTTTGATGCCTGCTGGGTGTCAGGCAACATAGAAAAGCAGGACTGAACTAGACAAAGAAGGGAACAGGCATTCTAGGCAGAAGATACCCATTAAAGAGAGACTCTGCAGCAAGAAAAAGAGATTCCATCATATAAGGACTTATTATTTTAGTGGTAACTTGTAATTCAGCCCAAGGTATTGCTAACCCTTGAAAATTAACCCATCAAGCTAATTTTCAAGAAAAAAAGGGACAACCACATAGTATGGTAGTAACCAGGTAAGAGATTGTCAGTGTGATAGTACCAGATGGTCATACGGAAAATGCATTTTTGCATATATGCCTCAGCGGGGTTAATAGTGTGAGTGACAGGCAAGTAAAGTGCAAATGACAGGTAAAAACAGTGCTCTCAATATGGTTTTTAAGATGAATTATACTTTATATAATTTTGAAGTTCTTCAGAAACTAATACTCTCTGACTAAAATGCTTGAATAGATAAATTATCATCACTAAGATACATGTCATTTTTGGCCTTAACAATGCTTTAGTAACAAAAGAAAAATCTGTTTTTGTGTATCTTAATTCCTTGAGTTTTTTACTGAACTAATACATCTTGAAACAAAATGAAAAATATAGGGCTTCCCTGGTGGTGCAGTGGTTGAGAGTCCGCCTGCCGATGCAGGGGACACGGGTTCGTGCCCCGGTACGGGAAGATCCCACATGCCACGGAGCGGCTAGGCCCGTGAGCCATGGCCGCTGAGCCTGCGCATCCAGAGCCTGTGCTCCGCAACGGGAGAGGCCCGCGTACCGGAAAAAAAAAAAAAATATATATATATATATACACGTATATGTATATATATACACGTATATATACATACGTATATATATATATATGTATATATATATACATATATATATAAGCTGAGGTCCATACTTGGTTAGACTGGAAAAGAAAACATTTTGCTTATAGTTTAGCACTATAATTACATTTTTTAACACACAAAATGTCCCTAAGGGTTTTACTTCAGAAATAATCCCCTGGGAGTCTACCTCAAGACATTAATATATCTATATACACAAAATGTATTCATACAAAAATGTGATATCTTAAGCTTTAAACAAAGTAAATTTATTTCCTTTTTTAAAATGAGCTTTTACATTATGCCACAAAATAGCATTATGAGTACAATATTTAATATCAAACTTAAATATAAAAATTAAATTCAAAACTACCTCAAATGCATTCCCTTAAGAGTAAATAAAAAAGAAAAATATAATAACCAGATGAAGGTGCTATCAAGATTATGAGCATCCCGGTGGAAAAGTAAAGAATGCCACCTGATTTCGGATAAAATCAAAAATACATTCATAGTTTAGCTCTTCCTACTATAGTTTTCTAAAAACAACTGAAAAGAAGGGAAGACAGGCATTTCCAGAAGACCCACATTATGCAGGCACTGCAATGGGCTCTGGGGATGCAGCAGGGAACAAAACATATGTTCCCTGCCCTTATAGAATTTACATGAGAAAGATGAGAATTGAGAAAAGATAGTTTTCCTATATTGTCTCTCTTCCCTCTCAAGCTCCCTGTAGCTTCCTTCCCGCATAAGGAAGAGAAATGCATCTGAAATTCCCTTTAATGCCTTTTCATTTTCTACAGAGTTCCAGCTCTCTGACCTGGTTTTCCAGACCTTCCTCAGGCTGTTCCCAACCCACAACTGCAATCTCATCTCTCCCACTTTCTCACATGCATGTTTTTCTCAGTCAGGTTTATCTATTCACTATTTCAAGATGCCATGTTTACTTTTAGTCAAAATAACTCACTGAATCCTTTAATATCTTCTCTTCTTTCAAGGGTACCTGGAAGGGCTCCCTTTGTGGACAGCCCTGTCCTAGGCCTAATGAAGATCTACAGAATGAAGTAGACATGTTCCCTGACCTTGAGCAGCTGCTGGGAAAATGAGGAAAAATGGGCAGAGTTGATCTCTTTGCATTAGCTGTCTTCATGATCAATATCTGTCTCCACTGAATCGATTTTATGGAGCCTCAAACTAGTGGTTAAAAGACCAGACTGAATATTCCAACCATGCCATGTATGTCCATTCATATTTTCCATGTTGGCTGGGCCAAGGGCTATACATTCTGAGTGGTACCATTACTGGGGTTAAATATATAGAAGCCATCTTTGAAATGAATTATTATTCTTCATAATTTTTTTCAATATGAAGTAAACACAAAGACTTTGTTATGACTTAAAAAAGGAGTCAGGAACTATAGATCAGAGACAATAATTATAAGACCTGGACAAGATTTCTTAAACTTTCATAATGTCATTTACTTTTGTCACTCTCCATAGTAATTAACAACAAAAACATTAAAAGAAACAACAAAAAGGCTCTGATTTTTCTTTATCTTTGGGAACTAGGGGTGAGTAGGTCCTAATCTAAAGTAGGCATTTGGTTGTTTCATCATGATTTATAACACTGTGGCCTGCAGGGAAAGAGCTGGGGAGGTGAACACCCCAACTTCTTTCCCTCCAACCTCCTGCCAAGGCTGAAACAAACCAGAAGTCAAAAGTCAGAGGAGCACACTGAAGTGCTCCTAGAGGTCACATTGCTGGGACGTGGAGCAGAACGGAGAAGAGTTGAAAGCAGGTCCAGAGGGGCAAACACAGGCTATCTAGCCAGAAGACCTGAAAACCTTTAAAATTAGACTCCAGAAAATTCTTGTGCTCAGATGCAGTTTAGGAAATGTTATGCTACATTAAAATGGTTAGAAAGATGGGGTCTTGAGTATCAATGATTCTTACTCATATACCTAGTACTTTTTTTTTAAAAGAAATATGGAGGAATTTGAAACACTTACCAAGAAAGACATGAATTAGTTGCATTTGAAGGGAGAAAGGTTATTTACTTTAACAACCTACAGCTTGAAAATAACATCCCAATTTTCAAACCTTAAGGCCAGGTGATATGGCAGATGAAGATGTGTCAGTTATCACAAAGGGATAAATAAACACACCCTAGTCTCTCATTGTCAGTAACAAAGGCTCATGCCTCTATGATGTAGTGCTCACAGAAACTGTGAATTAATTGAGAAAGAATGGAGAATTGAGCCCAGAAGCTCAGATGAGAACACACACAAATACACAACACCACACTGAAAGAGCAGAAGGAAAATTACTACAACAGCGTGTATCTTCCTCAAAGGAGAGAAGCCCTTATCTCCAAAATTTCCTCTGCTTCCTCTGCCTCAGAAAGTACAAGCCATGCATGGACTGAACCAAAGATGGCACCGGTGAGTTCAGTGTCATCATTCTGTGAATTAATTTGGCTTTCACATATGGGTTGCTTTTCTAGAATACAGGATTACTACATTATGAAATGCTAATTGTTTCTGCTACCCAGCATGACCTGCCTGGAAGATGAGATGCAAATTAAGACATAATACAATTATGGATGCTCTCACCCTATTCAAATGTATTTTTCTTCTCCAACAGGCTCAGGTAAGTGGCCCTTATTTTAATTTCCAGCATGCTACTCTTAACTCCCAACTCTTGCAGCCTACAAACTCTACTCCGGTGAAATGCCTAACAGTACCATAAGATAGTGAGGCTTCTTGTTTCGAATAAACATATCAGAACTTATGTCTCCAAATAAGTCTTGTCTTTCTAAATAACCAACTTGGGACACTAAACATTTAGGCCACATGGGCTGCATTTTTATACAATGAGCTCTCATTAAAATACTATGTCAAGACAAACTCTGAAAGAGAAAAGAGGCATCATCAGAGAAGGATGACATACATCAGCTTGGGAGGCATGTGTAAAGGCAGGGCTGTATGCTGCCTTAATGACCATGGGGAGTTTACAGAGGCAGAAACCTCTCTTCCTCTTCACCACCAGCTGTTAAGCCTCCCCTTAGCCTCCCTGCCAGGTGCCCACCCTGATTCAGGCTCCTTATCTTACCAGGAAAGAATGAAATACATTACTAATGAAAGTGTTTCTAAAAAAAGAAAGACACAGGGGAGCTAGGGAGGGGAGGAGAGGGGAGAAAAAAACAGAATAAAGGGGAAATAAATGTCTTTTGGCAAAGTATCTGAAAATCTCCTGTCAATAAGACATTAAGCACTTAAGAATGTTGCAGAATGTGAAGTTGTTTATGACAGTAAATACTTGAAGTTGCTGAAATGTTCAACCACAGGAGATTGGTAAAATAATTTATGGATTATCCATGCAGCAGAATAATTGGCTGTGATTTAAAGCTATTGTATAGGGCTTCCCTGGTGGCGCAGTGGTTAAGAATCAGCCTGCCAATGCAGGGGACATGGGTTTGAGCCCTGGTCCGGGAAGATCCCACATGCCGTGGAGCCCGTGGGCCACAACCACTGAGCCTGCACTCTAGAGCCCACAAGTCACAACTACTGAGCCTGTGTGCCACAACTACTGAAGCCCACGTGCCTAGAGCCCATGCTCCAAAAGAGAAGCCACTGCAATAAGAAGCCTGTGCATTGCAACCAAAAATAGACCCAACGCAGCCAAAAATAAAACATTTTTTTAAAAAGAGTGAATTAAAACAATAATAAAGCTATTGTATACACCTATTTTCATTAAGTGAGAAAATCATGTTGCAGAACTATATGTATAATGGGATCTTTTTAAAATATGTATGTTTGCATGTATCTGTGAATAAGTGTGTATGTGTACACAGAGAAAGAGGGAGAAAACTACAAGGAGACAGAGGGAAGAAGGAAAGATTCTCAATAAACACCAAGATGAAAATGGATATTTTTGAGAGGCAAAAATTATGAATGATTTCTTTCATTTGCTTATTTCTATTTCCTATTTTCTACAAGAAATATGACTTACATGTGTAAAAAGTAAAGAAGGCTGCCATAAAGAAAACTGAGTAGCTGTGGCTGAAGATTATCATCCAAGTATTTACCCAGCATTTGCTTTTTTCTACTATGTCTCTTTCTAAAAGGAGGCAACATTATGCTACAGATATAGTGATAGGCTTTGGTACACAAATCTCCAGAGTCCACATCTAGTGCTCTTTTACAATCATCAGTCTTCTCATCTCCAACATGTATTATTAAGTGAAAAAGCAGGGGCTTCCCTGGTGGCGCAGTGGTTGAGAGTCCGCCTGCCGATGCAGGGGACACGGGTTCGTGCCCTGGTCTGGGAAGATCCCACATGCCGCGGAGCGGCTGGGCCCGTGAGCCATGGCTGCTGGGCCTGCATGTCCGGAGCCTGTGCTCCGCAACGGGAGAGGCCACAGCAGTGAGAAGCCCACATAATGCAAAAAAAAAAAAAAAAAGTGAAAAAGCAAAATGAAGATGCAGGAAATGATTAAAGTATGCAGCCAATTGTTCACAAAAGAAAGGAAAATAAAGAAAATATATCAGATTGGCTTCTGTGTGCATAAAAATTATCTGGAAGGGTTAAATAAGAAACCTTTGGGCCTCCCTGGTGGCGCAGTGGTTGAGAGTCCGCCTGCCGATGCAGGGGATACGGGTTCGTGCCCCGGTCTGGGAGGATCCCATATGCCGCGGAGCGGCTGGGCCCGTGAGCCGTGGCCGCTGAGCCTGCGCGTCCGGAGCCTGTGCTCCGCAACGGGAGAGGCCACAACAGTGAGAGGCCCGCGTACAGCAAAAAAAAAAAAAAAAAAAAAAAGAAACCTTTAACAGCGTTTACCTGTGAGGAATAGCCACTGAGTAGAAGGGGGACAGAGATAAACCTCTTTATATTTTTTGATGTTTGAAACTTGTGAATTCATTACCTAGTCTAAAATTAAAATTTTAATTAGTCTTTTGTACTTTTCAATGACGTATCTTTTTATCATGCATCCTCAGAATTATAACTAAGTGATTGGTTTAGTGGTTTAGTCTTGATTTTAATATTAATTATATTCAAATATACATCTGCATGATTTTTAAAAATATTTCTACTTGATCTCTTTTTATTTTTATTTTTTTTATTAGTTTCTGCTTTATAACAAAGTGAATCAGTCATACATATACATCTGTTCCCACATCCCTTCCCTCTTGCGTCTCCCTCCCTCCCACCCTCTTGATCTCTTTTTAAATGTTAAACGTAAGATGGCCTGGATAGAAGGGGACAGCCTCAGCACCTTAGCAATTGAACAGGACTGAATATTTTCGTCCATGCCCCCTAATAGCAGGTTTATCAAAAAGGTCAAATAGAAAACAAACATCAGCTGAGGATTTGCTACTAAAAGGTGTGTAAGAGGCACATATTCTCGTTTATCATTCTATTTTGGATCCAGTATTAACTTCTCTTGGATGACAATACTTCTTCTATTGTTCCCCCACTAACATGGTACACCCAGTGGGGACATCTGCCCAACACTAACAAACTATTCACAGGAGAAACAAGAACAGGATATCAGGAGCCAAGACAAAACAATTAGAAGGAAAGGGAGACTGTTGGCTCCTGACCTAAATTGAATTGCTTTTAAGAGACAGAAACAGATTTTTAATTATGTAATCCCTTTCTCATTTCCTTTAAAACTTAAAGGTCAAATTCCGCTTTCAAATGCTAAAGGCCAGATCTGACCTTATTTTATCTGATGTTATTGTCTCTGTGAGACTCACTGGACTAAAAATGGAAGAGGTGCCCTGTTCAATGCAAATGAATGCAAAGCATTTTTGTTGTTGTTATCATCCAAACTACTGTTTGGAAGAATCAGTTAATAACTACTGTCTCTCTCCCTTTGCATTTCATTTTTCTTTCCAAATACTGTTCTAAGAGAAACTTGCTCTGCCTTTACTAAGAAAAAGAACTGTTTGAAGGCATGAAGATTTGGGATAAGAAGTCTACTTAACTTCCACTTTTGCCAGACTTGACTTGGTGAGTTTGCTTTAACCTACTCTTTATCACATTTTATTGTTTGCATTTCAATAACAGAAATTTTTCTTTCCACACACTTCTCCTCTGCCCTTATTTCCCCCCTCTTCCCAGCCCAGTGAAGTCCACCTCTTCAAGAGCAACTTCCCCGGTTGCATCAGGTCCCTCTGATCTTGATCTCTGATTTCCTGCCTCTTTCTGTTTATAAAACTCATCTTGGCACTCAAGCCCACATTGTCTTCTCTTTCATTGGCAAGAAATCTAATAAATTAACTGCATTGGTTCCCATGGCAGAAAATAAAAGGAATTAAGGCCCAGCTAGCTGTGTCCAGAAGTTCAATCAGTGTCTTTGGACTCTCTGCCTCTTTCTCCAAGTCTTTGGCTCTGCTTTCCCTCCGTGCATTTTCTCTCTAAAGCAAGCTCTCCCTACAAGGTGGCTTATATAATCCTAACAGTTGGAAATCCCAGAAGAAAAGGACCCTCTTTCCCAAAGTCATAGCAGAAGTCCTAGGGCTGTTAGTAGGAGGCCCAGCTCTGAGTTACATGCTCACCTCTGGAACACGGATTAAGATCAGTTCTACCCAAAATTCATGCACTGAGAAGGGGGAAGGGAGGATTCCAAAAAGAAAAGAGGGATTCTGACACCAGATGCTATGTATAAGGCATCACAGCTTTAATTCAGTGTTATTTAACAATACCTGTATATTCACCATATCTCCAACTAGAATGTAACCTTTCAACATCAGTTTCATTTCCTTATATCCCCACCCCTTTGTTAATATCTACCACAGCAGTAGTCACTGTCATATAGTCTATTATATCAGAGGCTCCTAGTGACCCAAAACTCCCGATATAAACACACTCATGTGCTTCCCTCCACATAATTAGGGTACACCGTGTGACTAGCTTTAATCATAGAATGCAGTGGCAATAACACTGTGCCAGTTCCCAGCCTAAGCCTTGAAAAGACCTGGAACTTCTGCTTTTGAGCCCATGGGAGCCCGTGGGAAATTGGGCAACTCTGCTGGAGAGAGGCCCCGTCAACCTAGTGTCCCAGTTTAATCCAGCCACGACCTGACCCACAAGTTGAATGAGCCACCAGACTGACCATCAGCAAGATCAGCAGAAGAACTCTCCAGCTGAGCCCATATTGCAGAACTATTAGAAAATAAAGTTTTATTGTTTTAAGCCACTAAGTTCTGGGACTTATTATACAATAACAGATAACTGGGGAAAGGTACTTGGAAAAAATATGTTGACTGAATAAATTAATGAATGAGTGAAATTCTTGATTTTTTTATTGCTTTTGCTACAAAATTGCCATGGCAACAAATGTGACATTAAAAATGAATAAAGAGGGGCTTCCCTGGTGGCTCAGTGGATGAGAGTCCGCCTGCCAATGCAGGGGACACGGGTTCGTGCCCCGGTCCAGGAAGATCCCACATGCCGCAGAGCAGCTGGGCCCGTGCGCCATGGCCGCTGAACCTGCGCGTCCGGAGCCTGTGCTCCGCAACGGGAGAGGCCACAACAGTGAGAGGCCCGCATACCACACACACAAAAAAAATGTATATATGTATATATATATATATACACACACCTTGCCCTCATGTTTCTCTACTTTGATAATTAAATGTAATGTGTTATAATTTCCAGGTCAAAGTGGAATGTGGTTAACATCCTCCCATAAAGATGCTCCTATGTTCACACTAAATAATCCATGAAAATATAAGACTAAACCCACCACACACACAACTAAGTGATCAATAACCTCATGCCACAATCTTAGTGGAATCAACACAAAGCCCAAGGCATTTGAAAATACACTGCAAAAAATCTATTTGTTGTTCATCACACCACATACTCTGGTTTGCCTCATGAAAAGGAAGCCACTTAGGGAAAAAAATACACAAACAAAAATTATTTTTAACCTTTAAAAAAAAACTTTTTATTTAAGTAAAATATAGATATAGAAAAGTTCATGCATCATAGGTGTGTAGCTCATTGAATTTTCACAAACCAAACTCATCTGTGTAATCAGCACCCAGATCAACAGATTATTACCAGCTGCCCAGAGGGTGCCCTCAGGCTCCTGCTAACCACTAACCCCCAGACCAGGGTTTCTACCTTGGTTTAAAATTCATAAAAGATATTTCTATTCCCCCACTTTCAGTCCCCTGACTCAGAATCCAAAAGAATTGAGCAACCAGAGACAAAGGCAGCTGTTCTCTGTGCTCCTTGGGTGCTTTTCTACGGGTCAAACACAATACCACACAAGACTCCCCTTCCCTACCTCACTTCTCCAAATCTCTATATCCAGGCAGAGACTACAAATACTGGAAAGTATCCACACATAATAAGTATGTGTACAGAGGTGGCAGGGGATGCAGGGAGGGACTGGTGACACCTGTGTCCTTGCTATGAACACTAAATACTAGGGATTGTAGCCTTTGTGCATTATATTGGTTCACGTATCACAGAATCAAGCATCAGAGATAGACAGTATGTCAGCTGAACAAATGCCTACTTAGAAATGGGAAACTGGGCTGAAAGTGCAAAGCATCAACCCGCCCTTCACATGTCCTGTGAAAAATAGATCATACCAAAACATCTTTGAACCACATCAATACAGTTTGTGGAAGTTATGGGTGAGGCGGGTAAGAAAAAGTCTACTCACCCTGTCTGATGACAAATATGGAGTCTGGATTCATCTCACCTTGTTCAAGGAAACAAAAGAAGAAAAAACCAACACGAGTCTACGGGGAAAAAATACAGGATAGAGAAAAAGAAAACAACAAATCAGAGACCAGAAAAAAAGAGTTAACATCTGAAAATAACTCTTTTTATATTCCAGAAGAAAATTTCCAAACTCTGATTAGTCTTCAAAAACAATATAAAAAGACACAGGGGACTTCCCTGGTGGTGCAGTGGTTAAGAATCCGCCTGCCAATGCAGGGGACATGGGTTCTAGCCCTGGTCCGGGAAGATCCCACATGCGACGGAGTAACTAAGCCCATGTGCCACAACTACTGAGCCTGCTCGAGCCGGCAAGCCACAACTACTGAAGCCTGCACGCCTAGAGCCTGTGCTCCACAACAAGAGAAGCCAATGCAATGAGAAGCCCGCGCACGGCAATGAAGAGTAGCCCCCGCTCGCCACAACTAGAGAAAGCCCGCGCATAGCAACAAAGACCCAACACAGCCATAAATAAATAAATAAATAAATATTTTAAAAAAGACACAGGATCTAACAAAGAGAAGCTGGACAAGGAAGGAGCAGGGTGAAATGAGAGGGTAAAATGAATGTTTTTAAAGAAATTAAAAGCACTATAGCACACAGCCTTGTTTGGTGAATGTTCTGACAATATGTAGTAGACTTGATTATATGTATGCTCTATTAGCCAACAAACCCTCCAGTGGATATTTACCCTAAGAAATATCACAGGGTCCACCAGCATACAAATTTCCAATTAGTAATACTGTATTGGATACTGGAAATTTGCTAAGAATAGATTTCAGGTGCTCTAATCACAAAAAAATTAAATTATATGAGAAGATATGTTAATTAGCTTGACTGTGGTAATCAGTTCACTATGTATATGTACATCAAATCATCATGTTGTATATCTTAAATACGTATAATTTGTATTTTTAAAATTTTTTAAAGAATGTTTATAGCAGCATTTTTTAGTAGCCAAAAACCATAGACAACCCAACTGTCCACCTCTAGATGGGTAGTATGGTGATGTACACAACGAGATACCATACAGAAATGAAAATGAGCAGCATACAGCTACTCAGCACAACACAAAAAAGAGCCATAAATACAGTGACTTGTGGAGAAGCCAGAAAAAAATTCATGTTGGCTGTTTTCTTATACATAAAGTTTAAAAGCTAAACTGCAATATTTAGGGATGCATACTCAGGCTGTCAAGTGATTAAAAAAGAAAAAAACGAGGCAGTGATTACCATCAAAGTCAGAAGGCTGTTACCTTTAAAAGGAACAAAGAGTTTGTCCGTGGGATGAGGCATGTGGGGAGCCTATGGGATGCTGCCATGTTCTGTTTCTTAACCTTAATCGGTACACATGGTTTATTCTCTTAGAATTCCTCAACGTGTACATTTAGGATATATACATTTTACTGTATGTATATTATATTTCATGACTTTAAAACGTTTTGGAAACACATTAGCAGAATTAAAATCTAGGCTGAGAGAAAAGGGAGGTTTGATAAAAGAAAAAATGAGAATAAACTTGTAAGAAAACATAAGAGGTAAGATGATGACCACAAAGGAAAAAGAAAAGGAAAGACTGAAATTCAGACAACTGACATCTCCAGAAAAAAGTCCCAACAGACAGAAGGGGAAATCAAATAAATAATAATTGAGTAACATAACAGATACTGGGCTAAATACTGTATACAAATTAACTCTGAATGTTTACAATGACTCTGTGAGGTTAAATACCATCATTGGGTTCCTTCCTCATGCTGGTGGGAAAACTGAGGCTTAACCTTCCCAAAATCTTATGACTGGTTAGTGGTAAGCAGGTAAGTGGCAAATAGAAGCCTGAAACCCCTGTCTGTGAGGTACTAAAGTGAGTCCTCTGAACCACTATACCATAATGCCCCCTATTTTTTCCTGCCCTGGATTAAAATAAAATGTACTGCAACATTCAAGGCCAAAGGACAGGAAAAAAATCTTTTAAAAGGTTTAAGGGGAAACTAATTTTTTGTTTGTTTTGAGGGGTTTTTTGGGTTGGTTTCTTTGTTTGCTTTTTTCCAGAGTTCATTTAATCCATTTCTAACCATAAGCACTTATTAAAAACTCATTTATTCAGACCAAATAGAATTAAAAATACAGATTTTCCTGAAACAACTATGAGTCATCTACTACAAAACCAGATGTATTCAATATTTACTACAGAGTCCAAAATTGATAAAAACTTTAAATAAAAGTCATACTTGATGGGGTAAAAAAACACTTAATGTTCTCTAGAAAAGAACGCCAAGTTTACCTCAGTACTAACTGGGAGTAGCAATCATATGCTCTGCTGAGAAACACTAGTAATTCCTAGGTTTTCTGCCCTCTTTCTACAGAATAAATTACAAAATAACCAATGACAATGACCCTTAAATATTATGCTATTTTAGTTATTTTGCTCAGAACGTATGACCCCTTTACGTTTTTTTAAACCATATATTTTTTTAAACCCTCATTTGTGAAACACCTTTCAAAGCATATCATTTATCTCTGTGTGATATAACTAGGTTATGAAATAATGCACAACCAAAACCATCCCGTATTTAGTACAAAATGCTCACCACTTGGGCCGGGCCTGGAGCCCCCGGCGCTGCTGCGTGTTTTCGTCACGCCGGCCAGGCACAGGCCCGAGGGGCTCGCGAGCCACAGGGGCCGCACGTGGCCCACCTGCTGCACCAGTGGCACTTGGGGACTTCCTGTGGGCGGCTCAGGAGGCCAGGCCCGGAGACGCAGCACTGAGGCCGACACGGAGCTGCGCCTGGACTACATCGCAAAGCGCCAGCGGCAGGATAACCTGCGTAGCCGCAGCACGCAGTGCCGCTTCCGCACGTAGGGCCGCTTCCGCCCGCAGGAGTTCCGGGGTCAGCGCTGCGGCCTGGGGCGCTGGGGACGCCCAGTGGCGGATCCCGGCTGGGTGTACGGCCTCAAGTTTCCGCAGAGGACGCTGCTGCAGGCCGTCACCAACACACAGGTCGTCCACGGCATCTTTGTGAAGCACACGGAGGACATTAAGGAGTCGGCTGCCTACCCGGCCACAGGGACTCTACCAGGGCCGCGCTGTCTCCAGTCGCCCCTCCCCCATGCCAGATGACCCTTAATCAGGGGCCCAGCCCTCCGCAAACCCTCTCTGCTCACTCCTCACCTTCAGTGCCTGAGCTTCAAGGACAAGGCCCAGTGGGGAGGTGTTTGCCGGGGAAAAGGCAAAAAAAGGTGGCCACCAGCCTCCTGGCCACCTGTGAGGCCTGTCCAAGGACCAGGCCACGCTGAGGAGCAACCGTCAAGTGTGCAAGTCTGTGGAGGTATCTGGGGCCTGCTCTTAGCAGCACCTGTCCCCACTCTGCTACAGCTGAGGGGAAACTTACTTTGACCCAAGAATTTTATACACAGCTGTTGACTGAAAAAAAAAAAAGTACAACCTGAAAGTTGAGAATTATGTTTTATTCGGTGGACTTGCTGAGTACTTAAGCCTGGAAGTCAGGATCTCAGCTCTGAGGGGCTGCTCTAGAAGAGGTAAGAGAGGAGCCAGGGTATATACAAGCTTTGCAACAGAAACCAGGTAGTTGGTACATCGAAAGATTGCTGTTAGTTAAAGAAAACCAGACCTCTCAAGTTAATTAATTTAGTGCTTTTCTCTGTATGGGAAGATGCAAGAGTCTGGGCTCATTGAAATTATTCCTTTGATAGGCACCTTAGCTGTCTAGGGCCAGTATCCTGCTTTTCTCCATCCTGAATCCCTTCGGGGTGCACAGTTGGGTGTGGCTGCAGTGGCCTCTGGCTTGATGGCCACAGCATCCTTTGTTTACTGATATGGCAGGCAACATTTCTCAATCATACAGCCAACTTGTCTCACACTTGTGAAAGCAATAAAATTCAGGTATTTTAGAAAGTATACCCACTCATATTTTTAAAACCCTTTAAAAAATATACATTTGAAAACAAATTTCAATTGACCAAAGAAGCAGCCTAGAAGGAGGTAAAAATTAGGGAGTATAACATAGGTATGTTCCAGAGCTCCAAAAATGACTGAAACCAAGATAGGTTTAATCATCTAGGAACAGTTTAAAAATAAAAACTAAAGCAATAGCAAAACATTCTTGAAAGATGCAGTATTTTTTTAATTTTTATAATCTAAATTTTAAAACCCAGACTTCAGGACTTCCCTTTACGGGAAGTCTTTAAGTCTTCCCTTAAAGACTCTGCACTCCCAATGCAGGGGGCCCAGGTTGGATCCCTGGTCAGGGAGCTAGATCCAGCATGCCCCAACTAAGAGCCTGCATGCCGCAGCGAAGATCCCGCGTGCTGCAACTAAGACCTGGTGCAGCCAAGTAAATAAATAAATATTTTTTAAAATAAATAAAAATAAAACCAAGATTTCATTAAGAAGAACTTGGTGGTTAAGGGGCAATGAGCAATGAGAAGGCGGAGGGTAGGTTAAACTGCTCTGAATGGTAATCAAAAATATGGTTTTACTCTTTGGGGGTTAGAGGAATGTAAGTTTAAGAATGCTTTTGAAAAACTTTGAAAGCTAAGTACCACTAGCAGAATTTAAATATGTGTGTGACTATCTCCAAAGGAAGATAAAAGCAAAGAAAATTAGATCCATATTTCAAAACAATGGAAACGCACAAAAATGGGAAAACAAAACATGAAGCAAGATGACAAGTAACACCAAACATATTGAAGCCAAAGGGTTGCAGACTGAGTCCCAAACTGCTGTGTTTAAGAGCCCCATCTAACATCAAGTGACATAAAAAGAAAAAAGTTAAAGGAAAGGAAAATGTATGAAAAACAGGCAAACAAAAAAGAAGCAGTGATGAAAATACTAATAAATTAAGAGGACTATTAAGGCCAAAAGCATCACATAGAGCAAATAGGATCATTTTATATTAATAAGTGATACAGTCCTTAGTATAACAGTCAAATCTTTATATGCCAACTAGGATTGTATTGAAAACACACACAGGAAATATGTCCTTAGAAATACAAGGATACATTTTCAGCAACACAATACTAGTAGGGAACTTTGACACCATCTGCATCTTGGCAAATCAAGTAGGCCAAAAAAAAAAAAGGATGATGTTTCAAGAAATACATAATAAGATCAACTTACTGGATATGTAGATCAAATTATGTATACCACAAACCAAACACCACCTCCTAAAAACCTCCTAAGTAAAAGAAAAAAATCAAAGCCATCATTAGGATCAATTTAGAAATAACCAAAATGAGAACACTACATATAAAAGAATATAGTATCACCAACAAGGTACTCAGAGGAAAATATTCATAAACACTTTAAATATTAAGTAAGAAAGCATCATAGTAAGTGAGCTGAGAGACTTCCCTGGGTCCAGTGGGTAAGACTCCATGCTCCTAGTGCGGGGGCCTGGGTTCGATCCCTGGTTGGGGAACTAGATCCCATATGCCGGAACTGAATATCCTGCATGCTGCGGCTGAGACCCAGCACAGCCAAAATAAATGAACGAATAAATAAATAAATATTTTTTAAAATAAAAAAAAGGATTTTTAATGAGCTGAGCACTTATAAAAAAGCAATAAAGCAAGTCAAGGGTAAGCACAAAGGAATTAATAAGAAGAAAATAATGAATAGGAAAACAGAAAACTATTAGAATGATAACCCCTAAGATGGTTCTTTGAAAGAACCAATAAAATGGACAAATTTCTGTTGAATCTCAGGAAGCAAAGACAGAAAGTACTTGTAGAGGATCAGGAATCCAGATATGATAACTTTTTTTAAATAAAAGATTAAAAGTTTGGAAAATCTGGAACAAACAATGGAATACAGCTTCACACCAGTTTGTCTAGCAAAAATCATAAAAATCTAACAATAACAAGTGTTGCACGTGTGTGGTAGATGCACCGAGAGCTGCTTTGGTTTGGAGGACAGGCAACACTGGAGACAAAGTAGTTCAAGTTGCTTTCTCTTTGATCTGCTTTGCACAGCAAATAGTGCAAAGGATATCTATCTGAGATGCAGATAGGTGGATGTGGCTCCCTTTTACTACCCTTGCTTTTCATGGTGGCACACTAGAATTTCAGTCCACCAGCTCAGAGAAGTATAGAATGGAGGGATCCCTGATTTTTTTATACCCAGATACATTAAAATCCAGACATGAGTTTTGCTGCATAAGAAGTCAGGTTGCCCCGCCTGTGCCTAATGTTCAGATTGCACGCCTTGACATTCCTGCTCTGCCGGTTCTGGGCCAATACCCTTGTCTGCTCTGCAGGATCCAGGTGTTTCCCACTGATGTCCAGTCAGGGGATTTGTGTGCCAAGGCTTGGCCATAACTTTCCACAGAGTAACACCTACTACTCTGATAGGTCTATTCATTTGTTTATTCATCCATTCATTCATTAAACAAATATTTAACAGACTTTTATGTACCAAGCAATGGAATAAACCCTGAGGATACAAAAACTTTGGGGAAAAATAACTGCCCTCATTAGGGTCAGCACATTCTAGTGAGAAAGAGTAAAAACATTTATCATATCAAATGTGTACAGGTAGCTATGGAAGCAAGCCATGGGAAGTCAGGGAAGGCTTCACTGGTAAGCTCTTTAATAACAAACATGCAGGGATTTCCAGTGGTCCAGTGGTAAAGAATGCGCCTTCCAATGCAGGGGACATTGGTTCAATCCCTGGCCGGGGAACTAAGATCCCACATGCCGCGGGGCATCTAAGCCCACGCACCACAGCTACTGAGCTCATGCGCCACAACGAGAGAGCCCGAGTGCCACAAACTACAGAGCCCATGTGCCCTGAAACCTACGTGCCACAACTAGAGAGAGAAAACCTGCACACCACAATTAGAGAGAAGCCCATACACCGCAGCAAAAGATGCTGTGTGCCACAACTAAGACCCAACACAGCCAAAAAATAAAAGAAAGAAAGATAATTAATTAATTAATTATATTTTTTTAAAAGAGCACATATGCAGTATTTGTCTTTCTCTGGCATATTTCACTTAGCATAATGCCCTCAAGGTTCATCCATGTGGTTTCAAATGGCAGGATTTTCTTTCTTTTTAAGGCTGAATAATATTCCTCTGTGAGTGTGTGTACACATATACATGTATATTTCACATTTTCAACAATACTATATTGTATACCTGCAAGTTGCTAAGAAGATATATCTTAATTTAAAACTACTCTACACATACACACACAAAATCATAACTATGTAGGGATGATGGGTAAGTTACTTAGCTTGATTGTGGTGATATTTTCACAATATATACATATATCGAAACATCAAGTTGCACAGTTTAAATATATACAATTTGTATATGTCACAGATATCTCAATAAAGTTGTTAAAAAATAAAGAATAAGTATGAATTTTCTAGCTAAAATGAGATAACTCCAAGCAGAGACAGCCTGTCTCTTCTCCCTCCTGCAACCAATCTCCAGGTCCTGTCACTTCCACTACCCTCCTCCCAGCATCATCCCTCTTGCCTAGATGTCCACAGGTACTTCCCAGCTGCCCTATTTATTGATTCCATCCAGCCTTACCAACCTTCCTGTTTTCCACTCTGATCATACATTGTCCTGCTTAAAATCTGCCATGGGATCCTCAGTGCCTTCAAGATAAAATCTAAACTCTTTAACCTGGCTTACATGGCCCCTCAAGATATGACCCTTGTTTATCTCACCAGTTTCGTCTACTGTATTTTCCCAGTGTATTAATTGGGAGAAGCAGATATTACCCAATTGAAATGACCCCCCTAAACTCTTGTAAAGTTAGATTTTCTTGCAGGTACCAACAGTCTCTTTGCAACACATGCCTAATATAATACCAGGGCCTGGGAATATGGTATATATTCTCAGTGATGGTGACAATGCTGGTGGTAATGATAGTGCTGGAAATAGATTATACCTCCATTAAAACTAAAGAAATCAGGAGTCTGGGTAGAGAGGGAGAGGAAAGTAGGAAGTGGGTAGTAGTAAAGGGGGGATATTTAGGACACGAGTGTAAGGCCGTCTACCTCAACTCAACATCAAAATGCGTGGTGGAGGAGATAAGTAGTAGAGATTTTAGGTAAGTGTAAATCCCCAATCAATAGGAGTATGAGTCTTTGTTCCTGCCTGGAGTTCTGTTCTAACAGGCAATTATAATAAAGTAGATGTCAGTGTGGAGAAGGCTTATGAGAACAGTGCCTTACCCCTACTCAGGTATACCTACAGGCAGGGAGTTAGAGAGAGCAACAAAAGTTTTCAAAACCTTTAACAAAGGATGCAGAAGTTACTTGAAAATCACAAATCAGTACACCCAGCAAGAGGTCACCCCAGCATGGGGCAGTGATGAAAGCCCACAGCCAGTGGCCAAAGTGTGGACAGGCTGAGTTTGGGAATGTCAGCAGGACCCACGTGAGCAACTGTGGGAGTTTGTCAGCAGGGGCTCGTGGCTGGGCTCTCCTGAAGCATCACCAAGAGAAAAAGCCCACAAGTTATAGGAGCAACAGGCAGTGAGGGAAAGGCTGATGATTGAAGACCAAATAGAATAGCATTCCAGCCAGAAGCCACTAATGACCAAATGAGCCCATGTTGGTTCAACTGACCCCCATACACTGAGAGCAAAAACTGAGGAAAGAGGCAGACCACTCCAAATTACTGGGTGACAATTTTAATAATCAAGGGAACTTACACACAAGGCTCGTCTTGGGTGGCCATTAGATAAGTAGATCTCTGCACTCACCTGCCAGAACTTTAAAAGTTTATATAGAGGCCTTAATTCTGTTCTGTCACATTTTCAGTTCAGATGGTCTCATCAATACCTATTCTCTTTTCTTTTAATTTATTTATTTTATTTATTTTATTTTATTTTTGACAGCATTGGGTCTTCGTTGCTGCGCGCGGGCTTTCTCTAGTTGCAGCAAGCGGGGACTATTCTTCATTGTGGTGTGCGGGCTTCTCATTGCAGTGGCTTCTTTTGTTGCAGAGCATGGGCTCTAGGCACGTGGGCTTCAGTAGTTGTGGCACACAGGCTTCAGTAGTTGTGGCACGCAGGCTCAGTAGTTGTGGCTTGCAGGCTCTAGAGCGCAGGCTCAGTAGTTGTGGCACATGGGCTTAGTTGCTCTGTGGCATGTGGGATCTTCCCAGACCAGGGCTCGACCCCCTGTCCCCTTCATTGGCAGGTGGATTCTTAACCACTGCGCCACCAGGGAAGTCCCTCAATAACTATCCTCTTAAGGCTGTGTCTTTGAAAGCAGAACATCATTCTGAGGATGGGGGTGGGGGTGAGGAGCATCCAATTGCCCGGGTCCAGTTCTCCACTCAACCAGTGGGCACAGCCGTTCAGTGACCTCCTCCAACATCCTTCCCTGATCTCAGGACCCCATACAATCTCCACAGGAATTTAAATCACCCTCAGGGAAAAGAATAAAAATAGGTCATGTAGGCTGGATCAAACTACCTGGACTTATATCTCAAGTCTACCACTAAGTAGCTATGTGATCTTGAGTGAGTTACTTGACCACTCTGCACCTTGGTTTCCTCATTGGCAAAATGGGAATAATAATAGTGCTTATCTCAGAGGTTATCCTTAGCACATATAACAGTGCCTGGCACAAAATGAGTGCTCAATTCATGTTATTAATTACTACTAAGTATATTATTCATTTGCAGTTTATGATGCATTTGTATACAATCGGTACAGTATAATCCATGGACTTTACTACTTACCGGCTGTACAAGCTTTTATAAGGTCTTTAAGTCTTAACTTCTTCATCTGTAAAAGGCAGATAATAATGTGGGGTGCCTAATAGACAAGGAAGAATTAGAGAGAAGGAAGTAAGGCCTCCCATGACAATGATGACAGCCAACACTTACGGGGCATTTAGTTAGCTCCAGGCAATGTTCTAAGCATACTACAGGCACTTAATCATTTAATCCTCACACAACCCTATAAGGTAGGTACCATGATTGTCCCCATCTTACAGCTGAGGAAGCAGGTCCAGAGAGGTTAGAAAACGTGCCCAAAGTGATTCAGCTGGGGAGCGGCAAAGCTGGGACTTGAACCCATGCAGTCGTGCCCCTAAACACCTCACTCTGCCACCCTCTGGCCTCTGCATTTGTTCTTAATACCAACACTGGTGGATCCTTCTTCTTAAAAGATATGGACTATATCTGTTTTCCTCTATTTACTAGATTAAAATACATCTGATTATACTAAAAAAAAGAAAAGAAAAGAAAACACCTCTGAATCTAAACACTGTTGGATTACCCCTACTGGAAATAGCAAATACTCAAACCTTGATGCTTAAAAATAGCTGAAACACCTGCTATATCTCACATTTACCAAAGCTGTTTATCTTCACAGAAGATATCCACTCATATGATAAGTAATTCACTCAAGCAAGGAAACTGAAGAGTGAGAGAATTTTTAACATTTTAGAATCTACCACTAAATATAACTTTGTGTAATTCCCCTGGTTATGGTTATTGTGCTTTTGCTTAAAAAAAGAACATCAGCAAGAGGGAGGAGGTATGGGAACATATGTATATGTATAACTGATTCACTTTGTTATAAAGCAGAAACTAACACACCATTGTAAAGCAATTATACTCCAATAAAGATGTAAAAAAAAAGAACATCATACTTTAAATCTATATTTAGATTGTAACCAAAAGGAAATATGACTAAAATATTAAATATTCTGCAAGAAATTATAGGTCAAAAACGTGGTCACATCTGGAGGTTCTAGGATGAAACGTGACCTCAAAATCCCTACCCAGCCTCTCTTAATTGTGCTATAGAGTCCACAATTGCTACTTTTAAAAGAATTGATTTACAGAGAAAATTTTAAATTTCATGTATTTGTAATTTTCTACTGGGAACTCAGATTTTGAAAGCTTTCCATGCATGATGTGGAGCTAAAGTCATACTTTCCAATTTTGTACACTTTCAACAAACTATTTTTTCACTTTGGGGGTCCAACTATTTTAGACAGTAGTAAGGATTAGCTTTCAAAAATCAAACACTAAGGCATGGGCATTGGTATAAAAGAATCACACAAGAAAATAGAAAAATTCAGAATTTAAAGTGGAGGAGAAAGATACCAAAATGACTTCTTTCCAGTTTTGTAATAGCTGCTGCCCCCCTGAGGTGAAAAGGTGTTAGTGCCTTCAAGCTATTTTCACCTCGAATGAAATTTCTTCAACATTTTCTAACATGTTTCTCTGAAATGCTTTCCTTGTTATTTTTATTATATCGTTATTTTCTTCCTTTAGTCACTCTCTCTTTTGTTTATTTATGGCTTAATAATATAAAAAAAGAGTGAATTAAAATATTCACTCAATTCAAGAGCTAGTTCAGCAATTCTTAAAAAAAGCCGAAAGTGAAAATAATACAGAGAAATGTAATGACACATCTATAAACAGAAAAAAAGAGCACAGAATAATTTTCGTCTCTTGACAAGTTTTGTTTTTCCATTCTTCTAAAATATAATAGTAAAGAAGACTTGGCTAGAAATAGTATTGTAATATTAATTTTGTTAAATCACAGAGTCAGAAATAAAGGACAAATATACTCTAATGTATGAGTCACCTAACCCATAGAGAATCTTTCATTGATTATTTGAAATGAAATTATAATTTTCTTTCCAGGGAGGGTAAAGGATTAAATACCTCATGCCTCCCTCCCTGCAGATATCTGACTGGTAGGTTAGTTCTATTTCTAACTTTCTAGAATCATCAGCAACTGATATTTTTAGCACAAGGCACTGCCCTATAAATCATTTGTCTCTCTAGTGTATCAGCACTTATGTAACCTACATACTATTGCATATGAAGTGATTGAATTATAATATCTCTGAGATATTTTTTATCAACAACTGCCAAGAAACACCGATGTTACACAGGCATCGTAGATTTATGCAAAGTAGTGTCCATTTTCAGCCCAGACTCCTAGCAGGGAGGGACTCTTATCACCAAAACACCCTTCCCATGGCTACAGCCCACAAAGAATCCCCACCAGCAGAACGGACCCAGCAGGCAGAGAAGAACACAACCACAACATTCTGCACAAAGCTGCTGCATCCGATCACCATTTTCATTAACAAGAAAAGCAGAGATGGCCTTGTCTAGCATTTGAGAGGCACACGTAGCCTTTCATTAGAATTCGTTGATGAAGATTTGTCTCTTCAGGTTTACTTTGAGCTGTTTATAAGCAAATCCTGTGACTCAGAATAAAGGTCCTAAAGTAAGAACTATATATCACAGAGCAAATACTGTGGAGGAAGAGGTGAATGGGTGGGACCCAGGAGAAAATCTCCAGGTCCTGGGAAAAGCATATATGGAGAACAGCACTATTCCCAAGACATGCTGATTAAGAAGTATCTCTGAGAGAAGAGCCAGAGACTGACAATGCGATTCTCCATGTATGTATAATTTATACTATTCTTGTGGATGAATGTGAAACAAGTGACTTGGACTAAGATAACACAGCAAATTACAACGTGAGCCATAAGACAGACCACCATTCAGAAATTTAAATGAGATGATGCATGTATCCCACCTAGCACAGGACATGGCTATTGTTAAGTGGGGCTATGTCTATGACTTAGAGGGATCTATTTGGTAAAGGTGACCCAAAAATTATCAGCCTGCTAGGGTCTTCCTCAAGTAGTTGACAGGTGGAAAACTACACACATTGAACACGTTTAAAGGGACAGAGATAAAAATACATAATTACGGCTCATGATCCCTACTCATTCAATGCACTAATTACAAAGATGTAAAGTGAATTATGTATAACTCGCATTACTCATTGATATTAAGGCTTTTTGTTGTCTTCAGAAAGCTGAAAGTTAGGAATTCTCCTGGATAGTGTTAGAAAGACACCCAGTCCAGGTGAAACTTATCTGTTTCAAGTGAACAGGTAAGACAAAACAGTGTATCTTCTAGGACTCTCCAAATGTGTCACGTATCTCACTTTCTCTGATTAGTCTTCTGAATACTGAATCCCTATTCTTAGCAATAGCCTGGTGAAAAGGTAATATCATCATGGTCACTGTGATCTTTGTTTCACCAATAAGTTTAACTCTTCTTCAATAATGGGGATTTGATGTAAGGGCACATTTGGCAGTAAGGGTGAAAGGATTCCATAAATAGCCATGCTTCAAGATTCCAAGCCATCTAGGAACCCTCCTCCAGCTGGAGCTCATGAACCTTAACCCTCTTGTTCCACCATCAACATGCCTCTTCCACTCCTTGTTTCTTCGCATTTTTTTCTCTCATTACAGAATGGCTGCTGCTCTCTGGGTTTTCCTATTCAACTTTTAGAGGAGGGAAATATAAATAGTCTAATTAATTACCAGTATCCTTACTGGGAAAACTTTTTCATGCCAAGTCATTTCAGCAGCCAGTCTGCGGATTAGGTGCCTTTAGGAAACTTGATCCCATGCCTTTGTTTAAGGAAGAGACTGGTGCTGGCTGTTTAGCTCAGCAGAGGAGCTGCAAGCAGAGACTTGCTGAGTGTAACAGGCGCGATGATTGACATCTCTAGTATACTATGTTAAAGATTTGGTTTTCTTGCCCTGTAGTGGCAACTTTAGATTTCATTTATGAGTGGGTTTTATCTATGACAGGAACAGAGCTATATATAATATATAGCATAGCTACATCATTATTAAACACATTTTGTGTTCATATTTTTAATAATAAAAGTAAGCTCTGGTCATGTTTAATCATATCTTTTCAACCATCACAGTTTCATGATCTATTGAATCATGAGAAATCCTCACATCATTTCACATAACTATTTTTTTGTGGAAGGTCTTGCAGAAAGGTGGAGTTTTTTTCAATCCAGTTAGTTTCCTTCATTAGATAGTCAGACAGCTAAAGATATCGACTTAAAACTGAAAGGTGCAGATGGAGAAGCAGATGCAGCTGTCGCCCATAAGGCTGAGCAAGCACAACAGGCCCATGAATGTTCTTGCCAGAGAACCTATAATAATAAAACGTTAGCTCCCTGAAACCCTGCTGGACTTTAGACTCCAAATGGAAACTAATCATTAGAGTCATTTACAACAAGCCATGTCAAAATGTGTATGATACTCAATAAGTGAACATAATTGAAAAGGCCTACTGTAAATAAATATATAAGAAGATGAGAAGACACAACAAACACAGAACAGTAGTCTGTTGGTCTAAAGACTGCTCAGACTGTCAAATTTATTTTTCTAACTTCAGGAATATCCATGTCTATCTAACCCATAATGGTTATCTAAGTAACGAATAAACATACCTAATTAAGAACATTTCATAACATGCCTTGGCTTTCACAGTCCTAAAAAATGGGACGCATCTTCCCTAAAATACTTAAAGGCAATTATTAACTAAGCCATTCCACAGTTTATTACTCAGAATCTCATTTTCTCAACACCCCTATCAAAACACAGAAGCTCATTCTGGGTATTATCAAAACCCAGGATTCAATGAAAACATTCTCTTCAGTTATATGATATTGTACTCCCATTAATATTTCAGTAACTTGATAGCTTTTTTAATAAATTTATTTATTTGTAATTTATTTTTGGCTGTGTTTTGTCTTCGTTGCAGTGCGCGGGCTTCTCATTGCGGTGGCTTCTCTTGTTGCAGAGCATGGGCTGTAGGAGTGCGAGCTTCAGGAGTTGTGGCACGTGGGCTCAGGAGTTGTGGCTCGCGGGCTCTAGAGCACGGGCTCGGTAGTTGTGGCACACGGGCTTAATTGCTCCACGGCATGTGGGATCTTCCCGGACCAGGGCTCAAACCCGTGTCCCCTGCATTGGCAGGCGGATGCTTAACCACTGCGCCACCAGGGAAGTGCCGATAGCCTTTTTAATAGAAATACTTCCTTGCTGAAAAAGATGCATTTGATAAATCAGTTGGCTTAATGTTCTCATTAAAAATAGAATTTTAGAATTAAACATTTCAAGAGACCATACATGATGGAATAATCTGTGCTCAACGGAGGAGGACTGTGTCTGACTCTGTGCTCTCTACCTACCTTGTTAGCACTTAATCAAAAATTAAATAAGAGCAACCTCATCTAACCCGTAGCTTCAGTTATCAGTTTTATGCTTACAGTTCCCAAACCTGAGTCTCCCGATTCCAGAATGCACATCTCCAACTGACTGCTGGACTTCTTCTTATGGAAGTTCCAAACCATGGTGAAAATGTTGCTTCCAGCTGAACTTGCTATTTAAATTGTGGTCCAGAAAGCAGCAATGGTGTCTGTCACCTGGGAGCTTGTTAGAAATGCAAAAATCTCAGACTCAATTTCAAACCTACTTCAGAATCTGCATTTTTATCATTACCAGGTGATTCCTATACCTGGTCAAGTTTGAGAAGCACTGCGCTATGATTCTCTCATCTCTGTTAAATTTTTCTTCACAAATGTTTTCAAACATGCAAAATACTTGACCTATCAGCATCTCACAAGGATTTTATGAAGATTAATTTTTAAACCTCTGAGGATTAAGTTATTTTTAAACAAACGGTGCAGTCCTTAGAACAGGTTAAATGTATACATAGGATCATTCTGTGGCTGCTTCACCCTGTTAAGGCAGCTAAGCAAGATCTTGACACAGATCAGAAAATAGAATTTTCCCCAGCAGATCAGGCCACATTTCCCCTAGGAAACAGATTCGCACCACCAGCCTCTTAATGCCCTTTTCTCACCTAAATATGTACTCCGGTTACTGAAATTGGGAAACACGTAGTGCTCTGTTGGAAAGTGGGTGCATGATGTCCTGCTTGGAAAGCATATTTCTAAACTGGCACACACTTCCTGCATTATGGGCTGCCCCGCTGTCTTTTAATAACAGTATCAGAGTGGCAGATGGCTTTGTGGGTCAATGGTTATAGTCCTCAGAATGTGTTGTGTAAAACAGATTTAAATGTTCACCATCAAATTCTGGTCAAGGCTTATTTTGGTATGTCACATATTAATCCCTCCCAATTCACTATCTTTTCTCTAAAAGTGTAAGTCACTTGTAGCACTCAGCAATTTACAGCTCTCTTGTCTTACTTGTCACTGCAAGTGTCCTACAGAGGTCAGATGATCAACCATCAGGGATACTGTGAGGGAATTCTTGAACTGGATAAGGAGATAGGACTTAATGACCTCAATGGACTCTTTTAAATACAAAATTCCATAATTTCTCAACTTCATAACTACTTCTACATTCATAAGTAGTACGTATGATTTTAACATCAAGTTTTCCCTGAAATTCATTAAAGTATAAATTTTAATTAAACAACTAAATAATTAAACAACTAAACAATGATGCTTCTTAATTGGCCTGGACAAAAAAAAAGAATAATTATTCATTTAAGATTTCCAGTAAAAGATTATTCAGAAGATAAACTGATACCCAATTTCCTTCTTAGCTTTAGAAATGGGTTTAAGACTTTAAAAGCTATTATCTTTTTGGTTTTATGAAACATCTCCTCCATTTATTTTGTTTGTTTTCTATCTCGTTAAAACTCTTATTTTATCATTATTATTTCCTTTGCCCTTCTTTCCTTAGATTTGTTGTTGCTTTTCATTTTCTTGAGTTGAATACAAAGTTCATTTATTTTCAATCCTTCTTCTCCAGTTGCATTTAAAACAATATATATCCCTCGATATATAATCCTTCTTCCCATACCACAGGTTTTGATAGAGAGTACTTTTATAGTTCAATTCTAAATATGTTGTAATTTTCATTGAAATTTCTTATATAATTATGAGTAAATCAAACCTGATTGTTTAGTGTCCGAGGACAATAGTGTAACAAGGACAGAACACTAGGTTTGAGTTTTATCACCATATGCCAGCAATTCCAAATAATGTCAGTGATAAAATACTCCAATGTGAAACAATTGTTATTGGCCTACAATCTATACAATTGCTATGGCTACTGCTGAGTTTTAATAATATGTGTGTAACCTTCTGATTAGTACATTGTTACTACTTATCCTTTCATAAACATTGTGTTCTACATGGAACTTGATTCAGAGAACTCCCATACAATCCAGTCCCAACATACACAGACACCCTTGTATTTGGAAGGTTAAGTTAGTATCATTTTTTAAATCATTACAGCTCCCTTGGGAAGATTTTGTCTTCAATACCCATGTTTCTAAATATCCTGGTGTTTAAACAGTAAGTTCAAATAATACCAGCACAGTAATTACAAAGATGAAAAAACAATTCTCCCAATCTATATGACCACTTGGAGCTTTTCTTTATGATTAAATTTTGAAACAGTGAAACACTGTGAACTCTGAGGTGTAATTTTTTTTGTAAGTGCAAATTTTAGTGTATATATGGAAACTTTTACTGAATTTTAGTATCTTTACAATTAAAACTGTCTTTTTAAATTATTGCTTTAAAACTAAAGTTCTGGGCTTCCCTGGCGGCACAGTGGTTGAGAGTCTGCCTGCCGATGCAGGGGACGTGGGTTCGTGCCCCGGTCCGGGAAGATCCCACATGCCGCGGAGCGGCTAGGCCCGTGAGCCATGGCTGCTGAGCCTGTGAATTCGGAGCCTGTGCTCCGCAATGGGAGAGGCCACAACAGTGACTAAAGTACTAACCAAGAAAATTAATCAGTACATTAGTGGCACAATTTAGAAATTTTTCTTGGTGTGAAGTTTTAGATGAGGTTGATCAGAAATCAAAACGGTTGCAGCCTAAACAGAATTGAACAATGTACAGTAAAACATTAAAAGTTTTTAAGTTATTCCTCGAAGAGCAGCACACAGCAATTGTAGAGAAGACTATTAGCTATGCAATGACAAAATGTAAGATAGGCATTTACACTGAAGAATCAAATTCAAAGAATGCCAGGAAAGCAACAAAAAGATGTTGGTCTTAAATGGTCAGAAGAAACTAAAAGAGCAATGTTCAAATGCCTTGATCATCTTCACCATAAATGGACATTTGTTCTAAATCAATGGATCAAATAATGTCAATGTTCACCAGCACTGAGCCATTTGCTCTCCTTTTTGCAAAAGAAAAATTTTGGAGGGTTTTACCAAATGTAATAGGAATTTATCTTGAATTTTCTGGTTTATATATTTTAGTGGAATTTTTTTAGACCAAGAAGCTTTTTGAAAGCCACTAAAATAAATCCTAAAAAAAGTTTTAAGAATTTAGGAATTTATTGTGAAATGGAATTTTTATGAATCTCTATCAAACTTATCTTTGTTTTCCTATTCGTGTATCTGTTGCTTTAAATGAAAAAAAAAACTTTTGAAATTAATAAAAAGTGTTCTTCAATCAACTATGAACAAAGAATGACCAACCTGGCTATACTCTGTAGAGCATGGGTACATGAAAAGACCAATTTTTATAAAGTTTTAAGACACATTTGCAGAAGGTTCAAAAATAGTACATGTAATATTGTTTATTATAGTAAAAGACCAATAAGTATATTTTTCCATTTTCACAAAATTCACTAAAAAATATTAATCCATTATTTCTTCCTTTTTGTGTTTCTTATTTACCATGCTTTCCCATTTGCCATGCTGCCTTTTTTTTTAAAACATCTTTATTAGAGTATAACTGCTTTACAATGGTGTGTTAGTTTCTGCTTTGTAACAAAGTGAATCAGCTATACATATACATATACATATATCCCCATATCTCTTCTCTCTTGCATCTCCCTCCCTCCCACTCTCCCTATCCCACCCCTCTAGGTGGTCACAAAGCACCAAGCTGATCTCCCTGTCATGCTGCCTTCTTAATCTTTCTTGCCTTCTCTTGACTGATCAAATTACTTTTATTCCTTCTTTTCCCCTACTGTTTGGAAGTTACACATTCTGGTTTAAAAAGTATGTATCCTGGTTTTATCTTTGTTACCCTTAACTTTTAAAAATACATAGCTAATTTTATGTTGATCTAACAAAGCCTAAAGTTAATATTTCTATCCACCTTCCAAATGCTTTAGATGCATTACTATATATTTTTTCTATGTTTACTTAAGCTAAAAAAATCCTTAATATTCCAGGATCACATCTTCAATCAAATAATTGGGCTTTATTTCAGTATAAGCCATAGATAGGGATGGGAGAGAAAAAAATCTGATTTAGTAATGTAACTTCACTATTACATACTTGGTATTACATACCTATTATTATAGTCACCAGATAATACATTAAACTTAGACCAGCTTTTGTTTCAATATATTAAACAAAGAAGATAGAATGAACATAAGGAGACTATTAATTTCATAAAGTAAACTACTAAAAAGCAAACAAGAAACAGAAATATCTCTAGAATTACTTGATAAAATGCTCAAGATGAATACAAATTGAGCACATAAGAGTACAAGGTGGGGGCTTCCCTGGTGGCGCAGTGGTTGAGAGTCTGCCTGCCGATGCAGGGGACACGGGTTCGTGCCCCGGTTCGGGAAGATCCCACATGCCGGGGAGCGGCTGGGCCCGTGAGCCATGGCCGCTGAGCCTGCACGTCCGGAGCCTGTGCTCCGCAACGGGAGAGGCCATGGCAGTGAGAGGCCCGCGTACCGCAAAAAAAAAAAAAAAAAGAGTACAAGATGTATGCATGTACATCGGAAACAGGAAAGATATAAAATGTAAAGCTAGACATTAGAAAACAAATAATCCTAATTTGTCAGTATTGTTTGAAAAATAACTGAAAAAATATGTTCATCTTTTTAAAAGCCAAGTGCAATAAGCCACAGCATTTAGTTTGTAACAGCCAATGAAGAATGCATTTGCTCTTGTCACTATATTGACCCCAAACATCACACCTAAGACTAATGCTTAGGTAGAACTAGAGACCACTCTCCAGCACTATCTTTCCAATTGCATCCTTTGTACTGTTTCTAGGAGAGAGCTATGGATTTGATGTGTAGTATACAATGTTACCAGGTCAAAGTGTTTGGATTTCATTATGAGGGCAGAGGGGATGACATAATCATATCCACGTTTCAGTGAATTGAAGAGAAAGATGGAGAAAAAGAGACTGGGGAAAGCAGACTGGTTAGAAGGCTATTTCAACAAACCAGGTGAGATATGATGAAGGTAGAATAGCAGTAAGATGGAGAACAGTAAACAGATTAGGGAGATATTACAGAGATAGAATTGGTATAATTTGGTTACTAAAGATGTTGAGGAGAGTAAGAGTTGAAAATGATTCCTTAGTTTCTGGTCTGGACTGGAAAACAAGCACATTCCTTAGATGCAGTCTGGGCTAGGGAATATGAGAGGGAAGTTTATCAAGTGGAGAACTGGATAGAGAAAGTATCAGATCATTTTTGGAATCAGCCAATAAAAGCATAAATTTATTCTGTTACAACAAAATATAAGTGTGCATAGATGAGATCTAAAGTCATTTTTAGAGATAAAGCCACTAGGGGTAAGTAGGTTGAAGAATGAATTCCCTAATAGTTCTGGACACACCAAAGCTTCTCAGTGCTGCTAGTGATTTAGCAAATATTCGTTATCCACTCTAAGTTCGTTAAAAGGGTTAAACTTTCTTCCTTCAAGTCTATTTAAATAGCTAGCAATTTAGGAATAGCTAAATTATACACAAAAATTATCCAGGGTGACTTCTTTCAAATGGTAAGCTAAAAGGGTATGATGATATATTTGTTCATCCTTAACCCTTAAATACAGAGATACTTTAGTACCTTCGGCTGTAACTGATTTAGAAGTAGAGGAGAGTTTAGGAGTAAGTAGCAGCTCATCACTCAAGAGAAGAAAAAACAATGCATTCTTAAAGGATATAAGTTAAGGGGCCAGGCAAGCTAAACATGTATCATCATCACAGGGATTTTCCTCAGTTCCTTATAGCAAAAACAAATAACTATTTGGGAGATGAAAATGCTCTAAAATTGATTATGGTTATGGCTACACAACTCCATGAATATTCTAAAAACCACTGAGCTTTACACTTCAAATGGGTGAATTGTGTAATATGTGAATTAAACCTCAATAAAGCTTCTATTTTTTAAAATGAGTAACTTTTTAATCCACTAATATCAGGTTTTATAAATGCTTTAATTTTACATTAGGCTTTTCAGGCTTACTAGGTTTCAAAATAAGCAGGAAAACAGAGAAAAAGTATATTTTATTGGTATTTAGACCTAGCACAGTTCAATTCAAATAAAATGGAACAGAGCAACTTATTTACTCTAACTGAATATAACATATAAACAAATTTTTTTTAATTTCTATTTTACCATCAAATGATAGTGTTCATGCAAGTACAATCATGACACTGTCCTTCTGGGCCCATGTCATAGCACCACCTTTTATTTGCAGTACTTGATGTAAATTTCATTGACAAACATATCTGGCTTTAGCAATGTAAACATTTGCTACAAGTAAACTTTAAAAGGTAAAAGTGAATGATACTAATGAATAAATCAAAATAGAACTGAGCATCACATGATAAAATTCAACAGAATATTAGATAATACTGTTTCAATAAGAACTACAACTTAATAAAGTTCACAAAATGGAAGCAAAAACCAAAAGTAGTGTGTAAACTCCCAAAATAGTTTAAAATACTGAAGGATATAATGTAAAATTTACCTCAGAAAAACAAAGGGAAACAACAAAACCATGCAGTGAATACCAAATTTGGTTTAGAAGTTACAGAAGTCCTTTTACTGCAAAGCCTTTCTAAAATGTACTGTGCCAAACTGTTTATTTTCTATCTCCCTTTATAAAAAAAATTATCACTTTTAATCACATAGTTGAGTACTTTGTGGGAATTTCACATATGTTGTCAACTGTGGAATTGTTACCCAAAAAAACTTTCATCTCTAAACTATTTTTTCAAATGACCAAAAACATTAAATTATCTTCATGAAAATTACCATATATAAGTTCAAATAATTCCTAAACAAATCATCATAAAAATATTAACAGAGTAAATACAGAAATAGTGTATACGTAAGTGCTGAAAATCACAGAAAAATATTCAATGAATAGGCAAAAATTCTCACATTTATCATTACTGTTGATGATTTTGTTTACTTTTTGGTTAAAATTAAAAAACAAGTTTTCAAAAGGTCAAGAATATTCAGTGCCACTTTGAATTTGTCTGCAACATACAAATGAGTTATATCTCTATAGTACAAGGCAGACTCTATTTTTACTTTTTAACATAAGTTATAAAGACCTCAAATTTCTAAAACCAGTTATAATACTGTGGCAAGCAAAACAAATTTGTTCTTATTGCTCTTATATTCTAGCTTAATCTACAAACATGAACATTTTTCCATTTGTTGTCTCAAACCATACTAATACAAAAAGAGTCTAGAGAGATCTCTCTCTTGGTTTCCATAGATTAACTGAAAAAAAGGGGAAAAAAAGAAATTGAAATATTATTTCATCTTCTTAAGTGTTCTTAATATGTTTAGCACATCAAGCAGCACTTGACACAGCAAGTTTCTTTAAGTGATCCATAAACACTTGTAAACTAACATCATCTGTGAGAATAGGTGCTCCAGACTCCTAGAGGAAAAGAAAGATATTTTCTATGATTAAAACATAGGAGATACCTTAAAGTGTATAAGCAAATGTGTAAAAATATAGACAAGGAAATCATTTTAAGCAGAATAATGTCTATGCTCCCTGTTGTATAATAAAGAATCTGCTGGCCTTTGTCCCAGATTCCTGTCCCAGACTCCTGAGAGGGAAACTACATCCTTAGGATTTCCTGATAGTAGTATCTGTTATTCATGAGCCTCTCAGATCACACCTGAGTTTATGCTATGAGATGAGATGACTCAGGATAGGGACCAGTCACCAGAAAGATCAACCATGTAATTAGATGCCTGGGCTTTAAGAGAGCCTGACCTCCAGGGAGGAAGAGATGCAGGGCTAGATATTCAATCAATCATGCCTAAGAGAAACAAAAGCAAAAACAATAAAACCACTGGATACCAAAGCCCAGCGGAGCTTCCTGTTTGAGGAATACATCAAACAGGGGTTATGGGAACCCACCCCCCACCCACTCTACCCACCCACTGCCCACCCCAGCACCCTCCCTTTCTCACCACCACCCCACACACACGGATTTGTAGCCAGTTGGTCAGAAGTGTGGGTAACCTGGGATTCGACTTTCGGCTGGCATCTGAAGTGGGGGCAGTCTCGTGGACCATGTCCTTTAACTTCTGGAGTCTGCACTAACCCCATGTGGTCAGAGTCAGATTTGTACCGCAGTTTACCAATTGGCCTTACAATAGCTCCATACCCAACTTAATCTTTAAAGTAGTAAAGTGTTCATTTGTCTTGAATGTATTGGTGTTTTTATCATTACTAAGAAATGTCTCCCTTATTGCTGCCTGTTTACTAAAATAAAATTCCACTCACACATTTTAGCAGAACCACCAGATGGAAGGAAGAGAATTTATATCATTTTTAAATAAACTATACTTATATATTTTCATTCAATTAATTTTAATTGATTTCTGTGGGTTCCAAGTAATTAACAAGGGTTAGGGAAAATTCCTAACTTCTATTTTAATAAAAACTGTGTTGATTACCTTAGTAATCCAATCCACTAATAACGAAATTTTATTGTAGCAAGAAACTTTTTCTAGAATATTTTATATCTGGATTTTTAAAGTTTTCACCTGATATCCAGTTTCTTATTTACCAGTATATATAAAATATCTAAAACAAGGAAATTAAGTAATTTTCAGAGGATATCAGCAAGTTAGTGGCAAATATGAGCTCTGACTTTATAGCTCTTGTGGTTCTAGGCTGGCATAGCCACAGATATGCCATAACCTCTCCTGAATAATGGAAAATCAATTTTATTATGTGTTTTCATATGTGAATTTATAAGAACTTGAAAAACTTGATAATGAAGGGAGACAACAGCACAGGAATTAAGAGCTCAGAGTTTGGAGCCTGACTGCCGAGCTCACATCCTGGCTCTGCCACTTACTTAACCTCTCTGAGTCTTAGTTTCCTCATTTGTAAAATACAGATAATAACAGAATCTATTTCACATGGTTGTTGTAATGATTAAATGAGTTAAACTTTGTAAAGCAAATAGAACAATACCTGACACACACAGTAGGCATATAACATTATTATTATTATACCTGAATTTTTTCCATTTTACACATTTTCCACCTCAATTCACCCAATCCCAGATCTATTTCTCCTGGTCAAGACAAAATATATATGCATTTTCTAATTCATATACTGTGATCTTATTTGAAGTGATTAATACTAATGCTCAACTCAATCTTATCAAAAATTTGCAGTTGATTGACCTCAATTTTACAACTGCACTCTTTTTCTCTTTAAAATATATCCAGGGGCCTCCCTGGTGGCGCAGTGGTTGAGAGTCCGCCTGCCGATGCAGGGGATACGGGTTCGTGCCCCGGTCTGGGAGGATCCCATATGCCGCGGAGCGGCTGGGCCCGTGAGCCATGGCCGCTGGGCCTGCGCATCCGGAGCCTGTGCTCCGCAACGGGGGAGGCCACAACAGTGAGAGGCCCGCATACCGCAAAAAAAAAAAATAAATAAAATAAAATAAAATAAAATAAAATATATCCAGGATTAAGCAAAAAGTTCCAAGGTTTGTATCATTTAGTATATGAAGCACTATAGCAACAGAGACCTCCAGCACCCTGTCACAGAAGCAGTGTTGCAGTGGTGCCCTCTTCAGGCCATTCGTGGATAATACTTACACTGGGTACTTGATTTCTGACAAAAAGAAAACTAAGGTATTAAATTCCATAATTTTTAGTAAAATGCTTGGCTACCATGTTAACTCCCTAAATTTCAATCATCAATTTAGCTTAATGGTTAAAAATTCTGATTCTGGGGTTAGAATGACCTAGGTTCAAATCCAGACCCTGTCACAATTTAGCTGTGTGATTTGAGGTAAGTTAACTTAACCTATATAAGCCTCAATTTCCTCTTCTGAAAAATAGGATTAATAGTACTCACCTCACAGGAGTGTTTTAACAAATAGAAGTGTATGAAAATCTTAGCATAATGACTAAAACACAGTACAGATTCAGCTTATTAGCTATTATTATCTATAAAAACATTAACATAATTTATCTTACAAAAATCATAGGTCAAAAAAGACCTTAGGGCTCTTGGTTTCTTTCTTACTTCTAATTAACATATTTATTTAATTTTGACATTTCAAACAGCATTACAGGAAAGGGATGTTTTCAAATTTAACAAAATATGAAGACTGAGAAACACTGATTTAAATATGTCAGACCAAAATTTCATTGTTTTTAGACACATGAACAAGTTTAATACAAATGAAAGATTTTTCAAATAGTTTGGAACCAATCTGAAAAAAAGAAATGGTCTAAGTAAAATCCTATAGAAATTTTTTTGTTTTGTTTTTGTAAGAATCTATTCATAAAAGATAGTACCAAATGTCAGCTTCCCCCAAAGGTGTAGCTGTAACTAATTCCTAAATTTTGCTAAATCAAATGCATTTCTGGGGGCCTTCCCTGGCAGTCCAATGGTTAAGACTTCGCACTTCCAATGCAGGGGGAGCAGGTTCGATCCCTGCTTGGGGAACTAAGACCCCACATGACGTGTGGTGCGGAGTGGCCAAAAAATTACAAAAATTTTTAAAGTGCACTCCTGGAAAAGATGATTATATTTTCTAAAATGCAATAATGAGAAGAAACCCAAACTGTCTTCAACTGCCTCTTTGAGGAAAACACTTTACAAAAAATCTAAGGAGAGACAGACCTGACAACAATGTAATTAAAACCACCATATAGTATAAGGACATAATTTAACTTAATGACTGTAAATATTTAAACAACTATTTATCAAATCAATAAAAAGAATTCACTTAATAACAAGTAAGTACACTTAAGTTTCTCCAAAGGTGATGGCTTTCAAAATTGAGTGCTGAATAGATGAATGGGTGGATGGATAAACAAATGAGTGAATCAGATAAACAATATGCATGTTTATTCCTTTGCCTGGGATTTCCTTCTCCATCATATTCACCCAATGAAATAATCTCCGTCTTTCAGGGTCTGGCTTAAGTGTCAGAGCTCTTGTTTATGTCTCTAATGCCCCTACTTCCAGGCAGTAATAATTAAACTTCAGTTTAAAATAGGTTTTCTTTCCTATCTTAAATATCTTTAGAGAGACTTTTTTTCCAGTGATAACAAGGAAAACTAATAACAAATATTTACTGAGTATTACTGGGCATATCAAGTATGTGTCATCAAACTCTATAACAGACAAGGAAGGGAAGGCATAGGAAGTTTAGTAACCTGCAGAGTTTTCAATTACCAGCCCAGAATGATGCCTCTCCATGTTTAACAGCTCAACAAGTTCTTTACTTTATATGTCTTCCATCTACCTCTCCATGTTGTAATTTAAACCTCCCAAAACAAGGAACAAGCCATTATTTCCATGAACTAAACCATGCTTTTTTAATGCAGAAATTCAGCCACAAAGAGATAGGTTTTATTTGGTCTTCATAATGTGAGCTCACAACATTTTGTTAATTGAATTATGTGTATGGCAACAATCATCTGGAGGGGAGGAACACTACCCTCTTTAGAAAAGGATTTGTGTACCCTCCCCACAAACCCTAGTCTGCCATAGCCCGCTGCCCCCAGGTATTGCTTTTTGACACTGAGAGTCAAGTTTTCTTATATGCAGCCAGCTTCACTCATTTGTTCACCTGGTCCCTAGGGGCATGTGATATGTGACCCCTGACAAGTACTATTTTAAAGTATTCTTCAATCCTTTAACCTCCCCTTCATATTGATTATTCACCATTTCCATTAACTCTATTTATGGTGCTACTTTTCTATATTCTTGTAATTTTCTTTTCTTAAGTAAGTTCTTCTTAAGTTGTGGGATCCAGAACCAAAACCAATACTCAGTTAACTAGAGTTAAGTATAATGGAAAGGCTGATTCATGGTACATCCTGTACTCCAAACTTCCACATCACAGTACTATTTGGCTTTTTGTTCCCCCAGCAACTGGAAGAGGGTGAGGGGTGATATTGAGAGTCTATACGTATATGTATTATATGGGCACAAATTTTTCTCACATGTGCTATGTGTAACCTTTGAACGCCTTCCAAGAGTAAGTTCCTTTCTTTGCTATAAAAAACTCCTCACTTTTCAGGACTTTTAGACTGTGAATTCAATTTATTTATCTATATCACGAAAGCTTCTTAACTCCTAAAGCATCTCTCTGTTCTCCTGTCCAGATCTATTATAGTCAATATATGCTATGTTTAAGGTACTGTGGAAAGTCAAAGATGAAAATGACACAGTTATCACCCTTAAGTCATTTATAATCTAACAGGAGAAATAAGTGCCATCAGAAATAGATGGAAAAAAAGGGGGCGGGGATTACACAATATCCAGTCATGCAATCACAGAAAAGGTTTCATGGAGTCAGTAAACTTTGCACTGAGCCTTGAGGAATGGCTATGATGTGTTACAAGTGGTGATAGGGACAAGTCACATGCTCAGTGTATTCAGAGTGGAGTAAGAAGTCCAGTTTGGCTAAAAAGACTAAAGAGTAGCTACAAGTGGACAAAGCTATTTGAAGCATACCATAAAGGACCCTGAATAGCAATATAGAACTTCTATGTAACTTAGTAGGGGGTTATTAAAGATATCTAGGCAGTGCTTTGACTTAGAATGGCTTTAGGGAGACCACTCTGGCCAGTGCCAAAATGGAGGAAAAGGTTGAAGCACCAAGAGCAGGTAATTCCAACAGTCTATGTGAATAGTAACAAGGGCTTGACTTCGATTAGTGACAAGGAAAGGAGGGAATGGACAGGGAAAATAAGTCAGTAATTAGGGGCAGAAGAGAGAAGATGTAAATGACTAAAGTTCCAAGCCTTGGGAATTGAGATAACAGTGGGGCCCTCTATAAAAATAGGAAAGTCAGTCAGTACAAGATAGTGTGAAAGAGTTCAAGTTGGGGCATGCTACTTATGAAATGTCTACAGAAAACTCTAGTGCTGTGCAGCAGGCAGTTATAGAAATTCCAGTCTATAGGTCACTGTGAAGCCAAACCAAAGATGGAGATTTACAAGTTAGCCTCAGATGAAAGATGAAGCCATAGGAGTGGATACAATCACCCAGAGAAACAGTGAATATACAGAATTCAAGGCAAACTTTTGAGGCACCTCTATATTCAAAGGAAAAGGGCCTTAATCCCAATTACTGCTTCGTTTCTCTTCTAACCAGCCTGGACCCCATAGTCATTTATCTAACATCACTCTCAATTATTCTACTCCCTTTGCTGTGTCCACCTTTCTTATCTCCAGTCCTAAATTAGCCCCAATGCAATGTCTGAATTACAAAGCACGGCTAGAGAACATTACAGAAGCATGCTCAAGAAACTGTTAGTAAATAAAATGGACCCTCACCATGCTGTAAAAGTCTTTTATTCATCTTCTGTTGCTTTCTTATATTCCCTATATCTGTTTTTAATCTTTTCTATTTTCTAGTCCTTAACCCCAGCATTTCTCTCTCTTAGCAAATAATCTTTTACTGAAAAGAAACAGGCTTATCCAGTGTGTTTTCTCTCCACCTCAAAATCTTTCTCTGTCTTCACCCTTCTTCTCATGCTTTGCTTTTGCAGAAAGAAATGTCCTGCCTCCTTACCAATGCTTAACCAACATACAATGCGTGTGATCACACTGTCTCCTTTTGAGCATCTTAAACATCTATACACTGTTCTTTTGTGTCTCCCCTACATTAGCTCCTTACACTTGGTCCACAAATAAATTCTGTGCCCTTACTCTAATACAATCATCCTACTCTTCACTCAGGCTAAATTTGCAAAAGAATCATTTACACACACACACACACACACACACACATACACAAAGAATCATTTACACTTATGACCTCCACTTCTTTACCACCTACTAATTCCTTACAATCTATCTGCTACTCAACCACTATATTAAAACTGCTTACCAAGGGCCAAAAATAACCTCCTAGTCATCAAATCAAGTGTCTGCAGCACCTCAATATTTGCTACTCCCTTCTTCTTCCTTCTATAACGTCCTCCCTCATCATTTAGGATGTAGTATTCTTCTAATTTTCCTTTCACTTCTCTGATTATTTATAAAATATTCCTACCACTTGTACTTTCTCAAGGTTTTATCTCATCCTTGCTTTGCCTCTCTATTCTTTCCTTGGACAAGAATCCACTGTGATGACTTTAAGTATCACTTGTCTATGAATCCTTGCCCTGATCACCAAACCCAAATTCTCAACAATCTGCTCAATTTGGGCATCTAGATGGTATCTCAAACTCAAAGTCTAAACCCAAACATTTTCAGGAATTCCCTGGTGGTCCAGTGGTTAGGACTCTGCGCTCTCACTGCCAAGGGACAGGATTCAATCCCTGGTCAGGGAACTAAGATCCCACAAACAATGTGGCAAAAAAATAAAATAAAACAAAAAATAAAAAATAAATAAAATCAAACATTTTCTTTCCACCCTCCCACTTACTGGCACATGTTCTCCTCAGTTACCCAGGCTCAAAACCCCATATTACCTTGTTCTCCCTCAACTATTTATTTTTCAGAAATTCAAACCTAGAGAAAAGTACAATGAACAAACACCCACATACTCTAAACGTAAAATCACCGATTAACATTTGCCACATTTTCTTTATGTTTATATGTATTTTTCCTTTTCTTTTTCTTCTTGTTAAATAATTTCTGCAAGTTGAAGACATCATGATATTTTACCCCCAAACACTTCAGGATATATCTCTCAAGATCAAGGACAATCTCCTACATAACCACAACACCATTATCACACTCAAGAAATTTAATAATATTATACTAGTATCTGACATATAGTCCACATTCAAATATCACAAATCATCCCGATTATGTTCTTTATAAGCTGTTCACTCTCTCTAATCCAGAATTCAGTCAGAATTCACATTTTGCATACAGCTGTCTTGTCCTAGAGTAAGTTTTCCTTTCCTGCAACTTCTAATCAAGTCTCACTGAGTCTACTTTTGAAATATCGCTCAAATCTACTCTTTTTCACCATCTCGTCTTCTTTCTCTCTCACTTGGATTACTTCGATAGATACAGTTTCAACCTACACACTGCTCCCAATTAATCTTAAGATTTGACTGTATTATCTAAGACTCAAATTTGCCCCTCTGTCCAAAAATCTTCAATAACATTCCATTACTTACCAAATAAAGACTCAGCTCCTCAGTCCTCAGCCTGGCATTCAAGAGCCTCCACAATTTGGCTGCACAATATATTGCCACTTTATAGTTCTACTATTCATCCCTACGTGTACCCTTTACCTTACTCCATACTGTCTTCTACCTAGGATTCCCTTCCTCATACAATTTCTACTTACTGGATTAATAACCACTCTAAAAGGAAATGTCTCTTTTTCTGAGCTCTATTCTGACACCCTCTCCTGCTGCCACCATGTGACCTCTTCCACTCCTCCTCATCTATCCCCCTGTAATACTATAAATCTTCCTAAAAGCACATAGCCCACTCTGCCTTGTACTTTAACTACTTAGGTATGTATTTTATTTCTAATACTAGACTACAAGCTCTTCAAAGGCAGGGATGATCACTGTGGATCTTAAAGTACCAATATAGAGTCATGAAGATTGGAACACTTGATAAATGTTGATATATTGTATCAAGAGGTAGGACTTCCACCAAATTAAAATATATTAATAATGATTTCCAGGTTTCCAGCCTCTCCCGCTCAACCACAATCCCTGACCACTCCCAGCTTACTGTGGCCTTTTATGGTGCATAGCCTAGCATTAACCTTGAATCATCACCTCCTATCTCATATTATACATTTTATTGCTTTTTGTCTCAAGGGTAAAGTGTTAAGCTTGAAATATGAAGGGGTTCTATCTATTTGATATAATCACTTTTTTATTTTCTGTGGTGCCACCAAATGCTAATTCTATTTTTGACTCCTATTTTTTTATTACTTTTCCAACAGAAATTACCAAATACATAGGAAAAAATGTAGCTTTCACTAAAATAACAAACTATAATAACACAAAGAAATAATTTCCAACATCTGCTATTTACACTTACCTGTCCCCAGGCATACATATTATTATGAGTCTGTGAAGGGTTGACTTTCGAAAGCAGGAAACGTGCCTTAAAAGCAAAGAAGAAATAACATTATCCATCAAAAATAGATCTGGTCAATATAGGTTAAACAAATGTATTATACCATCTAAACTAAATTTTATTTAATATGTTTTGGTCAAATTAACTTTATTAAAATGCAACTTTAAAAAAATGAACTAAATTTTGAAATAGGCCACTATATGTTACACATAAATAATAAATGTAACCTCTTCTCACCAAATCATACATACATAATAACATTCATAGTAACAAATACAAATTGTTGAGTCCAAAACTCAGCATATAAAGATTATGTCTGCAACAATTATGACAAGGTTACTGTGACATTTACCAAATACCTGGTCTGAAACGTCATCAGAGGTTGGAAGTCCCCAAAAATGATAAAAATAAAAACCATGAAAACCTATACATGTTCTTTTACTTTAAACAATGACTCTCAAACTTTTTAAAACTGTAGGCTATTCCATGAGAGCACTTACCCAACATTTTACCCATCTATCCACTATGCCTTATCATCATTAAATAATAACCAGAATAAAAGAGGAAGACAGCACTACATGCGGTGAAACATCAATGAGAGAACCAGTCATAAATTATTATTACATGTTGGAAGAAGAAGGACAGTCCTGTCTTTTGAAATTTAGTACCATATAAAATCTTTTTCTACTCTAAAAGTAGAAACACAAGAGCACTGGCTCAAGAGTCAGAACATCTGGATTCAAATCCCAGTTCCTCCATTTACTATGTTTCCTTGGTCACAAGTATCCTAAGTCTCAGTTTTATTATCTGTAAAATGGAGGTAACAATAGGACTGCTATGAGAATCAAATGAGAGAAGGTATGTAAAGTGCTAACTATCAGCTTTGCAAATTCTCAATACAGGGTAGCTTCTATTATAGTAAAACCCTAATAATAATTGCTATCATTTCTGAATAATAGTTACTGATATTTATTACCTACTATGTAATACTGTGCTAGGCACTAGGGATACATTAATAAACAAAGCAACATCTGTGCTTTTAAGGAACAAGTGAAACAAACTTATAATAATCTATAATTAATTTATATAACTCTAATAAGAATTACAAGGGAGCAGTAAAAGTGTTTTAAGAGTGTATGTTAAGGGGTCCTAACTGAGTCTTCTGTAAGGTCCAAAAGGGCTATGTGTACATGTATCTTACTTAATCCTCATAATTCTAAAAATTACACACCTTTTTACAATGCCATAATGCTTTCCTATTATATTTCCTAGAAAATTGAAATTATAGAATGAGGAAAACAGAAAAACATTATGTTGCCACAAACTTCATATTCATAGACTTTACCAGTAAGTAAACAGATTTAAGAAAAGTACACTAAATTATTTCCCAAGTTGTTCTTATCTTCTTGCTCAACTAAAGCTTGCATACCACCATAATGCCATCCTGGCTCTTTACTAGAGCTGGGCTGGAGGAAGAAGATGGGATAAACCACCAGCTTTAGACAGCTAGTCAATAATCTTACTGCTCTGCTCTCAAAGCTAAAGCAAAAAGCAAGCATACCTTTCCCTGGAAACCATCTGCCCATCTCCTTCCTTTTTCATGTGCCTGGTGAAGCAGTCTATTCAAATTAACGTCAGAAGGCAAGTAGGATCAACTCGTAAAACCAGCAACAAACAAACACGCAAACAAATTAACAGTACTTACCTGACTGCCCCCATGTTCAGTGTCAATGTATCTCGGCATTGGAAATCTGGAGTGAAGGATCTCCTGTGCATCATCCACTGGGGCTTGCAGAAGGTGGCGGAAATTTTCATATTCTGGCATGTCCTGGTATCCCGACTTACGCCACTGAGCTATAGTCTAATTTTACAACAGTTAAAAAATTATGACTTTTTTTCTTGCCTAACCAAAAACTTTTAAGAGAAGATTTTTTTTCAAATGAAGCAATCTTCAGAAAATAAGAAAATTATAGAACATTATCCTATTTATTTTTTTAAGTTACAAATTTTTTTAAGTTACAAATACTAATTTCAGTATTCTTGAGTAAACAGATGCAAAATTAGGATATTTCTTCTCCTTTAAAAGTAGAAAGAAATAATAATTCAGCCAGAAAAATTGTAAAACACTATACTTATCATATTAATGTTAGCTAAAAGCTATCTACCTAAGTTTATGATAAATAAGAGGGATTTTTACTACAGAAGATTTCCTAGAGACTTCAAAATTAATGACCTACTATTATGAAGTCTGTACCAATGGAGTTACATTCTCCCAAAATACATAAACATAAAAACTTTAATAATAATAGCAATAATATTATAAAAATAATATACCTGTAAAAGAACATTGAATCAATTCTTTTATTAAGGAAAATGACTCCAAAAACCATGTAATTAAATCATCCACAAATTTAAACCTGGCTTGATTTCTAAGTTAACTGAATCAATCAATGTATACTCTATATTGCTTTATATCTCCGTATTTAACAGAGGAACAGTCATCTGCATTTCTGATTTCTCATTTAAGCACATTAATGAGCTATTTGAAGAAACAAAAGTACAAAAAGACAAAAGATATAAGCAAAAAACCTAGCTCTGTCATATCATAGGCATTATTCTTAAAAGGTAAACAGCACTAGTAACTGGTATCAATTAAAAATAATAATCAATAGGTCTTTAAAAGTCCTGGATAATATCACTTAAAGTAATATTTTGAATAAGGTCTTCACCATTACAGTACAAATCTAAAATCATTTACAATTAAAACACTAGAAAAATATATCTGCTGAAGTTACTAGAATACTAGACTATAAGCTTGAGTGTAGGTTTGTGAGAAAAAGAGATCTGTATTTCTCAAAGAATCTAGATTTCAGTGCTTTCTTATACAGAGGAAGCACTTAAATACTGGCTGAATGAATAAATACAGGAATGAACAGAGTTATGCTAAATACCTAGATTAAAGTTTAACTGATACTCAGATATTCTGCTCTTTTCATTTACCATTCCAATTAAGTGAAGTTATAAATTTTAATTAATTTGTGCTTTAAATGAGTTTTTAAGATCAAGTGAAATATTTTTTTAAATACTTCATGTGGAATACTTTTTAAATGGTTACATGAAATAATGAAAAGGAAAGCCTTCCTACTGACAAAGGCTGACTTTTCCCCTCTCAATGTCTTCAGGTAAAACCCAAAAGTATGATATGCTAACTAACACTCTTACTTTCACAACTATGCTTTGTATAAAATCCATTTCTCCAATTATGTGTGGACAAACAGACAAAATAACCACAGATGGGTCAATTGCAAATTAAGTCTAAAAACTTGTAGAAGGAAGAATCACATTTTACACGTATCTTATAAAAGTGGAAATAAAGCTTATCATAGAGGAAACACTAGTCATATAGTAAAGGGGGGAAAGCTTCTATGAATGAAAAGACTTTACTGAACCTACGTGCTTAGCTTTAAATGCTATGGACTCTTACCTCACCATGATAAATCAAAATCTGGAAAAATGTGTCCATGAGGAGAATACGATCTGCAAGAATGCTGCTGCTATCAAGAAGAACCGGCTGACACGAAGAAAACAATGAAAGAGGAAGCAGGAAAAAATAATTAAAAACATAAAATCAATCTTTCTAGGATATTTTAAATTTTTTAATTTATTACCTTATTACATAAAACGTCTTGGTATTATGAATTCTCAAAGTATATTTCAATTTTACTTTCTGAGGAATCTCTAAACTGAAGTAACAATTGAAAAATAGAGTCCAGTCAAGAGGAAAGAGTCCTAACTGATGGTGGCACCACTGAGTGAGAGGGGAAAGGCTTGGGAAAGAACAAATTTGGAGATGGAAAAATAGTACTGAATATGAAATAGAAGGAAGTGGCCTCAACTTGGGTATCACATGCATAAAGATGGTAATTAAAGCTATATGGTGAGACTGCACCACTTAGAGAAAGGGAAGCTAGAGAAGAAGTCAGAGATTGAGCCCGGAGCAGGCCAACACTTAGAGGTCGGAAAGGGGGAAGCCAGCAGGGAGAGACTGAGAAGGAACAGGCAGTGAGGAGGAGGAAAACCAGTAGGTGTTGTAGGTGTCAGAGAAGCCTAGAGTAAAAGGTATTCAAGGAGAATCCTCAAGGTAAATATTGTTGAGAGTTCCGGCAAGATGAAGGCTTTGGTGACCTTGATAAGAGTTGTTTCAGTATAATTTGGGGACAAGAGGAGTTCCCTGGTGGCCTAGTGGTTAGCATCCTGAACTTTCACTGCTGTGGCCTGGGTTCAATCCCTGGCCAGGAAACTGAGATCCCACAAGCTGCACGGCGCGGCCAAATAAAAAAAATAAAAAATAAAAAAATTAGGGACAAGACTTTGACTAATATAGGTTGAGAAGAGAATGTGACGTGGGAACATATAGACAAGTAACTTTCTGCATTTAGCTGTGATGGGGACCAGAGAAATGTGGTGGCAATTAGAGAAAATGTGAAGTCCAGGGGCTTTTTGTTTAAAATGAGCAATATTAAGGTTTCTATGTTAATGAGAATGATCCTGATGAGAGAAAGGGATGATGCAGAAGAGAAGGAGGATAACTTCAAAAGCAAAGTCTTAACAAAGGAAGCTAATGGGATTCATGGATTAAACAGAGAGTTTGAAATTTGATAGGAGTAGGCAGTGGGATTCCAATTTTCTTCTAAACAGTTTTCTATATTTTCCGGATGTCTACAACTTACATACATTACTATGATAATAAGAAAAAAAGTTACTTCTAAAACTTTTTTCCTGATTCAAAGAACTACAAGACCAAATATAGACCAACATATTAAAAATGCATTTTCTAGAAAAGTAAAAACTATGACAAATTACTTAAAAAATTATATTAACAAAATATGGGCTTCCCTGGTGGCGCAGTGGTTGAGAGTCCGCCTGCCGATGCAGGGGACACGGGTTCGTGCCCCGATCCCGGAAGATCCCACATGCCGCGGAGCGGCTGGGCCCGCGAGCCATGGCCGCGGAGCCTGTGTGTCCGGAGCCTGTGCTCCACAGCGGGAGAGGCCACAGCAGTGGGAGGCCCGCGTACAGCAAAAAAAAAAAAAAAAAAAAAAAAAAAAAAAAAAAAAAAAAAAAAAAAAAAAATTATAGTAACAAAATACAACATTTTAGGAGACTTCCTTGGTGGCGCAGTGGTTAAGAATCCACCTGCCAATGCAGGGGACACAGGCTCGAGCCCTGGTCTGGGAAGATCCCACATGCCACGGGAACAACTAAACCCATGTGCCACAACTACTGAGCCTGTGCTCTAGAGCCCTTGAGCCACAACTACTAAGTCTGAGTGCCACAACTATTGAAGCCCAGGTGCCTAGAGCCCGTGCTCCGCAACAAGAGAAGCCACGGCAATGAGAAGCCTGCGCACCACAATGAAGAGTAGCCCCCGCTCGCCACAACTAGAGAAAGCCTGGGTGCAGCAACAAAGACCCAACGCAGCCAAAAACAAATAAATAAAAAATAAATAAATAAAATTTTTAAAAATACAACATTTTACCCACTATTTTTTATAAAACAGTGAATAAAGGCCTCATTAGAGATCATTAATCAGTAGATATTATAAATATTCTCTTTATGATAACCCTTCCTAAAGTATTATTTTCAAATATAGTCACTACATACTTTTAAGTAGTGAAATAGATAATCTGAACCTTAGAACGGAAAAACTCTTTAATAATAGGTTAAAATAAGTGTGACAGTTTGCTAAGAAGGCAAAATGGATGATTTTATCACTTTTTAAGTATATCTTTATAATCAACTGTATCTTATGTTCCAAAAAGACTATAGGAGAATGAGACTGTATTAAAACAAGAAGTTCTATTTAGACAGAATGCCCTAATTGTCAGACAGTAAACTCTGGAATACAGTTTCTAGAATCATCACTACCTCTAGACATTGTTAAAGACATAAGAATAATCATGAGCCCTATAGGACTTAATCAACTAAATGACTAGACAAAATGATCTTTAAAAAGTCTCTTCTACCTCATTGTTGTTTTATTTTTTAATGATTTCCTAATACAGGCTAGCATTGTATATAGCATATAGTAAGCACTCATAAATATTTTTAAGTGAATATATGAATAACTTAAGATAACTACACGTGAATTAAATTCTTATATTTAATAACTATATTTCAAGAAAAACCTAGTTGTTTTATTTTTTTAATAGCACACATCACAGTAACAAAACCAATTTCTTTTTCTGCCCCTCTTACCTCTGGTGGTCCACTAAAAGAATATGCATACAGAATAGGCTGAATCATGATTAGAGACTGGGTCAAATCTTGACGCATAAAATGGTGACGATAATATGAACTCTCATCAGGACTATTGTTAAAAACTTGCAAGAAAGGAGATCTTCTTAAATGAAACATAAACTACAAGATAAAACATGTGAGATAGCTTTTACTGATTTTAATATTACAACAGAAGTTTACAACTACAAAAGCATCTGATTACAACCATTAACACAATAAAACAGCACCTTACAATAAGAACATTCTAAATTGTATTTCTCAGAAAGAATCTTACTCATGATATTTATCAGTTACTTAAAAATATAATTCAACAACAACTTAAAAATTAAAGCAAAAAAGGTGACTCAAAAGGAAAATAAGAATAGGGACAAAAACCCCTTGCTCAGATCTAAGTTATTAGAGACTGATGCTAGGTGATGCATTAGCAGCAACCTTTGTTTTTATTCTTCATCTCTCTGTCCACATCCCTGAGCTTTTTTATTTCTATTCATTACCACCACCAAAAGACTCTAAGAAAACATAAAAATAGATTAACAGATAGATTCCCAAAACTGCACTGGTTTAAAAAAAAAAAGGACTTATATATATCCACTTCTTTCTTTTTTTTTTTTTTTTTTTTTTTTTGTGGTACGCGGGCCTCTCACTGTTGTGGCCTCTCCCGTTGCGGAGCACAGTCTCCAGACGCGTAGGCTCAGCGGCCATGGCTCATGGGCCTAGCCGCTCCACAGCATATGGGATCTTCCTGGAGCGGGGCATGAACCCGCGTCCCCTGCATCGGCAGGTGAACTCTCAACCACTGCGCCACCAGGGAAGCCCCCCACTTATTTCTTAATGTTTAAGGTCTCCTTTATCCTTAAGAAACATTCTCTAGACTTTGTTTCATAATTTCTTTCTTCTTTCATTTTCTCCCCTTCTACGTATCCTCATGTGAAAGAGATCAAAAAGGGGGTGAATTAGGCCTGAATGAAGGACAGCTACACTGTCCTTTGACACCAGGGGTCTTTGATATAATCAATAGGATCAGCTCCAAAATACTCCCATTTGTCTTTTAGTTACTTCTCTCAACTTCCTTCAGCCCTCAGGTCTCAAGTGCCTACATGCTGCCCTGCCTGGGACTCATTCCACAGCTCTCTCCCAACACATGTCACTCATTGAAATTCTTATTCCTGTACTTTTTTTTTTTTTTTTTTTTTTTTTTTTTGCGGTACAGGGGCCTCTCACTGTTGTGGCCTCTCCCATTGCGGAGCACAGGCTCCAGATGCGCAGGCCCAGCGGCCATGGCTCACGGGCCCAGCCGCTCCGTGGCATGCGGGATCCTCTCGGACTGGGGCACAAACCCGTGTCCCCTGCATAGGCAGGCAGACTCTCAACCACTGCGCCACCAGGGAAGCCCTCCTGTTCCTTTTTTCGGTGATCCATAATTCATTGAGAGGCTCTCTCATCCCCTACCACTTCAATCATTCTTGTTTACTTACAAAAATGTATAATTGGTAAATCTGGGGGTAAATATTTTATAAATGAAGACCTCCCTTAGATTTAGTTTATGTCACCTTTTAGAAGATCATAAGGCTTTGAAAACCCAAAGAAAAAAGCACTTCTGGGTCCTCTAGCTCTCTACTTTCAATGAGAGGAAAAGATGGGATGCCCAGATCTCTTGAAAGATCCAAAAGCCCAAAGAGAAGGCTTGGAGAGGGAGAGAAGAGAAAGTAAGGAAAGTGTGGAGAATTTAGTCAAATACTTAGACTAATGCCCTCAATTCCCTTTCCTATTAGTTTCTCTATGAAGATGAGGCCTGAGAATTCCCAAAACACAAAGGGTTGCCTCCCTTAAGACAAATAGACCCTGCCTGTTCCTAGCTCCCCAAAACCTCAACCAGAGATTTAGGAAAGTCTCCCCCTATAAACATGGAGCTTCTAGGTTACAGATCACTAAAAGATTTTCAAAAAATAAGTATAGCTCTTATACTTCAACTTAATAAAGTTGAAGCTTTAAACAAATTTTTTATGAGCCAAAATTTGAATTTCCACATCTCAATATTAATCATCCTTCCAGACTGAGCTAAAACAAAACACTACCTCTTCTATAAAGATGTATCAAATCATCCATTTGGAAGGATTCTTTAAAGTTTCCTTTAAATATTATATATCTCTCATAGTATTTCTCACTTTCTTTTCTGTGTTGTTTATGTATATTTCATATCTCACCCTTCAGAATGAAAGCTCCTTGAAAGTGGGATCCATGTCAGCCATCTTTATTCTCCTAAATTCCTTGCACATAGTATATACTCAGTTGAATAAATATTATCTCTATTACTCATCATATAAACAACCTAGACTTTTAAAAATATTTATCAAAACAACAGATAGACTACACTACCCAAGTGGAAAAGGTTCGGTAAGATAAATCAAATTAGCTTCTTTTCTATTTATCTGGGATGTCCCCATAAAGTTGTTCTCAGGCAATGAGACCATGCTATAAGACTAGCTGATTTGTAAAATTACTTCCTTTTGGTACTACTGTAATTAGTTAGATTCCTTGTATCAGATGGAAAGCTAATCTGCTTCATACCTAATTCTACTCCACAGTAGGGTTCCAGTGTAAATTTCTACTCAACACAAATAAATGCTATCTGCAAGGCCATCATAAAAATACTACAGACTTTTCACTAGCTATTCAAGCATAATACTAATTTCTTAACTATCTCAAAACTTAAAACCTAACCAAAAGAATGACCCTATAAAATGAGTAATAAAAGACAACAGGAAAAGTGAAACCCAATGCTACTGTCAACACTAAGAACACGGACCTTTTATCTACTTACCTGTGGATAAAGGGAGAAAGTTTCTGAAAATCTGAAGGAACTTGGATCATCTTTGTGATACTCTCCAAATTTCTGACACTGAATAAAATAAAACATGTTAGTAATATATTCCGTGGCACAGAGCTAAAACTTTGTCTATGCATACTCTATTTTTTTGAATGTTTGTCATTTTTAATTCAGCAACTATGAACAATCATAAACAATTCTGTTTAAAAAAAGAATTTCTAAATCTGTTCTGTATGATAACACACAAAATTGCTTGGGACACAAATTAAACAGAGCAAATATGTCCCATCAGCTGCATACTCTATTTTTAAAGTTATTACTCTTTAGGAGGTAATATACTTGATATAGGATAAAACTGGAATATTACTTATAGACTTACCAAGAGAATGATTACAACCAAAGACATAAACTTGAATTTTGGAAACAAAGAATACATTGCTCCAATGCAAAACAACTCATCTTAAAATGTTTGAATTTTTTTAAACTAAGTGTCTCTGATAGCAAATAAAGAGCTCTTGGATGATGGCCAGAAGAGCTCAACAGGGACCCCCTAAGACTCTACTTAAAAAAGACAATAGTCTACTGACAGAAAGATGCACTATCAAAATACCATAGTGGCTCCAAAGGCAAATTGATGGTATAAAATTGGGTACACTAGGAACAAGACCAAAAAGAAAGAACTGTTGAAGAAAATCAAGATCAACAGGTAAACCGGTAAAGAAGAAATGCAAAGGCAGAAAGGGGAAGGAAATCAAGGAGACACATACTCTAGCAACAGAGAAGTAAACCCTCAATGATAATGTGACAAAAGGCACCTAAATAACTGAGATAATCCACATGAGAAAGTGCTTAGCACAATGACTGACACTAAGCACTCAATAAATGTTAGCTTCCTCTCGTTCTTGAGCAAAGTCTCTGACCTGAAAAGTTTTTATAGTACTTATGTAACTGGTCTACTTCCTGGCAACATTTATCGGTACTTGAATATGATCAAGGGCAAAAATAATAAGCAAAAAATAACAAAAGATTCACTGCTGCAAGTAGTACAGGACTTTTACAGCCTAAAATGTTCAACTAAATAATTTATGTAGTTATCTGTGCCTTAAAGAGCACATACAAAGGCCTAATTGGTTTGATCACATTTTTTGGCTTCCAGGAAAAATCATTTCAGAACCACAGTTATCCAAAGGATAGAAAAGCTATAGTAGTAGCACTAATCCTCAGAAAATAGATCTTGGTATGTGGGAATAAGAATGTTTCTGTCTTCAAAGCCCCCTAATAACACTTCACTGACGAAACTTATAGATTTGGATAATAATCTTCACTGACCAGTATGAAAGCCATGATGCAATTTAAATTAATTAAATTGTACTAAAATCCAGTTCCTCAGTTGCACTAGCCATATTTCAAGTGCTCAAGAGCCACATGTGAGTAGTAGTTCCATAACGGACAGTGCTGAACACAGAACATTTCCACCACTGTAGAAAGTTCTCTTGGACAGTGCTGATCTAGAATATAAAATACACTTGAGATCTAGAATATCAAACACATTGAAAAGATTTTGTGGATTATCTGATTTGATTATAAATAAGATTGGTAACTTTTTCATATGTTTATTGGTCACTTGCATTCCTTCTTTTGCTAATTCCTTGCTCATCACCTTTGCTCATCTTTTGCCCAAATACTACTGATTTGTAACAGCTCTTGTATATGAAAATTTTCACATTCTGTCATACATATAACAAATGTTGGTATGAAATTCTGCTAATAGTGTTTTTACCACACAGACTTTTGTCTCATTTTAATGCAATAAAATCTTTTAATATTTTTATTTAATGGCTCCTGATTTTACCTTTCATGTTTAAAACCCTCTGCATCCAGAGGTTAAACACATATTAACCTATTTTTTGATAAATATCATCTATACTCTACCAAAGATAACAATATAAATTTTGTATAATATAAACATACATAAATTCCTAATCTTTGGGTTACTTCTTAAAAATTTTTTGAACCCTTATCAAATGCCCCAGCATTAATTACTGGAATCATGAGTAGTCCTTACTTACAACCCAACCAAAACACTAATACAAATGAGAAAAAAGATTGAAGCATAAAGGAGGTATATCAAAGATCCATGGTTCGAGTTATTTAGAAGTAATAAGATTGGGCAGATAAAGCATCAGTAATACCATTTTCTTGAGGAAAATAACAACACTTGCAAGAAGTTTAGTCATGTCTTCAATTCAGCAATTAGTTATGCATAAAGCCATCCACATAAATGGGCCCTAAGGGTCAAAGCATAACCTCTATAAGAAAATGGTAATGACAAAAGTGGTCCTCCTTAAAAACAGCACAACTGAAGTGCCTGGTCCCACTGGTATAGCAAGAAGAAAACCTAGCTGTGATAAAATTTGCAAGGAAAGCCCCAAGAGTCTTAAACAAGAGAGATTTCCTGGGAATGAAATTTCCTGAGAAATGATTTCCTGAGAGATGAATTGTTTATCCATCGTAGCTAGCAGCACAGCTGAAGGGAGTAGTTAGTGGGTAAACCAAAGGTCAAAGATGAAAAAAATCAAATAGTAATTTTAAGTTATACAAAGATGTCATTCAGTAGAAAAGGTCAGGAGCCAAAAAGGTAAGGAACAGATCCATGAAGCCAGACACAAGATGGACCCAAACAAGAGTCTGAGAATGGGAGCAGCATATATCATGTGTTGATACCGATATCTTAAGTGATTCTGACCAAGGAGAATGAAAGCTTGTATTAAAGCTGTCAGAAGCAAATGTGGTACCAGCACCAATCTGGCCATATGATGCCCATTAGCTACAAAATGGTTTTTAAAAAGATGTTTATTTGTTTTTTTCTTCTATTTTATCTATTTTAATTGGGATATAGTGGCTTTACAATGTTGTGTTAGTTTCTGCTGTACAACAAAGTGAATCAGCTATATGTATACATATATCCCCTCCCTCTTAGATCTCCCGCCCACGCTGCCGCCATCCCACCCATCTAGGTCACCACAGAGCATCGAGCTGAGCTCCCTGCGCTATACTGCAGGTTCCCACTAGCTTATTTTTAATTAAAATGACTCTTAGTCATCAAGAAAAAAAGAAAACAGTTATATTCACTATACCAAATTGAGGCAAAGAAGTTTGTTAGCATAATTTCACAGGTTTTTCATTAGGAAAAAAATTAGAAAAGTGTAGTACCTAAGAGGTATTAATCCTTTCTCTGTTTGTGTTGCTATCATTGTTATAGCTGAAAATTCAGCAATAGGGAATCAGTACAAAATATGAGGCTAGGGACTTCCCTGGTGGCGCAGTGGTTGGGAATCCGGCTGCCAATGCAGGGGACATGGGGTCGATCTCTGGTCCGGGAAGTTCCCACATGCCATGGAACAACTAAGCCTGTGCACCACAACTACTGAGCCTGCACTCTAGAGCCCGCGAGGCCACAACTACTGAGCCCACGAGCTGCAACTACTGAAGCCCACGCACTCTAGAGCCCATGCTACGCAATGAGAGAAGCCACCACAATGAGAAGATCGCACCCCACAATGAAGAGTAGCCCCCGCTCTCCGCGACTAGAGAAAGCCCGCGCACAGCAACGAAGACCCAACACAGCCAAAAATAAATAAAATTTTAAAAAATTAAAAAATGAGGCTACACTATGTTAGCTACTTAGAATAGCTTCTATAACTAAGGTTCATCTGTCATCACCTGAAACTTTACTTCAATTGTACACTAATTTGATTCAACCAATTAAAGAAAAGAATGTAAAAACCATATTCCCACCACTTTTACCATATATTAGCCACTAGGGTTTCTATAAGAAACTGTAATTTTTTTAAAATTTGAACTTTGCACACCATATGATGCCAGCCACAGTGATGCAGTTTCCAAGTTATCCTGTTAGCAGTTGCACTGCAGATCTTTTAGTCTCACGTGGCAGTAGGACTATATTCATTTGGATAACTCCATTCTCAGTTTTTGACACAAGACAAGGGCGGGTCATGGATAATTGATGAAAGCTGTTTTGCAAAGAAAGCATGGCAATAGTCTGATGATGTCAGCCTTTCCCTCGGAAACTACCTCCACCAATCCCCTCTTACACACAGTTGCCAACTGACTCATGGGAACAGACAAGCTATACTGCTGTGACAGACGATCAGAGTATAATTTTCATTATGTCATGACTTGCCTGTCCTCTATCCTCAACTTGCTGCTGTTGTAAATGGTGCAAACTGCAGGATATGTAGCTTAGAATTGAATTATATTGTGAGATTTTTATCATTTTGTACTTTTTGCAACTGTCTCATTCAGTTATTTACAAGACCAGTCTATGTTATATTTTATTAGCATTTGTTTACAGGCATGTCAAACAACATGGCAATTTTTGAAGCTGAGGTGTGAGAAGAGAAAGATTCTAGACAGAAGCCTACAGAGAATTCTGAAGAATTACAATCTTCTGAGTCATTTCACTAAACCCATAAAACAGAACACAGAAAAAGTCCATCTTCACACTGAAAGCTACTTATCAGTGGGTTTTATGTGGGGCTGATAAGCCAAGTTGTACTATCCAATTTTGTGTCATGTCATAACCTACAAATGTAGTAATAGCTCCAGCAAAATGGAAAAAGTACTTTACTACAAATCACAACCATTTGACAAATAAAGGTACTGATTACTTCAAACAGCTTTTATACTCTCAAAACAATAAAGCGTTTGTTAAAACAAAGTCACAATCAGTGAAAAGGCTCAGGAAGCAAGATACTTCAGAGCAAAATTTATTATCTAGAAAAGGAAAAGTCATATAGTTGATGAGTGCTAACAATGACATGTAAAATTACAGTAAGTAAAATGCTAGGACAAGATGAAGTCTGAGAAATTGAAAAGGTTCCATCTTAAAACAATATAACAAGTGGATGCATTCGTGACATGTTACATGATGCTGAAGAGTTTTGTGTAATTAGCTGAAAAATAACAGCTTCTCTATTCAGGTTGATGAGTCAACGGATTTCACCAATGTCATGTCAAGTTGCTAAATAATAGTGAAATTCAAGAGAACTCTTCTGCTGCCCTAAACAAGCAAAGGTCAAAATATATTTAATGTTTTCATCTTCTTATATGGAAACAAAAATCCACCTTGGAGGAATTATGTTGACATTCGTACTGATGGTGTCCAATCAGTGGTTGACTCCAAGAGAGGTTTTATGACTATTGTTAAAAAAAGACAGGCTGATGTCGTCATAAGACTGCTTTATTCACAAAGAGGTGCTAGTGTAAAAACACCCTCAGAAATGAAAGAATAAAAGCTCTGGATGATGCTACAAAAAATGGCTAACTTTATTAAAGACTAGTTCCCTCGATAATGTTTTAAAAACTGTGTGAAAATCTAGACAAAGGGCGCAAAAACCTCCCATTACAAACAGAAATTTGATAGCTTAGCAGAGAGAGTTCTCAACAGGCTGTTTGAGCTGAAGGTTGAACTGAAGAAGTACTTTTAAGGAAATTATAGACCAGAATTTGCTGAGTGAAAATGAAGCATTAAGAACAGAACTTGGGACTTCCCTGGTGGCACAGTGCATAAGACTCTGAGCTCCCTACGCAGGGGGCCTGGGTTCAATCCCTGGTCAGGGAATGAGATCCCACATGCATGCCACAACTAAGAGTTCGCATGCCACAACTAAGAAGCCCACGTGCCGCAACTAATACCTGGTGCAACCAAATAAATAAATAAATAAATAAATATTAAAAAAAAAAAAGAACAGAACTAAGCATTCTAGGTCATAATGAAAGTAATGGGCTCCTGACATGTTAAAAGCTCAAGTAAATCATCATTATCAATAACTTTACTAACATACACTTTGGTAATCTAGATCCAGATAAAAAAGACTTGCCTATATTTTTATATGTTAATGTGTATAACTTTTATATCCTAATTAATTTCTCTTAAAATTTCCATTAAAATGAAAATAGAAAATTTAAACCACAGCAATGAAGGAAAATATGCAAAAAAGCAGTAAAAACAGATATAGTAATTTAGGATTAAATTGGGAATTAATTTCATATCAGCCCCCCAAAATAATAACAATAATAGGTTATATAATTGTCACTCTTTTATTTTAAGGAAAAAAGGCATTTTCATTTACTGGAAGAGATAAATTAACTCTGCTATTCATTACTATGCCTTTCTCAGCAACTTTATTAGGAGTCCCTCATACGGACTTTCAGTTACACTGTCAAGTACCTTGAAAGAGATGATCAGAAAATAATTGACTACGAATAAATGCATACAGATTTAGAAAAGTATGATGTTTACTTCTTACCAGTCGAATGAGCTGTCTGTCTAGCCATCTAAGCACATCTGGACCTTCTTCTGTTTCTGCTCTATATATTGCCAGCCGAGCCATAAGAATGGCAGCTGCCTCCTGGTCAAAAGATGCAGCAATGTTTTGGATTTGAGTTTGAGCATCTGCCCAGCTAAAGTCAAGAAGAAGAAAACAAGAAGTGCTGCTAAATTATTATATTCATGATATCATAGTTGGCTGTCACACAGATTTAAATTTAAAAGATACAGAAAATTACTTCAATATTTCAAAATTCCAATATTACCTAGAAAAATTAGCTTTAAAAAAAATCACTAGTAGTAGTTTCAGTATAGTACTCACTGTTTTTCAGAAAAATATATCCAAACCTAATAAAATTCTCTAAAATAACTGTAAAGGTCGATTTCCAAACATATTCCTTAAAACATTAAGATTTTTACATGTAAAAATGTGTGTGCATATGCACATAGATACTTTTAAAGTATGCACATAGATACTTTAAAAATTCACTTCTTCAATTTTATAAAAGCAAAAATATGGAAAGAGAAAAAAAAAGTTTTCTCCCAGACTAAGTAATTGTCATTTACTAAACTGGAAAATGAATAAAGTATCAGAATATTTTCTCATTGGTCTTTAATTCAATTATTAGTGATAAATATTACATAATTAAAATTATTATGTATTCTTTTCTCTCCACATTAACACACTAAAGCCAATCAAAAATTAATAAGCAAAAATTTTAGTCTAAGGGATAAATTTGAAATTACATACAAAATAGCAGTAATTTATTAAATTCACATGTTCTATAAATCTAATCCAAACTGATCCTGGGTAGACCCAGCAATAACTTTTGTTTGTTTGTTTAACATTTCACAGAGTTTTGTAATACTTCAGCTGATCTTAGTTCTAAAGTACCTCACTTTAAGCAATTCTGGCAATAGTTACAGACTTCGTGAAAAGTTGAACCCCTTTTACATGACTCAAAGATGAAAGACATTGGGCTTCCCTGGTGGCGCAGTGGTTGAGAGTCTGCCTGCCGATGCAGGGGACACAGGTTCATGCCCCGGTCCAGGAAGGTCCCACATGCCGCAGAGCGGCTAGGCCCGTGAGCCATGGCCGCTGAGCCTGTGCATCCGGAGCCTGTGCCCGCAACGGGAGAGGCCACAACAGTGAAAGGCCCGCGTACCGCAAACAAAAAAAAAGATGTAAGACGTGATCCCAAGAAAATCCCGGCAGCAACGTTCAAAATTCTTCTCCTTTCTTCCTCTATTTTTAATTTTTTTCAAATAGACGAAAAATTTTAAAATATTTTCCAGATGACTGAAACCCATGAATTATCTCAGTCTAACGAAATACCAAGAGGCATAAAAGAATGAGAATAAATAAAGGAATAAGAGCTGGTAATTATTTTTTAAAAAGATACACCATGAAAAGCACAATATATATACATATATATTTTTGGTTGCACTGGGTCTGCGTTGCGGCATGCAGGCTTCTCTAGTTGTGGCACACAGGATCCAGAACACATAGACTCTGTAGTTTGCACATGCGGGCTCTCTAGTTGAGGTGTGCGAGCTCAGTAGTCGTGGTGCATGGGCTTAGTTGCCCCACAGCACGTGGGATCTTGGTTCCCCGACCAGGGGTTGAACTCGCATCCCCTGCATTGGAAGGTGGATTCTTAACCACTGGACCACCATGGAAGACCCAAGAGCTGGTAATTTCAAAAGTTATTTTTAGTGCAATTTGAACACTTAGTGATTATACTAATAGTTTAGTTTAGTTATTTTTTTATTTTTTAAAAATTTTTTTGGCTGCATCGGGTCTTAGACGCAGCACGTGGAATCTTCGTTGAGGCATGCAGCATCTTCTGTTGTCGCACACAGGCTGTTCATTGCGGTGCATGAGCTTCTCTCTAGTTGTGGCGTGTGGGTTTTCTCTCTCTAGTGTGGCGTGCAGGCTTCAGAGTGCGTGGGCTCTGCAGCTTGCAGCCCACGGGCTCTCTAGTTGAGGCGCACGAGCTCAGTAGTTGTGGTACGCGGGCTTAGTTGCCCAGTGGCATGTGGAACCTTAGTTCCCTAACCAGGGATCGAACCTGCATCCCCTGCATTGGAAGGCAGATTCTTTATCACTGGACCACCAGGGAAGTCCCTATTTTTTAATTTTTTAATTAAAAAATATCATAGAGCTAAAAACAAAGCTGGGTTTTGTTTGTTTGCTTTGGTCACGCTGCACGGCTTGTGGGATCTTAGTTCCCCGACCAGGGATTGAACCCGGGCCCATGGCAGTGAAAGTGCCGAGGCCTAACCACTGGACCACCAGTGAATTCCCAAAAACAAAATTGTTTTAAATTGGTATTTTCCCAACTTGTATGACCATGGTATTCGCTTGCTTCAAACTGAAACATAAAGGTGACATTTTTCTTCTGAAAATATCAATATAATGGTTCAGTAGTGAAAATAAATTAGGAAGTAAGCACATAAAAATTTACTACTTAAAAGTTCTTTAGCCATAAATTTAAAATTTTGCTCTTAAAGTTTAAAGGGTTTGTTCACATTGTAAAATCTGTCTTTTGTATTTTCAGTACCCCTTCACTGTGATTCTTACAACTAGTTTCAAACCAAACTTTCCAGATCGAAGTTATTTTCTCTATAAATATAGGATAACTTTTGACTGTATCTCAGGAACTTGAGTCCTTTATTTTCATATGGCTTATTCACTTAACAAATGCACTTGCCTAGGCCCCTAAAGTCATATTTCTAATAAATAAAGAAAAAAAATAAGCCTTGATTATTGAAAATGGTCAGGATAAGTTAATTTGAAAGAGTGGGTGCTTTGGTGAGACAAAATGATATAAATGGCACCATAACACACATAGTATCTCTCTACAAATAGCCTCATAAATTCTGTGTAAAAAACTGAAAATATATAAACCCATGAAAAATTTCTCATGACAAAAGTTCCCTTTCTCTTGAATGATTAACTTAACTCTTTTTAGAACTTTTCATTTTAAGAATATTTCAAACATAAAGCTATAAGTAGAATAATCTCCTATAAATCCATCACCTAGATTTATCAATTTTTAGCACTGTAACATTCTGCTTTATCGTTCTTTTTTCCTTCACACACACACACACTTTTTCTTTTGCCAAACTTTTTGAGAGTAAGTTACAGATACATCACCCTTTCCCCTAAATTCTTCAGTGTGTATCCTAAGAACAAAAAAAATCTCTTATATAGACCCAATTAATTACTAAATTAATGAAATTAAACATTGATAAAATACTATTATCCTATATGTAGACCATATTCAAATTTCCCCAGTTGTCTCAATAAGGTCCTCTATAGCAAAAATTTTCCTGACAGGATTTTATCCAGGATCATATATTGGCTTTAGTTGTAATTCTCTTTAGTCTCCTTTAATCTGAACTGGTTACTAACACTTTCTTTGCCTTCTAAGACATTTTTGAAGAGTCTAAGCCAGTGGCTTTATAAAATATCCCTCAAATTGGTATGTCCAGTTGTTTCCTTAAGTAAATGTTTTGAATTCCAAGTTAAGTTATACGTGCATATGGGGTTGGGGGTGTGTCCTGAGGGGCCATAAATAAATTGACATGTTCGCCAAGAATCAATACTTCCAAGTTCAAGATGTGCAAATGAACAGATCTAAAGGAAAGCTCAGGGGGCACTTTTTCTTCAAAGGAATAATGTATTCCCTTAACATTCATCTAGGATTTTAAGTCAAAGCAAAGTTACAGCAGGACAATAAATCTCTCTACATACTACCCTCTGCTAAGTAACAGACCATCCAACACAACACTGTTTCATTAGGCCATGTCCGTCACTCACCAGAATAGTCTCATGGTTTTCAGAAATGAAGCTAGAGTTTAAATACAGTTCAATAAAATGAGAGTTACAATGCCTTCAGTGTCCATTTTCTAGGCTATGCCTAAATCAGGTTAAGTTTATACTGACCAGCACTTTTCCTACCCAGACAATCAAGTCCAAAACAAACAGAAAAAGACCAAAAGCCTGCTCACTTCTAGACTCACCTTATCTAAGAATCCTTTCCAGACTAACTTCATTCCAAAACATCACTCAAAATAGGAAGCCAGTTTGGGAACACGACCCAGAATAGTTTTGATATGTAAATCAAATCTCTAACAAATACAACTTACTTCCTAGCAATGGTGGTCACTCGGATACGTCTCTGCCCACTTGAATGCTGATACTGAGTCACAAACTGGATTGCACCACGTCCTCCTTGAGGAATTGGAGCATTATGCTGTATAAATATAAAAGAGTAGAATCTAAGCAAGATCTATTACATTGTTGTCATATAGTCATGGACTGCATATCCTAGCACTAACAAAATTCATTCTAAAATCTATCAGAAGGATGCTTATTTCCAGTGCATACAAAACAGTGGTGATTTGCCACGTGAAGAAGAAATGGATTTGGGAGAGGAGAAAAACTATGGAGTGAGTCAAGCTAGGAAATCAATTTCAAGTAATATACAATTCAGAGAAACATGAAAAAACAAAATGAAGGGAGAAGTGTAAAGAAATTAACAGATATGAAAAGGCATAAGTGAGGCAATTTTGCCTAATAGTAACTGGATAAAAAGACATTGAGCTAACATAAAAAATAATGAAATAATGTCTTCTGCAGCAACAATGGATGGACCTAGAGATAATCACACTAAGTGAAGTAAGCCAGACAGAAAAAGACATATATCATATGATATGGTTTATATGTGGAATCTAAAAAAACAATGATACAAATGAACTTATATACAAAATGGAAATAGACCCACAGACATAGAAAACAAACTTATGGTTACCAAAGGGGAAAGGGCAGGGGAAAAATTAGGACTTTGGGATTAACATGCACACACTACTATATATAAAACAGATAACCAACAAGGACCTACTGTATAGCACAGGGAACTATACTCAATATTTTATAATAACCTATAAGGGAAGAGAATCTGAAAAAAGAATAGAAAAATATACATGTATAACTGAATCACTTTGCTGTACACCTGAAACTAACACAACATTGTAAATAAACTACAATTCAATTTAAAAAAAAAAAAGAAATTGAGCTAAGTTCTCCTCCCCTAGGTATATAAGATGAAAACAGAGCTTTGAGGAAGATAATCACATGATGAACAGATGACTAACAGAAAACCATTAATGAGAAGAGACCAATAGTAATATATGATAATGATCCTCAGAAAGAAATAGTGAGGTGGTCAATAGGGAAACTTTCTTCATGCCCTTTGACAGCATTCTTGCTTTGTTGTTGTAACTGTTTGTCAATAAGAGCCACTATCTTTTTCACAAATTTTAATTGTAAAAACAAATTCCTGCACCTGTCTTAGGAAGGCTGACTACTAATACTTTGTGGTTCATTTTATGCCTAATAACTATTGGTATATAAGTCAATAATTTATCCATTATATCATTCTTTAATATGATAACTTTTTCCTGCAGCAGCAGAAAAAAATCTTTCCAAATACTGGCATCTTTACCTTCCAATCTTTTTCTATAAGTTTTGATATACTAAACTTTCTCGTAGGAGTACTCAAATATTATATACCTTGAGACACCTATGAGGAACTAGATACCTAATTACAAAAATGCATAACTAGAACAGAATTTAAGATTTTATTTATGCTTCAATTGTTTATTAAAAACAAAAGAAAACTAAGACTAAAAGTTGGGTTGCCCAAGGTTGGGCATTTGCAGGTTTCCCTGACATCTCTATTATAGTGTGTGCTCTCACCAAGGAGTGTAGCCTTGAGAAACTGAAAATGACAAACAAAAACTCCAAAACAGAATAAGCTTTGGGTCATAAGCTCTGGAAATATTCATGGCCTAAACTAAGTATTTTTTCAAATATACATTTCAATATTCAAATATAAAAAGTCATACCTGATTGACAACTTCAAAATATATGGCTAAGGTTGTAGTGGGACTGAGTCCACATATCTTCCATTGACAAGTGCCACCTGTTCCTATCTCCTGTAAAAATAAAACATAGTATGTTTGAAAACCAGAGAATATAGTTTATTACTATATATATATATATTAAAGTGAAAAAGTGGAAAAAAATACCAGTAAGAAAAAATCTATTTCAGGTTTCTAATTCAATAAATGTCAGAGGTTTAAGATTTTTTTAAGCTCATATAAATATACCATGAAATAAACTTAAGCAATTTTTACACAAATAAAATTATAATTAATTCAAATTCTTGCTAAGTAAATTACAAAAATATTGATACAAGTTCTTCATATTGTAGACTTTAAAAATATAGACCACTTAATGAAGTAATTACAACTAACATTATCCTTCTATCCAACTATTTAATCTGTGTAAAGAGATAGTGATTTAACATATAACATACGCATATATGAATATAGGTTCTCTGGATCAGAACTGTGTAATTTAAGCAGTCTAATTCCCAAGAAAACTTCTTAGATATAAATTTTTCCATGCAAACTGCTTAAAATTAATTTTTAAACTCTGTCATTGTAAAGATGATTGCACACTTTGTTATTTGTCCCATCATCCTCTCCACAGCTACATGATTCTACCATTTCAAAGTGCCTTATATGTCCACTAGATGTGATAAAAGAAAAGAAAGGAATTGAAGCTTAAAAGCTTAAATCTGCTGGCTACTTTGACGGAAATTCTACTAACGAAAAAGATTTCAGAATTAATTTTGACTTTCATGAGTCTCCAAATTTCCAAATCATAGTTGTTGTTGTTTTTTCAGGCACGCTGGGCAAGGAATAACTTAGGCATAAAAATAGAAGACTGGTGGGCCTCCCTGGTGGCGCAAGTGGTTGAGAGTCCGCCTGCCGATGCAGGGGATACGGGTTCGTGCCCCGGTCTGGGAGGATCCCATATGCCGCGGAGCGGCTGGGCCCGTGAGCCATGGCCGCTGGGCCTGCGCATCCGGAGCCTGTGCTCCGCAACGGGGGAGGCCACAACAGTGAGAGGCCCGCATACCGCAAAAAGAAAAAAAAAAAAAAAAAAAAAAATAGAAGACTGGTGACGGTACAAAAGTTTTAATTTAGGGGTGGATGGGAAAAGGGGTATGTGGAAAGAACAACAACAAATAGAGGTATACCAATGGAAGCTGAGCCACATTCTACTGAAAAACAGCCCACACAATAATTGTGAAAGGAATGCTATAGACTGCCACCCCAGATCTCTCTTGGATCTGTCCTGAGAATTAACTGTATTTTCTTTCTAGAATAAAGATGACTTACATTTTCAGACACACAGGGTCCTTTAGAATTGAGAGACACACAGGGCCCAATAGCTCCTGAAATCTTTATTTCCCTTGAGGTCTGCAAAATAAGAATATACTGTCAGCCCTCCATATCAGCAGGTTCCACAGCTGCAGGTTCGACCAACCTCGGATTGAAAATACTTGAAAAAAAGTTTTTCAGAAAGTTCCAAAAAGCAAAACTAGAATTTGCCGTGCACAGGCAACTATTTACATAGCATTTACATTTTATTAGGTATTATAAGTAATCTAGAGATGATTTAAAGTATGTGGGAGGATGTGTATAGGTTACATAAGAATATTACACCATTTTATAGAGGACTTGAGCATCTGCAGTGGTGGTGTGGGGGAGGTGTCCTGGAACCAGTCCCCCTACAAATACCAAGGAATGACTCTAGTACACTTTGGTGTACCATCTTCTATTTTAACTCCCATTGAAAATCTGTCACCAAGACTGGTTTCTTTCCAATCTCCACTAACCCCAAAATTTAAGCTAATGTTATCTTCTATCTAAAAATTTGGAAGCCCAACTCAAGTTTTCTTAACATGAGATTCTTTTTCCTGACAAATCCTGAATACCACTATCAAGACAAATTTTACCCCAAGCACTGGTCTTCATTAACCTATAAGGGCTTCTTCTGCCTACACATGCATCTTCAAACTACAACCAAACCACACAATTAAAACTATTTCACTTACATTCCAATACAAAACATCCACTCTCACTGGGCAGTTTTCCCAAACATACCATGCTGATTCTCACCTCTGTGCCTCTCTTCACACTGGGCTCCCAACTAAAATCATTCTCCTCAACCAAGTTAAACTCTGCCATGTTTCAAAAACCACTCTAAGTCACTGTAAAACCATCTAGGATAAATTGTATCCTGCATACATTCATTTTTCTTCCCTAAACCTTTACAGCTCTTTTATAATCTACTATTGTTTCATTCAATCACATGTGTTAATCTTGTCTTTCTATCAAGAATAAGTTCTTTATAAGAATACCTGTGCCTTAGATATTCCCTGAGATCTCTACAATTTCCTAGCTTAATGCTGGACATATAGCAAGCATTCGATGAAATAAGATTAACAAGAAATATTTAATAATTCAAAATCAATGTGCTTGTAAGACACTTATAAATAACACTAAGCCTTTGGGTTTCTTGAATCCCAAATTTGAAATGAATGATAGAATTGAATAATATCAACAACTTACCAAAAACAATTACTGATTATCCAAATAGAACAGAAAATGTTTCTCTTAAGTTAGATACCAACTCCTGCAATTAAAGAATCTAGCACTAACATAAGCAAATTTAGCACTAAAAAAAACATACAGGCATACCTTGGAGATATTGTGGTTTTGGTTCCAGACCACCACAATAAAGCAAATATTGAGAATAAAGAGAATCAAACCAATTTTTTATTTCCCACAAAGTTATGCTATATAACTTTACGTTACATAAAGTTATGTTTATACTACACTGTAGTCTATTAAGTGTGCAATAGCATTATGTCTTAAAAAACAATATACATAGCTTAATTTTAAAATGCTTTATTGCTAAGAAATGCTAACTATCATCTGAGCCTTCAGTGAGTCATAATCTTTTTGCTGGTGAAGGGTCTCGCCTCGATGTTGATGGCTGCTGACTGATCAGGGTGATGGTGGTTGCTGAAGGTTGGGGTGACTGTGGCAATTTCTTTTTTCTGTTTCTGTTTTTTGAAGTATAGTTGATTTACAATGTTGTGTTAATTTCTCTGTACAGCAAAGTGATTCAGTTACACAAATATACACATTCTTTTTTACATATTCTTTTCCATTATGGTTTATCATAGGATATTGAATACAGCTCTCTGTGCTATACAGTAGGACCTTGTTGTTTACCCATTCCATATATAATAGCTTACATCTGCTAACCCCAACTTCCCACTCCATTCCTCCCCCAGCCCCCCTGCCCCTTGGCAACCACAGGTCTGTTCTCTATGTCAGTGAGTCTGTTTCTGTTTTGTAGATAGGTTCCTTTGTGTCATATTTTAGATTCCACATATAAGTGATATCACACGGTATTTGTCTTTCTCTTTCTTACTTACTTCACTTAGTATGATAATCTCTAGTTGCATCCATGTTGCTGCAAAGGGCATTCTTTCTTTCTTTCTTATAGTTGAGTAGTATTCCATTGTGTATATGTACCACATCTTCTTTATCCATTCATCTGTCGATGGACATTTGGATTGTTTCCATGTCTTGGCTATCATGAATAGTACTGCTATGAACATAGGGGTGCATGTATCTTTTTGAATTAGAGTTTTGTCTGGATATATGTGGCAATTTCTTAAAATAAGACAACAATGAAGTTTGCTGCACCAAATGACTCTTCCTTTCACAGTTTCTCTGTAGCATGCAATGCTGTTTGATATACCCACAGTTGAACTTCTTTCAAAATTGGAGTCAGTCCTCTCAAACCCTGTCACTGCTTTATCAACTAAGTTTATGTAATATTTTAAATCCTTTGTTGTCATTTCAACAATCTGTACAGCATCTTCATCAATAGATTCCATTTCAAGAAACCACTTTCTTTGCTCATCCATAAGAAGCAACTCCTCTCCATTCAAGTTTTATCATGAGACTGCAGCAATTCAATCACATCTTCAGGCTCTACTTCCAATTCTAGTTCTCTAGCTGTTTCCACTACATCTGCAGTTACTTCTTCCACTGAAGTCTTGAACCCCTCACATTCATCCATGAGGGTTGGAATCAACTTCTTTCAAGCTCTTGTTAAGACTGATATTTTGACCTCTTCCCATGAATCACAAATGTCCTTAATGGCATCTGAATGGTGAATTCTTTCCAGAAGGTTTTCAATCTACTTTGCCAAGATTCATCAGAGGAATCACTATCTATGGTAGCTATAGCCTTATGAAATGTATTTCTTAAAAAATAAGACTTGAAAGTTGAAATTACTCCTTGATCCATGGACTGCATAATGGATGTTGTGTTAGCAGGCATAGAAACAACTTGAATCTCATTGTCCCTCTCCAACAGAGCTCTTAGGTGACCAGGTGCATTGTCAATGAGCAGTAATATTTAGAAAAGAATCTTATTTTTTTTTGAGTGGTAGGTCTCAACAGTGGGTTTAAAATATTCAGTAAACCATGTGGTAAACAGATATGTTGTCGTCCAGGCTATGTTGTTCCATTTATAGAACATAGGCAGAGTAGATTCTTAATGGCCCAAGGATCTCGAGAAATGGTAAATGAGTATTAGGTCAACTTAAACTCACCGACTGCATTAGTCCCTCATGAGAGAGTCAGACTGTCCTTTGAAGCCCACCACTGACTTCTCTCTAGCTATGAAAGTTCTCAATGGCATCTTCTTCCAGTAGAAGGTTGTTTCATCTACATTGAAAATCTGTTGTTTTATGTAGCCACCACCTTCTTTCATTATCTTAGCTAGATCTTCTGCATAACTTGCTGCAGCTACTACATCAGCACTCGATGCTTCCCCTTGTACTTTTATGTTACAAAGCTGGCTTCTCTCCTCAAACCACATGAACCAACTCTGCTAGCTTCAAACTTTTCTTCTGCAGCTTCCTCACCTCTCTCAGCCTTCTTAGAATTGAAGGGAGCAGAGGCCTTGCTCTGGATTAGGCTTTGGCTTAAGGGAACATCGTAGCAGGTTTGATCCTCTATCCAGACCACTAAAACTTTCTCCATATCAGCAGTCAGGCTGTTTTTTTTTCCTTATCCTTTGTGTGTTCACTGGAGTAGCACTTTTAATTTCTTTTAAGATCTCCTCCTTTGTATTCACAACTTGACCAACTGTTTGGCACCAAGAGACTTAGCTTTGGCCTGTCTTGGTTTTTGACATGTCTTCCTCACAAAGCTTTTGATTTAAAGTCAGAGATGTGGGACTCTTCCTTTCACTTGAACACTTAGAGACCATTGTAGGGTTATTAATTGGCCTAATTTCAATATTGCTGTGTCTCAGGGAATAGAGGGGCCTGAGAAAAGGGAGAGAGAGAGACCAGGAAACGGCCAGCAGGTGGAGCAATCAGAACACACACATTTACTGATTAAGTTCACTGTCTTAAATGGGCACGGTTCATGGTGCCCCAAAACAATTACAATAGTAACATCAAAGATCACGGACCACAGATCACCATAACAAATATAATAATAATGAAAAAGTTAGAAATATTGTGAGAATTACCAAAATGTGACACAGAGACATGAAGTGAGCAAATGCTGTTGAAAAAATGGTGCCAGCAGACTTGCTCCACACAGGGTTGCCACAACCTTCAATTTGTAAAAAAATGCAGTATCTGCGAAGCACAATAAAATGAGGTATGCCTATACTTAAAAAGTTAAACCTTATATAAACAAAAAATAGAGTTAAAGGAAATTTTACTTATATAATTTCCTCTTGTTTTAACAATTATTTAGGGATGCTCAAGTAAAATTTCATTGTACATTTAACGATGAACATTTTTCTGGTAACAAATCTCTAACTCCAGGTTTCAATACAAAATAACCACTATTTTTAAAGCATATCTTGAATTTGATTGATGATGTTTTAAAATTATGATCAAGCCTACAAATTTCTCTCTTGGTAACATACCATACATGTCAAGTTTTGGTTCTTACCTTTATTTCTAATGTACCACCAAAGCCCATTTTAAACTGTCCATGCATATCTTTGGTAAAAACTCTTTGAAAAGTTTGCTTGAATAAGGAAGTGTTGAAAGAGTCACCCATTACCATGTATCCTCTGCATGGAAAGAGCAAAAAACAATGTGACACAAGGGTCCATGTGTAAAACCAGAAAAGTAAATTATTTTTCAACACTACCAACAAAATTTTAAAGATATTTCCCAAAATGTGTGATAGTAACATTAATTTTAAAAACTCAATTATATGAAAATATCCCCACGCCACAGATAATCTCAATTCTGAGGGTACCTGAGTGCCCCTAACACTTGTATCTGTCCTCAGTAATTTTTAAAAATTCTTTTTTAAATAGGTAATACATCTATACATTACAAAATTCAAAACGTACAAAAGGGTACATAGTAATATATGTGTCTCTCCCATCCCAGTTACCCAGTTCTCCCTACTGGTGAAGACATCTGACAGTTCACAGCATTCATTCTCATTCTTAAAAATAAATATCTCCATGTGTAGTGCGTGTATATGCATATATTGTCTCTGTGTGTCACACTGAACTTAACAGTGTTATACCCAGTGAATGAGAATACAGGCATATTTTGGGAGTATTTTCACTTTATGCACTTAAGTACTGTTAAATTTTTTTCAGTAACCATGTACTTTTATAAATTTTTTTCAGTAACCATGTACCTTTATAAATTTTTTTAAGTTTTAAAAAACACTAACTGTCAAAAACTATTCTGAGATGCCATTTCCACCCTAATAAATCAGCAAATCAGTCTGACAACATATTCTGTTGATGAGGCTGTGGAAAAACGGGCATGATCATAATTGCTTATGGGAATGGAAAATGGTGCAAATCCAATGCAAGGAAACTTGACAGTATCTAACAAAATTACATATGTATTTTCTCTGTAATCCAGCCACACCACTATTAGGAATCTATCCCAAAGATAATCGGGCAAACAAAAACCAAAAAGCAAAATATAGGCACAAGTCTATTCACTGAAGTACTATTTATAATAATAAAAGATTGGAAACAATCCAGATGACCATCTATTAGACTAGCTGAATAAAATACGGCACAACCACACAATGGAGTAATATACAGTTGATCCTTGAAAACCACAGGTTTCGAACTGCGTGCGTCCACTTATGAGCGGATTTTTTTCAGTAGTAAATATTACAGAACTACACTATCCACTGATGGTTGAATCTGAGGATGCAGAACTGCAAATATAGAGGAACCACAGATATGGAGGGCCAACTAAAAATTATATTCAGACTTTCCACTATGCAAAGGGTCAGTTCCCCCAATCCTCAAATTGTTCAAGGGTCAACTGTACTACTATAAACCCATTTCCAAGATATCAGTAAAAAATGCAAAGTAGGGGAAGCTATGTAAAACTTTCTACTGTTTAAATTAAAAGGCGGATACATATATCCATATACAACCTGAGTACAAACATTTACATGTATTTCCTCATCATATTTTAAAAATATTTTAAATAGTTTTTAAAACAACAATAAAACAATCAAAAATTACATTAGGCAAAAGAAAAAAACTGATGTGGTATAATTAATCAATGGAAATTTTATTTTTGATACTGCTAAAGTCCTAATTTATGTTATCTCTGATGTTATAATAGATAGTATGCTGTTAAATTTTGTTTGCTCTTTATAGTTGACCCTTGAACAATGTGGAGTTTAGGGCACAGACCCTTATGTGCAGTCAAAAATCTGTGTAAAACTTTTTTTGTTTGTTTGTTTTTTGCGGTACGCGGGCCTCTCACTGTTGTGGCCTCTCCCATTGCGGAGCACAGGCTCCAGACGCGCAGGCCCAGCGGCCATGGCTCATGGGCCTAGCCGCTCCGCGGCATGTGGGATCCTCCCGGACCGGGGCACGAACCCGTGTCCCCTGCATTGGCAGGCAGACTCTCAACCACTGCGCCACCAGGGAAGCCCTGTGTAAAACTTTATAGTCAGCCCTCTGTATCCATGGTTCCACTTCCTTGGATTCAACCAACCAAGGATCATGTAGTACTATAGTATGTATATATTGATAAAAATCCACATATAAGTGGACCTGTGCAGTTCAAACCCATGGTGTTCCAGGGTCTACTGTATTTGTTACTGTTATACAAAAATATAGTTGAATTTTGTACACTGACCTTGATTTAGAAGTCTTGAGAACTTAACATACTAATTCTAATAGTTTGCATGTAGATTTTTTCAGATTTTCTACTTTTGCAAACATGTCATCTAGAATGATCTATGTTATCACTAAACCTAGTAAAACATCCTAAATTAATGGCAACGTATACCATACCCTACTTATCCACTCCCTTTTACAGCAAACCTCTATGAAATAGCTGTCTATACCTTTACTACTCAGTGTTGCCTTTGGTCCCACAACATTAGCATCACCAAGCGTCTTGTTTGAAAAGCAGAATTTCAAGTCCCATCCTATGCATACTAAATCCAGAATCTATATTTTAACAAGATATCCAACTGACTTGTACATGTGAAATGAAAGTCTGAGGAGCTCTGGTCTATGTTAGCTGCTTCCGATCCCCTCTTCCTGTTCCTTTTCTTATTCACTCTAAGTCAACTTTCAGTGCTCTTAGGAAAGTCACCAATGACCTTCGTAGTGTTAAATTACACAATCTTACAATCTCATCCATTTTTATTGCTTTAAAAAACCAACAATAGGGACTTCCCTGGAGGCGCAGTGCTTAAGAATCCGCCTGCCAATGCAGGGGACACGGGTTCAATCCCTGGTCTGGGAAGATCCCACATGTCGCAGAGCAACTAAGCCCGTGTGCCACAACTACTGAAGCCCATGTACTCTAGGGCCCATGCTCTGTAACAAGAGAAGCCACTGCAAAGAGAAGCCTGCGCACCACAATGAAGAGTAGCCCCCACTTGCTGCAACTAGAGAAAGCCTGTGCACAGCAACCCAACACAGCAAAAAAAAACCAAAAAACAAAAAACAAAAAACACAGCAATATTCTGACAACTCCCCCATTTATATCTCTAGATATAAATTCAGACCTATCTTCTGCATTGTAGGTTCTAATATCCAACTGCCTACTCAACCTCTCCCCATGGATGTCTACTGTTATCTTAAACCAAACATGTTCAAAACTGAACTCCTAATCTTCTCCCCAAATGTTCTTCCTCCCAGTCTTACCCATTTCAATAAAGGACAACTCAATCCTTCTAGACTCATTTGGTTTTCTCAAACACCAGATCCAACCTCCTAGCAAATTCTCTGTCTTCTAAATATACCCCAAATCCAACTACTTCTCACCAGCTGTGATGCCACCACTTGATATTCCTGTGTCCCTCTACGTACTAAAGACAACTAAAGTCAAATGATCCTTTTAAAGCATTAAGTCAGATCATATCACCCCTCTCCTGAAAACTCTCTAATGACTTCCCATCTCACTCAAAGAAAAATCCAGGGCTTCCCTGGTGGCGCAGCGGTTGAGTCCGCCTGCCAATGCAGGGGACACGGGTTCGTGCCCCGGTCTGGGAAGATCCCACATGCCGCAGAGCAGCTGGGCCCGTGAGCCATGGCCGCTGAGCCTGCGTGTCCGGAGCCTGTGCTCCACAACGGGAGAGGCCACAACAGTGAGAGGCCCGCGTACAGCAAAAAAAAAAAAAAAAAAGAAAAGAAAAAAGAAAAATCCAACAAACTAGGAATAGGAAGATACTCAACCTGATAAAGGCATCTACAAAAATCCACAGCTAACATTATACTTAATGGTGAAGGATAAAATGGTTTCCCCCTAATATCAAGAACAGGCAAATATATAGGGACAGAAAGTAGTTTAGTGGTTGTCTAGGCTGAAAGGGGGAGGGGGAGGAAGGAGAAATGGGAAGTGACTGCTAATAGGTACAGAGTTTCTTGCTGGGATAATGTAAATGTCCTAAAGTAAAATTATGGTGATGGGTAGAATATACTAAAAAAAAAAAAAAGAAAAAACATTGAATTACATGCTTTAAATGAGTAAATTTTATAGTATGTGAGTTATATCTCAAAAAAGCTACCAAAATAATAATATAAAACAATGACTGAAGGGTATGAAGATGATCTTTTCCAACAGAACTTGTGCCTTTTTAACTGTATTTTAGAAAAAATTTAAAGTAAGCTTTACTGAAAGGAGTATCAAAAACTGTTAATAGCTGTTGCCCTGGAGTGGCAGGATCATGACTATTTTTTTTTCCATTATCGGTTTATATTTGTAAAGTGTCGTTATTAGTTTATAACTGCCATACTTGTAAAAATGTATATACATACCCAGTAAGGTTAGGACAGCATTTCATCTCCAGGAGACCTGTCTGATCTAATGCACATGCATAGATATCAATAACATGACCAGTCGTAGCAGCGCGATTAGCCAATGCTTCAAAATGCTACAACAGATTTTTTAAGATCAAATCAAAGTAATGTACAAACTTAATCATCCTATAAATCTTTTGCCATTAATAAATCAAAATGATCTAAGAAATACTAAAAGAATAATCCATAATAATTTAAATGTGATTTGTTCTAATTTAATTTTCTATAACGTCTCATAAAATGATACGATAACTTCTAATGAGTCTGACACTTTCACATTCTTTTCTTTAAACGCCATTCATTCTAAATGAACTCCTAAATTTCGAGCTAACCTTGAAGAAAGGCATGTTGCTCTTCATACATACACATGATGGAAGAACAACACAGAACTCTTTTTCCTGGATAAATCTATACTCAAGTAACATGAAAAATAGACAATAGCAAAAGCATTAAGATAAACAAATATAAAACTTTTTTTGAAGCTCTAAGAAATACTCCAAATTCAAAAGGGAAGTTAGGTGACAGGAAAAAAGCATCCATTAATAGTGACAAAAATTATCTGTTATTAATTACACCCTAAAAATATAATAATGACTACCAAAAAGAAATATGAGATAATACAGGACAACTAAACTAAAATTGTAAACTCTAGACAATTTTTTTAAAAAGGGGGAGAGGGATGGGACATTAACAAGCAGAACCAATACAAGGGTATCAAGAGTCAACAGTAGTGAAAATGTACTGACACAAACCCAGATAAAATTGAAGTTACATGAACAGAGAACAACTTATGAGAAAATGACGGACTATTCAAGCTATGAACAATATACATATCTAAAGGGCAGCCTCCTGGAAATGAGAAATTGGAAAATTCAAGAAATTCTTCCTGATGGGAAAGACATTCTTTAACATGAATATTAAAAAAGACACACAGGTTTTCTCTCAGGAGTAGTTTTTAAAGAGACACCTATTGGTGCCCCCTATTAAGTTTTTAAATATTTAAAACCAGAAAAAATATAACAAATTATCAAGGAAGAAAAAGACTATTTCTCTAATTCTGAGGAGCAGTTGCAGGATCATCACAATATCAGATTTATCATAAAGTAATTATATTCTTCCTCTTCCATCAAATGAATTTTTTTAGTAAGGCAAAAAGACTTAAAAACCAAAATTACCTTAGTTCCCTTTTTAACATATTTGGCATTGTCTTTTTCAATGTCATGCCATGATCTTATGGGTGTCTTCAATTCGTCTCCAACCACCATTCCAGGCCCCTGAGTGGCTGGACCACCAATGAACATCATGATACGAGCACCAGTGTTGGGAAAAGTACACTATCAGGAAAAAGTAACTCATGAGAAGAGTTTAAAGGAAAACATATTGATATACATTTATGATAGTGAATTTTGATATATTCTTTCTAGAAAACAGGGAAGCATACATTTTCCAAGAATAATCAACTGTTTAAAACAAAATTTAAAACAAGATGTTTGTGTGAATATCTTTCTTTTGAAATCCTATTCTAATAGCAATGCCTTCCTAATTTTAAAATAATCTATAAACCTGATCCCTATAAGCAAGGATGTTCCTCCTGCTTAACTAGTACTAGATAGGGAAGAGTAGGAAAAGAAGAAGAAAAGAGGGTATCTTTTTCTGTTTGGTTGTTATTTTTGTTTTCTATGCTTAAAATACATGTACAACTTATATTTCTAATTCAAACTGATGGATTGAGTACTTCAATCTACCTCCCCCTTCTTCCCAAGATGCCAGTGAAATGATATAAATGGTACTGTTTAAAAAATAAACAAGAAAGAGTACTATCAGCAGACTAGAAATTTTGAGGAATCCTAACAACAGATTGTACTGAATTGACAAAAGAATTTTAACTATATATATTATGTATAATTTAAAATATATATGTACACATATATATACCAAAAGTAAGCCAGATCTTCCCAAGGGAATATCTTAAAAACTCTACATTTAGAGTCGAAAAAACACAAAAAGCAGCAATGGGCCAAAGAAGTGCAGTCAGATCCAGAAACAGCAGCTAATGACAACAGATTTTAGCAATTCCTAAGAACAGCTCTCTGAGAAAAGGAGGCAATCTTCCCAGAGAAGGTTCTTAGCATAGAAATTGGGGGCTGAAAGATACAGAACAGAACACATGTTACAATGAATATCAAAATAAATATGACAACTCTCAAGAGTTTCTAGAATGAAAATCATGGCAAAAGTAAAAATACCTCAAGGAATGGGCTAAAAAGCATGTCTGAAGACCAAGTTAGAGATATGGAAAATAAACTTGAAGAAACCTCTAAGAAATAGGAGCAAAGAAGGAAAATATGAGAAAAAAAATAAAGATATGAAGAAATACAGAAGTCCAACATCAATCTAATGAATATAGAATAAAAAAGAAAAAAATAAAGTAAGCTGAAGAATGACAGGAGTCTTAATGAAAGGACCTACCAAAAACCAAACGTAATTAATGAAAAATAATCAAACCTAAACACAGCCTAATGAAATTTCAGAACTCTAAAATTAAAGAGAACATTCTAAAAATGTTCAGTGGGAAAAATAAGTTTCCTGAAAAGGACTAAGAATGAGACTACATCAAATTATCCAATAAACTATCTGTTAGAATACTAGCGAGGAATGGCTCAAAGATCCTATTGAAGGGCTTCCCTGGTGGCGCAGTGGTTGAGAGTCCGCCTGCCGATGCAGGGGACACGGGTTCGTGCCCCGGTCTGGGAAGATCCCACATGCCGTGGAGCGGCCAGGCCCGTGAGCCATGGCTGCTGAGCCTGCGCGTCCGGAACCTGTGCTCCCCTATGGGAGAGGCCACAACAGTGAGAGGCCCATGTACCGCAAAAAAAAAAAAAGATCCTATTGAAGACAGGGACCCAAAGTACAAATGAAGTGAGAGGGAAAAATTAAAAAACATTTTTAGACATGCAAGAACTCAGAAGATTTATAATAAACAAAAGAACTGAGTACAATCCAAAAGAAACAGGGAATCTAGAAAAAAAAATTAAAGGTATCCTATGACTTTAATACATGAAAGATTCCCCAGCAAGCAGCAAAACTGCAATGACAAAGAATTACATCTCCTTCTCTATGTGTATAACCACTCTATTCCACAATTAACAATATTTATATATCATATTTGAAATGCTTTTATTTCTAATTTCTATAAGCAGTTATTGAACAAAAATACACAGTGCATTTTCAAGCTACATTATAGCTTCAGAAAAGAATGTCAATGATATATACTTTGAGGCTAATTTAAAAAATTTGTGATTAACAAATCTAGGCAAGAGCAAGGAAAACTGCCTTTTACTTTTCATTTTTATACATCCTTGCATATTGTTTGAATGGTTTTTTTGTTTTGTTTTGTTTTTTGTTTTTTTTGTGTGGTACACGGGCCTCTCACTGTTCTGGCCTCTCCCGCTGCGGAGCACAGGCTCTGGATGCGCAGGCTCAGCGGCCGTGGCTCACGGGCCCAGCCGCTCCGCAGCATGTGGGATCCTCCCAGACCAGGGCACGAACCCGTGTCCCCTGCATCGGCAGGCAGACTCTCAACCACTGTGCCACCAGGGAAGCCCTGTTTGAACGTTTTTATCAGGTATACTTATTACTTCTATAACATTCTTAAACTAGATTAATAAACAAATAAAAATACTGTTTTCATACTGGGTATCATACTGCTGAGGTAACAGCAGTCATGTAAAGCTGAAACATCAGTAAAGAACAAGAACAAATTAAAGTACACAAACCACACACCTTCATACCTAGAACTCAAAAAGCATTCAAACTTCAAGTTACTTATAAGTAAAAAAAAAAAAAACACTAAGTCCCAGTGAGCTATCTCCCATGCAAGCCTTCACACAAGCAAGGGCAGTTTGGGGAAAAGTACATGGAAGAAAGAAGGAAGCTAGCAGCCAGCACAGAACAACTGCCAGATTCAAATGAAAACTTATTAAGGGGCACTAAAGAACAGCTAGAAAATAATCAAGAGCATGAAAACGAAATAAATAAGAATAAAAGATCAGAGATAAAGTGGTTGAAATAGAAAACAAGCAAAGATCCAATTTATGTATAATTGGAGTTCTTAAAGAAGATAAACAAAACAATGAAAAAACTAACACTTAAAACTGTAATACAAGAAAACTTTATAGAAACAAAATACTTGAATACACATATAGAAAAGGATCACCAGGCACTAGAGAAAATTAACCCACAAGACATACTAGTAATACTCCAAGCAAATGATCAAATAATTTACAAGGGCAAGAGAATTAGGCTGGCATCAGTCTTCTCGAAAACAACATCAAAGCAAGAAAACAACGAAGCATCATTTTCAAAAACTATAGGAAAGAAAGTGAGAACCAAGGCTTTTTATATCCAACCAAGCTATCCTTCAAGTATAAAAAGGCCACAGAAAAACAGTTTAAACATTCGACAGGTTAGGAAATTCTGTACCCTTAAGTCTTCTTAAGAAACTTATTAGAAGACAAGTTTCACCCAACAAAGGGACTGAGACTACTCTGAGTATATCTTTTTGTACAACTCTGATTTGGAATCATGTTAATGTTTCCCTACACATATATACACATGCAAAACAAGAATGGGATTTTAAAAAAAGAAATGCACAGAATGTACAGCAAATGAAAAACATAACCACACTAACAGGAGGGAGGTTGTGGATAACTAACTCCATTCACTTTTGAGTACAGTATATTTTGTCCTGTATATCCTCAGAATGTTAAAAAATACTGAGCTCTAACTCCTAGGCTTCTTTTTCAGAGGTCCGAGCTAGAAATTCTAAAACTATTCTATGTGTATTCTAGGATTGAGCAAATAAGTAAACATATTTTGAATAGTCTGAACCAGCTTCCTGTGGTCAGAGAAGGGAGTTACAAATATGGGAAGGATAGAATAAACCCTGTGGTACTGAATTGGAATTAGATATATCTGAAAGAACTCTTGGTTTTTAATATATAGTGTTTGTGGTTTTAATAGAGACAGACATAGATGTATGCAGGGGTACTTAGATATATGTGTATATATGCACACATACATAATTATATAGGTATGTGTGTATATATACATTTATAGAAACATATATACATGCATATACATATGCACATACATATATTTCTTAGCTCCATCCACTAGGACATACAAACAATGACATTCCAGTAACAGTGAGCACATGAAGCATCTAGATCAGCCTGGTAGAACCAAAGCTAAAAGAAACCAGGGCTTCAAAATGGCTCATATCAGGTCCAGGGCAGGTGTAAGATGAGCCTTGAACATCTTATTGTACTAGAAAGCAAGCAAATGTTCAAACAATGATGACATATAATAAGGACATATAATAAGGACCCAGGAGCCAGCTTGAAGGGGCTCCCACTGGGCAAATCTGGGACAATTTGAGTATCAAAATAAATAATGATAGTAAAGGAATATAATCCATTGGATGAAATAAGAATCCACACCAATATAAATATATAAATGGGGAAGAACAGAATGCTCTTCCTCAAGTAGAAAGCCAACTAATAAATGTAGAAGTTATGGAATTAGAAAGTCACTATTTAGCACCCATCACAATAATAATTGACCAGGCAAGAATCAGGAATGGATGCTAAAACTATTGGGTAAAAGTTTGATGAATATACAAGGTATCTCCCCATTAGATACTTAACTCTACAGTGAAAAAAATGTAACTGTACAGTGAAGAAACCTGGCAGAAACCACCTTATCCAAGTGATCAAAGCTAAGTAACAACAGTAGTAATAAAACTTCCTGATATGTTGCACTAAGCAGAACACAAATCAGTTTTGCAATATTCCTGCCAAAAGTGCATAAGCTCAATCTACTCATGATTAAAGATCAGATAAACCCAAATTGAGAGTCCTTCTACAAAATAACTAGCCTATACTCCTAAAAAGTATTGTCATGAAACACAAACAAAAACTGTGGAACTGTTCCAGAATAAAGGACACCAGAGAGACATGACAACTGAATACAATACACAGTATTATTAGGATAACTGGTGAAATCTGAATAAAGTTTAAAGATTAGAAAACAGTGTTATATCAATGTTAGTTTCATGATTGTTAAATGAACTGCGGTTATACAAAGGAATGTTCTTATATAATTAAGAAATGTGCACTAAAGAACTCAGAAGTAAAGGGACATCATGTTTGTAACGACTTTCAAATGTTTTTTTAAAATTTATATGTGTGTAACATATAAATAGATAGCTATATATAGCTACATCTATATTTATAGAGAGAGCACACTATCTATATAAATATCTGGAGAGAGAAGGATAAAGCAAATGTAATAAAATGTTAACATTTGAGGAATCTGGGTGAAAGGTTTAAAGGAATTCTTTGAACCATTCTTGTAACTTTTCCATGTGTTTGGAATTATGTCAAAGTAGAAAGTTAGAAGAATAAAAAATGAACCTTCCCTGGTGGTGCAGTGGTTGGGAGTCCACCTGCTGATGCCGGGGACACGGGTTCATGCCCTGGTCCGGGAAGATCCCACATGCCGCGGAGCGGCTGGGCCCATGAGCCATGGCCGCTGAGCCTGCGCATCTGGAGCCTGTGCTCCGCAGCGGGAGAGGCCACAACAGTGAGAGGCCCGCGTACCGCAAAAAAAAAAAAAAAAAAGAATAAAAAATGATAGTAACAGATAACTCACTGTAAAAAATAGGAAACCATGAATCCACAGTGATATTAATAAATGAATAAATTGAAAGTTTGATGAGGAATAGGATATTTGCATGGTTTCAAAGATCCTCATCATCTAATGTTTATTAATTACAAAAGGAGGGGAAATAAGAGTAATTTTACAGTGGAGAAACCTGGCAGACACACCCTGAGTGATCAAATGAGTGATCAAAGTCATAATCATCAATAATGGGCAAATGAAAATCATGTGCCACCTGAGGGGATACAATAAGAACAGACCATTACTTCTGTGATATTCCTGCCAATGATGCAAGACCTCAATCTAATTGTGAGGCTACATCAAGGCAAACCTAATTTGAGAGACATTCTATATACTGGCCTAGTGCCAAGGTCATGAAAGTAAGGAAAGGCTGAGGACCTATACCAGACTAAAGGAGACTAAACGGACATGACCACTACATACATGCCTCTGAATTAAATCCTTTCAGTAAAAGAAATTATTGAGATAACCAGCGAAAATTGAATGAGTTTTGAGAATTAGATGGTAGTAATGTATCAGTGTTATGTATTGTATAGTACATCAGTGTATGTATCATATATTTCAAAACCTGACTTTGAAAGTTGTATTATGGTTATGTAGGAGAATATCCTGGTTTATAGGAAATACAACTAAAGTATTCAAGGGGTTGGTAACATCACTTCAGCAACTTAATCTCAAATAGTTAAGAAAAAAAGTCCTTTGCAGCTTTTCTATAAATTTAATAACATTTCAAATTTTAAAAAACATTAAAAAAAAAACTCTTCTAATTACAAAGCTAAGATACGTCAAGTGTAAAATTTTCAAATTCTACTTAAAAGTAAAACTCTCCTTAACCCACCATTAACAATTGGGTAAATATCCTTCCAGAAGCCTCTCTATACACAAAAGGATATACCACAGCTCAAACTTTAAATATAATCACATATGTGCTGTCCTATGACCTGATTTTTCCACCCAACATTATCTTGTACATATCATTCCATACACACACACATACACATTTACATTCCAAAAGAAAGCTATTGTCATTACCTCAAGTAGTCCTACAGCTATGGAAAGTGCCACCCCAGAGGAACGCAAAGGTCTCTTTCCCTGTGGTACAGGCCACGGGTCTCGCTGCAGTTCTCCCAGAAGATCTGTGAGATTCATGTCTATTTTCTGTACTGGCTGTAAGAACCTGTAAAACAAAATTAAAGAAAAAGCCATTTATAAATGTTTGTGGGTGAGGGTTTAAGAAACAAATTGTCCACTTTCTTAAAAATAGAGAAAAATAATTTGAATACACGGTAGACGAATGGTTCGCAAACTTTTGTGTACATCAAAATTGGTGGGAGGGCTTGTTTTAACATAGATTGCTGGTTCCAGAGTTTTGTTTCAGTAAGTCTGGGGTGGTGACCAAAAATTTGCATTTCAAATAAGTTCCCAGGTGATGCTGCCCACTGGTGAGGAACCACACTGAGTACAACTACTATAAATAAAACACTCAAACCAAGTATTACTTTGAGACTGCATCTTCCATTTACCAATCTAGTAAGTTTTAAGGTTACTGAATTAATTATGAGAAGATACATCAACTCAGTTTTAGTAAGACCACCTCTGATTAGTAAGTTTAGTGGAAAAAGCTACTACAAGGCTAAGGAGGCAAAATGAAAAGCTTGTGCGGGCACTATTTTTGCTTGGCTGCCCTCAACCACAAAAATTAAGTTTTTCTGAACTTAGAAAATCAAGAATATATCAAAACTAAAGAAACTCCTTACATTGTAATAATGAAAAACCAACCTTTTCAGCGATGTGATTCTACCTCAACTCTTTAAAAAGTATACTAAAGCAATATTTATATTCCTAAAAATGTTTAACAATATAGTATCACTGAATCCCTACATTCAAGTTAATGATATAGGATGCTTAAAATAGCCACATGAATTGTAAAATTCTCTTTGCCGTATTTATTACCTGTTGGAAGGAGGTGGCTGCTGTACCTGAGGACCACGTGTTGCTTGAGTAACTGGTACTTTAGAGAGCCCCAGCATTTCCTAAAAGAGATTATTTTTGTGATATCCATTTAATTACTCCTACAAAGATGTATCAAATATTTATGACATGCAAGGTGCTTCTGTAGGCATTAGGAACACAGAAATAAAGAACACAGTCTCTTCCCTCAGAAAGCAAAAGTTCTAGTTGGGGAGACTGTCAGGTAAACAGTAATACAATGAAATGATCATCATAAGACAGCAAAGTACAAGGTGTTATGTGAGCAAAAAAGAGGGATACTAGCTCAGAAATACTTTATTTCTAATTAAGTAAAAATAAGTTACTGTGTAACTTGAATGTCTATATTTCTTAACTTGTCTTCATTCATTCCTTTCAGCAACTATATCTCAATGTGCCAGGCATCTAATGTTGAAAAAAATATATAGTCCCTGACCGTATGGAAATTTATATCTGATGAAACAGACAAGAGTTAAATCATTAGCTAAATAAGTGTAAAATTGCAACTGTAATAAATATAAAGGAGAGATACAAGGAATTGTATTAATGGGGTTTATAAGGTACACATACCTTATACATCTATTCTTAATTTTCTGACTTAATGCCTAACCAAACTGCCAGTTTTGTTCTGAATTTTAGATGTGTGCAGAATTCCTCTCTAGACACATAAAAATAATGTTATTTTACTAAAATTTTCTTGAATCTAGAAATGCTTAGTCATAAAGTAATAGAATAAAAGTATATAACAGAAAATCAGAAAGTCTAAAGATTTGCAAAAAAAAAAAAAAAATATTGAACCAATCCTGCAGTATTTCCTACACTGCTAGAAGGAACAGCAACTTTTTACTGAGGACTTACGTGCCAGATTCTGTGCTAAACTTTTTGTATATACTATTTCCTCACAAAATATAATGAAGTAGATTTTTAAATTCCTGCTTTGCAAATGAAAACTGACACTCGGAAGGGCTAAGTAACTTGCCTAAGGTTACAAAACTAGTAAGTAGCAAAGCAAGATATTAATCCAGATTTTGCTATAAAGTCCTGAAAGAGTTTACACTACACTGAGTGTCCTCACTTACATTATTTCATTTAGTATTAAAATAAAATAATCTGGTAAAATAGGTATTGTTTACTCCTTTCCATAGAAGAGGAGAAAACAAGCAAAGAGATCAGCCCAAGATCACACAACTATAAGAGTTTAAGATTTGAATCCAGAACTATTTGGGGAACAAAGACCAGGCTCTCTTCAACAAGATGGGTAGAGAAGGAAGATAAAAACATTATGATGAAGAAAAAAATTTAGTTTGCATGCATTCATTCTTTCAAAAAGGCAGATGTTTTATGTATCACATATATATTACATAATTTAAGTAAAATGTATTCTACAATCAGAACTAGAAATAAACTACTTTAAATAAATTTACAGTTTAAAAATAACAGTAATAGCAAACATCTAAAAGCACAATCCATTTAATTTTCATGACTGCCCTGTAAGATACATACTATTATTATCTCCCTTTACACATGAAAAAACTAAGGTACACAGAGGTTAAAACTTGCTCACTCTCTCTTGTCTCATGGAAACAAGTGATCCTCCCCTTCAAGGTACTCTGCTTCTTATGCTCCTGAAGGAATCCCTGTCATGTTTTGTGAAACCTCACTCTCCTTATCTCACTCTTGCTTTCACTCACCGCCTTTGGTCTCTTTCTTTTTGTGTATAAACACATTGAAGTGTCCCTCCTAAAGTAAACCTCTTTAACTCTGTCCTCTCTCTCTCAAACTTTCACACTATCTCCTTCCCTACCTTCAACAACAAACCTCTTGAAAGAACACAGACTCTAATTCTCCCCACTTCCTCAAATCTTAATCACTACTATGATTCACTATCATATTCACTGTTCATATATCCTCCCCCTCCAAACCTGCATATTCCTCCAGTATTTTCTGTCTCGGTTAACTGCAGCACCACTATCCTAGTCTACTAAGCTTCAAATTAGTCATCCTCAAAATCTTTTTTTTTTTTTTCATTTTGGGCTACCTGGATGCCTCCAAAGTCTGATTTCATATCTGTCTACTTTATACCAGGCTTATCAATCAGGGTAATTTCTCAACTGGGGGTTGTACAAGAATCACTTAGAGGGACTTCCCTGGTGGCACAGTGGTTAAGAATCCGCCTGGAAATGCAGGGGACACAGGTTTGAGTCCTGGTCCGGGAAGATCCCACATGCCATGGAGCAACTAAACCCGTGCGCCACAACTACTGAGTCTGCGCTGTAGAGCCACGAGCCACAACTGCTGAGCCCGCAGGCCTAGAGCCCGTGCTCCACAACAAGAGAAGCCAACGCAATGAGAAGCCTGTGCACTGCAATGAAGACCCAACGCAGCCATAAATAAATAAATAAATTTATTAAAAAAGAATCCGCCTGCCAATGCAGGGAACATGGGTTCGATCCCTGGTCCGGGATGATCCCACATGCCTCGGAACAGCTAAGCCCGTGCGCCACAACTACTGAGCCTGCACTCTAGAGCCCGTGAGCCACAACTACTGAGCCCACGTGCCACAACTACTGAAGCCCATGCACCTAGAGGCCATGCTCGGCAACAAGAGAAGCCACTGAATGAGAAGCCCACGCACCGCAGGGAAGAGTAGCCCCCACTCGCCGCAACTCGAGAAAGTCCACGCGCAGCAACGAAGACCCAATGCAGCCAAAAATTAATTAATTAATTTTTAAAAAAGAATCACTTAGAAAGTTTTTCAAAACTCTTACATGAACAATCTCTACCCTCTCAACTATCTTCCAGTTGAAGCACATATTCACTCACTCTCTTATGATCTATCAAAATCTCTGGACAGAAAAAGATTTTGAAAAATACACCAAGATGATCCTAGTATGTTACACATAACTCCCTGCCTTGGAAGACAAAGCTTCAATTTGCCCCAAAGATAAAAATATCCTAGTGTGTGAAAAAATATATATACTCATGGTTCACCTATTAACTCTCAAGCCTTAAAATATGTCCCCTTGCCAAACACAGTGTTTAGTTCCTAAGTGAGATGTAAAGAAACAAAAGCTAAAATTCTGTGGTTGCCTTCTCTCAGTCTTCAGCATGACTCTTCTATAAGCCCTTCAAATCTCTAGTAAAATAGCTTCAGTTTCACTCTAAATTTTAAAGATACTTCAAAAGTGAAGGGTCTTCAATCTCTACAATAACAATTTAAGGCAAATTAAAGAACGCTGAGGCCAACGCTAAATTTAAAGGCTTTGTTATAATACAATTATATTAGTCATTCATAATATTTTCTAGAAACTTGTATCTAGAAGGCATTTATAGACATACATAGAGTGATGTGCACAAACAGGCTAAAACTACCATTCTTGTTGTTTACCTGCAGTTGTTTGGCAGACAGATCTTTTGTTCCTCTGAAGACATAGCTTTTTGAAATGCCCTCACATCCAAGTTCATGAACCTGCACCATTCTCCCAAAAGTAATTAGGCCAACCAAAGCCGTAGGTGGTAAAAGACTTAATGACATCTGCATAGATTCTTTCAGGGCTTGTAAGTCTTCATCTTCCATGCAAGTATCAACCACATAGAGGAATATCAAAGGCATCTGAGGACCACGCTTTTAAAAAATGTTGCAATAAAAAAAAATGTTTTAAAAGTATTAACACTTCAGCACAATACACAGGATAATTAATAGAGGACTAATTAAATAATTTACAATACATTTACGTAATGGAATCCTAATAAAGCCATTTCAGAAATGAAACAGGTTATATATGCATAGAGAGATATACAAGACATCATCAAGTGAAAAATTCAGTTTAAAAACATTATTTATAGTTACATGAAGGAGATTTTCACTTTCAATTTTACTTAACTGCATGAGGTTTCATTTCTTATAATAAGCACTTATTTCTTTTAAAATAAGAAAATAGAAACTATAAAGCTTAAAAGCAAAATTAGGTGATTTTTATAAAATAATTATCTAACCCTGAATTGGATTATAAGAGAACTGGAAACTAGCCAGAGTGGACAAATTACTGACTGGCTCAGTGAACCATATCTGGTTTCTCTACAACATTCATAAAAAATATTACCTTAATACTTAAATATGTAAATAACTATGTAAAGCTGTTCAGAAAGGGAAGAAAAATGATTTTCCTAACAAGGGCCAATGCAAGAGTAATTTCATTATTAGACTTGGGAATATATCATTAGCCTCTAGCATCATACTGACCAAGTATTTGTAATTGATCTTCCAACAACAAAGCAAAATTGATACTTTACTGTTTATTGATCTATTCGGTATAGCAAACCACCCCACCCCACCCAATACCTTGGCCACCTTTCAAATAACTACAACAGAAATTACCTTACTCAAACTGACCTTGACAGTTGTTACCTTTGAAATTCTCAATCAATTCAATGTGAGAATCAAGAATGATGCCTTTTGGGCTTCCCTGGTGGCGCAGTCATTGAGAATCTGCCTGCTAATGCAGGGGACACGGGTTCGAGCCCTGGTCTGGGAGGATCCCACATGCCGCAAAGCAACTAGGCCCGTGAGCCACAACTACTGAGCCTGCGCGTCTGGAGCCTGTGCTCCGCAAGAGTGGCCGCGATAGTGAGAGGCCCACGCACTGCGACGAAGAGTGGCCCCCGCTTGCCACAACTAGAGAAAGCCCTCGCACAGAAACGAAGACCCAACACAGCAAAAATAAATTAATTAATAAACTCCTACCCGCAACATCTTCTAAAAAAAAAAAAAAAGAAGAATGATGCCTTTTAAGTCAGCTCAATTTAACAGTTATTTTGGTATAAATTACTAGATATTTTAAATTTCTTAAAGAGTTACTCTTATGTTCTTACCAGAACTACATATTCAATGCTAGAAAACTGAGGTAAAAGTTCAGCAGGTTGATTCAGTTCAGATATACCAGCGTAAGTAGGTGGAAACTGCAGGTAGAAAAACAAAATTTTTTTTAACAAATTATTTGTGAGTAATGAAATTTTAAACTGAAAATAATTATTTCCTGATCATTTAATTATTTAAAAAGATAGTTTCATCATATATAAAGTTATTTCATCATTATTTTTAAGTATGCATCTTTCTGCATATTTAGAGCAGTATTATAGCATTAACATCTGTAACAGGGGTTTTCTTACCTGATTCCTTTGATAACAAAAGTTGCAAGCCCAGAGTTTTGCTCGATAATCCACTTGACTGTTTTAAGAAAAGATACAATAGCGCATGGTTCAGTTAAATTGTACAATAATCCTAATTTCAATAAAATTAATTTCTTTCTGAAAATGAATACATTCAAATTGATATCAAAGCAATCTTTAAAAGCCATGTATTTTTAGGTGTTGCCAATACTTAATTCATACTTTTAACACATCCAAGTTCACCAAAATGAATATATTGTAACTTCTAATATATAGCAAATGTCAACAATAAAAGTAAGATAATCCTATTTTTTTTCTCCAAATGGCTCAGTAACTTCTAAACTCAGACCTAGAAAGCATTTATTCAATAAAAATATATTTATTGAATGCCATTATTCTAGGTGCTGATGATAAAGAAGTAAACAAGATCAAAGGTCCCTGCTATTAGAGTTTATATTGTAGAAGAGAAAGACAATAAACAAGTAAATAAACAAGTAAATGCATAAACACAGAAGATACTTTTAGATAGTGATAATAAAGATTAAAGCTAACAAAGCAGGACATGAGAATGTATTTGGGAGGGTTACTTTAAAGGAAAGCCTTCATTAATAAACAAATGAGGGACTTCCCTGGTGGTGCAGTGGTTAAGAACCCGCCTGCCAATGCAGAGGTCACAGGTTTGATCCCTGGTCCGGGAAGATCCCACATGCTGTGGAGCAACTAAGCCCGTGCACCACAGCTACTAAGCCTGTGCTCTAGAGCCCGTGAACCACAACTACTAAAGCCCACACACCCCAGGGCCCGCGTGCCACAACAAGAGAAGCCACAGTAATGAGAAGCCTGCGCACCACAGCAAAAAGCCCTTTCGCCGCAACTAGAGAAAGCCTGCGCACAGCAAGGAAGACCCAAACGCAACCAAAAAAAATAAAAATAAAAAAATAAACTGACATGTAATCAGAATGAAAAGAAACCAGTCCCAGGAAAATCTGGGGGCAAAGCAATCCAGACAGCACATATAGCTATTGCACAAAGTCTGTGGTAGAAGTAAGTTAGGTATATCCAAGGATAAGAGAGAGGGTAAGGTATAATGCAAATGAAAATAAAGAAAATGGATGATACAAGATGAAGGCAGAAATACACAGAGGATAGATCATATAGGGCTTTATAGGTTTTGATAAGGGCTATGGATTTTTCATTCCAAGTGTAATAAGTAGCTATTGAACAATTTTAATAATCTGATATCCATTTATAAAACTCTAGCTTCTGAGTGGAGAAGAGACTGCTGAAAAGCAAGAACAGAAACAGGAAGACCAGTTAGGAGGATAATGAAACCATCCAGGAAAAAAGATGGTATATTTTGAAGTACCATGTTCTAGGAGGGAGTAAGAGACAGAATCCTGATTGTTCTGGAGATGGAATCGACCAGATTTGCTAGTGGACTGAGTGGAGAGAGAGGGAGCAGAAAGAGGAATAAAAGTTAATTCTTGAGAGTCTGGCTAATGTAACAAGAAATCATAACATTTTTCAAACACCATACCACTCAATTATGACTTTTCAAATGACACAAGATGGGTTGATTGCCAACATCAGTATCTAGAGAATACTGATAGAATCTAACAGTTTACACAGTCACAACTTTGCATTTGGTTTCTTATCAACTCTCTATAACTAGAATGATCCTAAAATTTTATAGCTCTTTGGATCTGACTACCTTAATTTGAAAAAATAACTATAAACAAAAACAAAGATATTCTTATATAAATGAGCAAGAAAGAAACTACATTTTTTTTAATCATAGTGACACATTAGTTTTTTCCGTATACTTTAATTACCATAAAGGATTCAAAACTGCACGGCAAGTGGTCCTACTACACAGAACAGGTTCATATTGAATGGGTGGCAAATCTGGTCTCTCCTTCAGTGGTGTAAATAAGGCTGCTACTGGAACGACCATTCTTGTAGCTTCCAGTCGACTTGATGGCCAAACATTCCAACTAAATCGGACTCCATCTCGTTCTTCATTTTGTTGGATGAACTCCAAATAGGTTGTCATTGTAGAGCTTGATTCTTATTTCTGCAACAAAATTAAAGGATATTTTTAAATCCTCTTAAGAAAATTCAAAATAAGTATGTTTTTACCACTTCCAGCAATATTAATCCATTAGAAATCATAACCAAATGAAAATATTTATTTCAAAAAAAATTAGCAGACAACAATGACCACAATTATAACAAAATAGTGAACGGCTCTACAGAACCCAATGCCTATTAGGCCCAATGAGAGGTATTTTATCGTTTTTTATTCACTCCCAAAAAAACTATGGCAAAAAATAATAAATAATAAAATAGATGTCCTATTGATTTAAGGCAAAAATGGGGGAAAATCTAGATCCTAAGTTTTCCGTATCAGCCTTGTGAGTTACATTATTCTAATAAGTAGATTGTCAAAAACATTAAATTCTAAAACTCACATGCTTTTCTACCCAGAAAGTAGTAAGTTTCCACTAAACTTGCTAGAAGAGAATATTTAAAGGTGCAAAACAAAAATATTTTTCTAAAACTAGGTACTTCTATTTTAGACAGGTAATTTTTTATCATGCATCATTTAACTTCTCTTGCAGAAACTTAATTCAGAATACTTTTAACATTCCAACTTGAGAGCATTTCAACTCTAATTTGAGATATATAATTTCAATATAATCATTTAACTTTACCACTGGAAGAGGGAGATGCCACTCTGGTTAGTGCCCAGTATCAAGAGACATCTCCATCTTGTTATTCTTTAGCTTCCAGACTAGAATGCCAGCTTTCCTACCTGGGAAGCAGTTCTATCTATCTAATGCTCTCAAAATGCAACGGTGGTTAGTGATGGAAGGAAACTGTAAAATTTAAAGGTCTGAGAAGATAGAATTTCAAGTACCATGTGGCTGGCTAAAAGACTTGTGGGAGAGATGAATGGCATCAAGAACCGAAGAATTATGAAGGTAGGGTGCCAACAGAGGCAACATGGATGCTGAAGTAGCTAAGAACAACAATGGGATGAGGAACTGATTCTAAAATGTAAGTAAGGGAAGAAAAGGTATTATTAGATATAATAACAATTTTAATTTTAGAAAAATGTCCAAATATATTTTAGTAATACAAATTACAGAAAGTGAAGCTTAACAAATCTGAAGTATCTTAAGCAGCTAAGACATTTCCCTTCTCTAAAAGAAATGTTATATGTCAATTATATCTCAATTAAAAAATAATAAAATAAAAATTAAACACTGTATTTCCTCCCATCAGAATTTCAGAGACAGCTAAGGAATTTTATGCTATTCAAAAGCGATCATGTATTTTTCAAAGATTGATAAAGGGTAGAGAGAAATCCTAAGATATCTAGATTTGTTTAGAAAAGAGTATCTTTTTTTTTTTTTTTTTTTTTTTTTTTTTGCTGTACGCGGGCCTCTCACTGCTGTGGCCTCTCCCGTTGCGGAGCACAGGCTCCGGACGCACAGGCTCAGCGGCCATGGCTCACGGGCCCAGCCGCTCCGCGGCATATGGGATCCTCCCAGACCGGGGCACGAACCCGTATCCCCTGCATCGGCAGGCGGACTCTCAACCACTGCGCCACCAGGGAGGCCCTAGAAAAGATTATCTTAAAGCTAAATACAGAAGACAGCTTTGAGAAAGATAATATGAGCTTTCAAGAAAAAGTGGCTGTTGAAAGATAATGATAAAATAAAGGTCTGGGATAATCAGAGAGGAGTTAGAAGATGCCAACCTCAGTTTTAACACAGGCAACAGTAAGAGGAGAAACAACCTCCTCTGGCAGAGAAATGGTTTTTAGCAACAGCTTCCATGCTACAGATGTGAGTATAAATTCTAGGAGTATGCAATCCCTCCCATTATTTCTACAGAACATAAAGCAAATGAAGTTTTCTGTTTATTACTTAATTGCATCTATAATCTGAGATACATCTAAAATGCATCACCAAAAAGCATCAAAAGACTATTAAAATATACTCAACCAATCAGGGTTGTTCATTTGAACGACAAAACACAAAAAATGTTTTGAGTGACTATTTTCTCAATTCTCCAAGAACAGTATATAGTACTTAGGTATTTGTTATATATTTTCTTAAAAATGGATGAAGTGAGCCTGTCACCTGCAAAACCATTCACAGTATTTGTTGCCAATGATAAAATCTGAGCTTTCTCAAATTTAAATTAAAAAATTAAAAAATTTTAAAACTTGTATCTAATACCATGGGCTTCACAATTTCCTAATATGTAAAGATTTTGCTGATGAGACCAGTAGTGATAATAATATGATTTTTTATATATTGTATAATGAAACATGCCAACATTTGGAAGATACACATTATTCAGTGAAGCAAGAGCTCCCAAATGATCTTTTCATGATGTTACAAAATCATGCATGGGTAAATAATCTATTCAAAGTGTAGGACAGACCAATGGGTTATAACGCAATAAGTACAAAAAGTTCATTTTTAAGGTTTCAGACTCCACGCTGCAATTAACCCTTGATTTCTTAATTAAAACTGTCGAGTTTGGGTATAGTATCCAAGAATATGCACATTTTCTAATACAAAAAAGCTATTAATAGTATCTCTCCTTTTTCCAACTACGTACCTATGTGAAGCCAGACTTCCTTCACACAATTCAACCAAAACAACATATTACAATAGACTGCAAAGCAGTAGATATAAAAATCTACCTGTCTTCTATTAAGCCAGGTTTTTCTTTTTTTTCTGGATCCTATAATACTCTTAAGTATTATACGCTTTATAATGCTTAAGAGTATAAAGAGGTCTTGGCACTTCCCTGGTGGTGCAGTGGTTAAGAATCCTCCTGCCAATGCAGGGGACATGGGTTCAAGACCTGGTCCAGGAAGATCCCACAGGCCGTGCCCGTGAGCCACAACGACTGAGCCCGCGTGCTGCAACTACTGAAGCCCATGCACTTAGAGCCCGTGCTCCGCAACAAGCGAAGCCACTGCAATAAGAAGCCTGTGCACCGCAACGAAGAGCAGCCCCTGCTCGCCACAACTAGAGAAAGCCCACGCAGCAACGAAGACCCAACACAGCCAAAAATAAATAAATAAAATAAATAAATTTATAAGTGCATCCATTCTTTAAAAAAAAACAAAAAGAGTATAATGAGGTCTTGAGAATCACTTCCTTAGGACTCTAGGGCTTAATTCAAAATCTGGGAGCCTAGTAGAGAAAGGCTCTATGAAACTTAGCATGGAGACATCTACACACAGGCAATAGCCAGATTTAAATTTCTACAACAGGTAACAAACCTGGATTGTAACTCCACATCCTTACTTTTTATTGAGACATACTAAATATCACCTGAGTGATATTTGAGTACAATTCCCCTCCTCTTCCTCACTCTTTTTCTTCTCAGTCTCTCTGCTCTAAGATCATATTTGTTCACTAAATCACAATTATTTCTTACCTTCTCACTTTCCAGCAGTGGTTTGCAAAAGTCCCACCTGCTGCTTCTTAACTGGTCCAATTACATAGGCATGCAAAACACCCCCCCAACTTCCCTCACCTTTCCAAGGGAGAAATTACTCAATCTTAAAATCACTCATTCTAGTACAAATTTTGCCAGGTTTGGTCCCAGATTCAACAATAGCATATTTGAAATAAAGTCCTTTTATAAACCAGCTTTTTATAAAATGACATTATTTGATAAGCATTCTCTCCCCTGATAATTATGTTTGTCTAAAATCATAAAACTAAATAAATACGATTCAAACACTATATTAGGATGCAGACTTAATATACTAGTCGTTATATTTTTTTTAAGTGGCACAAACACAAAAGACCATTCTAAAGAAATGTCTCATTTTTCAGCACAACTTATAATCATTGGGAGTTACTTTAGTTAAATACTTTCTCATGGTATAACTAAAAGCAAAGAAGCATTAAGTCACTTTAACCTAGAACATCAGATATGTGCCCACAGTATTTTAAAAGGCTTTACCTATTCAATAATAATTAAAAGTTTTTAAATATTCCGATTTTAGCCCATTTATAGATAACTAAGTGCAAAACATTGTAAATTGCAAGTAAAATTTGAGTTCCTTCCAATCAGATATATTTGTTAACAATTATATGTGCCTCTCCCACTTTTCTGTCCTAAAATCTTCAATGAAGTGTCTTCAACTACTTCCCATGACTAGATTTATTATATTGGAAAAATAGTTTAACCCCTCTGATCCTCAATTTCTCATCTGTAAGATCAGGGGTTTGGGTTAGAAAACTACAAGACCCCTTCTAAATCTAAAATTCTGAGCCTATTAAAAATGACTGAACTTCCAAAATGATGTCCATTAGACTACTGGAGAAGGGAGAGAAGGAAGACTTAACACGCATTTATATTTAAATCTACATTTAAATCTAAAACTTCTTCTAACCAAGTTAACTTGGCTAGTTATCCACGACTTTGAGAGGTGTAACTTGAGGAAGTTCACGTGAAAACACGAATTCAACTTACTCAATCCAGTGATTACATGCAGATTTAACTATGACTTTTCCCTTCCCACCAAAACGGGAAAACACTTAGGGCTGAATGAAGTAGGTACAATTGGTCTAATCTGATAACTGAAGTCTATTTGTAATCAAGGCCCAAGGTGTTAGCTATACCTGGCACTTTTCTCCTTATCCCCTTTAACTCCCAAGGCCGAACTACGGGTGACGAAGTCACCTCGGTTCAAAGTCTAGGGCTCTTCAGCTCAGGGAGGGAATGAACCAAGAAGTCAAAGTACCCAGAAGTGGTGATGGGGTGGGGTGGGGAAGGCAGATTGGCCGGGAGCGGAGGGTGGGGTGCTGGGGGAGATGCCCAAACTGCTGTTTTTCACCCGACTCCCATCTTTCGCACCTGATACAGGGCAGGTGGGTGAGGGGGCCAGGTTCCCAGGCCCAGAGAGAACTAAGCAGAGGGTGGTGGGTGAGAGGGTGACAAGTTCAGGGTTCCAGGCAGCCCCGCCGGGCCGGCTCGCAGCCCCGGCGCACCCCGCCTGCCCCGGGGCACCAAGACGGCAGAGCAGGCACCACCCTTGAGACCCCTGCCCACGGACCCGCCGCCACACAGCCTCCCCTCCCCCGCTTCCCACTGAGCGCCCGCGGACCCCCAAGGTAGCTGAGAGGAGGCAGCCCTGAAGTGGATCCTTACCACAGTGCCACCACGTACGAGATCCGCGACTGTCGCAGCCTCGGCCTTACAAAATCCGCCCTCTCCGCCGAGCCAGAGCAGCCGTGGCACCGCAATCAGGGCCGGCGCCGCCCCGCCCCCGGCCTCGGCGCAGAACTCTGCGGGACTAACATGGCTGGTGCCGCTTCTGCCACGTCAAGGGGGGGAGGGGCGGGGCGTGAGGGGGCGTGAGGGGGAGGGGACGGTTCTGGGGGCGTGGCGACCGGGCCAGGGAACTGAAGGGGAGGGTGCGGGACCAGGGCGGGGCGGGGGGAGGGGATAGGGAGGAGAAAAGGGAGGGGAAGAGGCGGGGACCAGAGCTGGAGGGGCGGGGTGACAATGACAAACCTAACAGGGGTACTCAGGAGGGGCGGGGAGGGGCGCGGGACCTGGTGGAACTGGAGCGCGAGGGTGGGGTGCGCCATGGCGCTCCGGTTCCCTCTCCCCGGAGCCATGGCGGCTCCCACTCCCCGTGGGTCTCATGATGTGTGACCTTCTGTCGCCAGACTCCTCAGCTTGCTGAGAGAAATGGAGGTGTCCTCTAGGAGATTGGTCCCCAAACTTTCTGGCACCAGGGACCGGTTTTGTGGAAGATAAGGGGTGGAGGGGGAATGGTTCAGGCGGTAATGTGAGCGATGGGGAGCGGCAGATTAAGCGTCCATTACTCCGCGCTGCTCACCTCCTGCTGTGCAGCCGGGTTCCTAACGGGCCGCAGACAGGTGAGGGTGGGGGCTTGGGGACCCCTGCTCTAGGACATCCTCTCCTCTAGGGCCCGGGTTGATTCCAAGAAACACAGGCTGCATCGCCCCTGAAAAAGCAAAGTGAGAAGTTCGTTCTTTCACTTAGTGCAACAAACATTTACTGAACATCTATCTACTTTGTGCCAGGCACAGTAGCGATGCTGTGATACGATGTAGGCAAAACAGCCAAACGTCTGGTCTGGAAGAATTTATATACTATTTATACACTATTCATGTATTCCTAGTCAGTTTACCTCTTTCCTCCTACACTGCCTCTGCCACCTCTCCCCCTACACACACACACGCGCGCACACACACATACATACACACTACAATCTTTGGCTGATTAATCTTGATGTGTTTTCTGCTTCTCTTTCCAAGAAAAAAACTGAGCAAAATGGGACAGACAGAAACTGGCTGGAAAGGCATTCGAGCTTGGTGGTCTCAGGCAACCCCACCCTTCAGTGAGGGGTTGCTCACGGAATTATTTCCAGATAGGACAACACCTAAAATCCTGCAAAGCTTAGCCCTATAAGCATTTTATGGAATAGAGAAAAAGATCAATTTTTTGTTCTTTCAAGCTTATATTCACAAGAAATAAGATATGCAACAAACATACATTTTACTTCCTCTAAGCTTGTTTTGTAAGGTAAAAGAGTATTAGTTTGCTTATCAAATTTTAATACAATCCTGAAGAGGAAATGGGAATCAAAAGCCAAAATTCTGTATAGGCCTGCAAATAAAGTGGGCTCAGGATACTACCTTAACAATGTTTCTTGGCTGAAAGTACAGCAAGTAAATAGCTGTAGACAATGATATAAAGGTGGAATAAGGACATTCGCAAAAAGAAACAAGATCTAGGAATGAGTAGGGTAAATAGACATAGATGCGAGGATCCACCAGGATCCTGGAATTCAGTGAGGAATACACCAAAGTATAGCACCTTCGGTAATTTCATTATTTTATGGTCCGCAGAAAGGGATCTTTGCCATCCAGCTCAATGAAGTCTAAGAAGTCATAATGCCTATGTTTTCAGCTGAACAAAAGGCTTTTGTTTCCTGTTACAATGAAATAAATGTTATGATGGGTAACAAATTCATTCATATCTGTCTTTATGTGCTTAAAGGTGAATGAGTTTAAGAATTTAACCCTTGTACATATCATCAGGATCTATTAGACCCAAACTTTAGTTTTCTGAGATTTCCTCTTTTGGGAGTGCTATTTGTAAGGATTGATTTTTTTCATGACTTTTATTCTTTCTTAAAGGTCTTCCAAAAAACAAAGAGAAAACTTATTTTAAAAAAATAGGATAAAAGTTTCTCTATTTGCAGTGGTCATATGGGTCCTTTGGACTCTTGTAAATCTAGGATACATCATGGAATCTTACTGATCTTATTTTTCCTATGTCTTGCAACATTCACCTACTTCATCATCCATGGAATTATTTCATCATTACTCATTAATTGTTCCAAACCATGCTTCAAAATATACTAAAATAATAAGAAAATGGAAAATGATAGAATTACCTAAGATGATAGAAAAGTGAAGTAAGTCATCACTACTGCAATATCCTTCAGTTTTCTTTTTGCAATGCTCAAAGTACTGCATCATCTTTCTAGATCTTTGTACTATGCTTTAGCTCTCATTGAATATAGTTGAGAATTCAGAATTCAGAAGATTAATGCAGAGATAGAGAACAGCACTCTAGACCCTAATAACCTTAAACTAAGAATCTTTAGATGACCACCTCCTAAATGAATTTTTCAAACTCAAGAATTAATTAGTTAACAATATATTTCTAAGGACAAAAAGAAAATGTGGTATTCTCATCTACTTTCTCATTCAAAAGGAATAACTCCATTCCACAAGATTTTGCAGCAAACATCTGGATAATCTCATTTTTCTAAGAGCACATATGATAGTATTCTTTCACCTTTTATGATGTTTATACGGATACATTTACTTGATATGATTTTTAAGTGCACAAATGCTAGTGGCAGTTGTGTATACAAAGATAATAAGAAGGAAATAGATAATCTAGAAATTAAAAATTCTTTGAGTTGCTCTTTTATAAAACTAAAAATACAAATGTTTTGCAACTAAGTAGCAAAGAAGATGGCTGTCCTCTCTTCAACAAAATGATGAGCCTTTAAAGGTTTCAAAAAATTCTTCAAGTCTTGTGTTTTGATAATGCAACTGCAAAATGAACCAGAAGCAACAATAAGCTAGTATGTAGTAGTGATGTATTTGGCATCTGCAGTCACTATTTACAAGATGAATATGCTCCAGACTCAGCATCATGGCTAATGTGTAGGTAGTTGCATTTAGAGGACATTGCCCATTTTGGATATATCTTCAAAACCAGGAAAATGTGGAATAAAAACTAGGGTTTTCTATGTTTAGATACTTAAATGTCCAATAAAGTTGTTTTTCATTATCCCTTTACTCTTTTTTTATAACAGCTTTATTGAATATCCCTTTACTCTAATGTATATAAATTATCCATGAAATGACTTAAAGATATAAAAATTAGAAAGGATCCATTGGACCCAGATGGTAAATGGTGAAGACTAGTTTTTCAAGTATACTGAAAGTTAAGAGGTTTTCATCTGAGGAAGAATAGAGAGAGAATGGAAATTTTCTTTTTTTTTTAAATTGAAGTATAGTTGATTTACAATGTTATGTTAGTTTCTGGTTTATTGTCAAGCAAAGTGATTCACATATATATATAATATATACAATATATACCATATATATGTATATGTATATGTATTCTTTTGATTAGGTCAGTCTGACCTAAGAAAAAAATGGTAAGATTTATGTCAGAGAATGTTTTGCCTATGTTCTCTTCTAGGATTTTAATGGTGTCTTGTCTTATATTTAAGTCTTGAAGCCATTTTGAGTTTATTTTTGTGTATGGTGTGAGGGTGTGTTCTAACTTCATTGATTTACATGCTGCTGTCCAGCCTTCCCAACACCACTTGCTTAAGAGACTGTCTTTTCCCCATTGTATAGTCTTGCCTCCTTTGTCAAAGATCAATTAACCATAGATGTGTGGGTTTATTTCTGGGTTCTCTATTCTGTTCCATTGATCCACATGTCTTGTTTTTGTGCTAATACCACACTGTTTTGATTACTATAGCTTTGTAGTATTGTCTGAAGTCTGAGAGGGTTATGCCTGAAGCTTTGTTCTTTTACCAGGATTGCTGGTCTTTTACAGTTCCATATAAATTTTAGAATTATTTGTTGTAGTTCTGTGGAAAATGTAATTGGTAATTTGATAGGTATTGCATTAAATCTGTAGATTGCTTTAGGTAGTATGGCCATTTTAGAGAATGGAAAATTTCTTGAGCTCCTGAGAAAGGAGTCAGACTATGAATTGGAAAAAAGGAGAACCTCCAAAAACAGTATTTATTGGCTTTCTTTTTTTTAATTTACTTATTTATTTATTTGGCTGTGCCCAATCTTAGTTGAGGCACACGGGATCTTAGTTGCCTTGTGTGGGATCTTTAGTTGCAGCATGTGGGATCTAGTTCCTTGACCAGGGATCGAACCCGGGCCCCCTGCATTGGGAGCGCAGAGTCTTAACCGTTGGACCACCAGGGAAGTCCCTTTACTGGCTTTCTAACTTAATTATAGACATCCCTGGACCAAGGCATTTTAGATCAATCTGTGAACCTGAAGGATTATTGTTAAACATTTGCCAACATGCAACTGATTATAATTGTTTGCTTTCAGTTACACCACCTTGTGCAGGTCCTGGCACAAAATGATTGTTCCCTAAGTATTCTTGAATTGAGCATGAAAACCTAAACAATTATAAAACATTGGTTTGTTTTTGGGTTTTTTTTTTTTGCAGTACGCGGGCCTCTCACTGTTGTGGCCTCTCCCGTTGCGGAGCACAGGCTCTGGATGCGCAGGCTCAGTGGCCATGGCTCATGGGCCCAGCCGCTCCGCGGCATGTGGGATCTTCCCGGACTGGGGCACGAACCCACGTCCCCTGCATCGGCAGGCGGACTCTCAACCACTGCGCCACCAGGGAAGCCAGAACATTGTTTTTATCATCATCATTTTTATGTATTTGGATGGTAAAACTATAAAATCTGACGTAAGTTCCCCCCCGCCGAAAAAGTCTTTTTTTTTTAAAGCAAATACTCCTAAGATAATTACTTCTTCAAACTGGTATTCTTGAAAATGCCAGAGAATATTAAAAAGAGAGAGAGAGGGAGAGGTCCTGTGGTCAAATACCAGTTAAATTATGTAAAATAGGACTCTTGACTTGTCAAGAGTTTTAATATGCTAATATTCACTGTGAATATTTAAGAGTGGCATTTGCATACATTTCCCAAAGATATTTGACCTTGGGACTTTTTTCAGGGACTATCTGGGGGCAAGTATTCTGAACAACCTATGACTTTTTCTTCAGTTATTAATCATCTTAATCACTAGTTAATGTGTAACAGCCAGTATTTTCCTTCCTACTTTTCAATCCACAGATGTTTCTAAACTGGAGATTCTAGTATTACACAGTCAGGTGAAGTATGATAATGCAAATTCCTTAGAATTTTATATGGTCAACACCAGATGGAGCTTTTGCCTCTACTTTTTGGCTTAATCCAGTTTCTGGTTTTGGGTTTTTTTGTTCGCTTTTGTTTTTGTCCCCACCCAGGGACTGACCCCCCCCCCGCCATGACAGTGAAAGCGCCAAATCCTAACCACTAGACCACCAGGGAATAAATAAAGCATTTGCAGTTTTTTCTAAGATGGATTCTCTTCCATTTGTTCAGATAGTGACATTGTAAGGCACTAGCCAACTATTTTTGGACTACTCACTACAAAGAGTAATACTCAGCATCGACAAAGTGTCAAGTCCATATATATGATATCTGTCTGGTGTTGTAGTCTGCACACACAATGACTACAATCATATCAGGTATAATAATAGTAAATAAGACTAATAAATTACACATAAGTTCAACAACAACAAACAAAACAAAACAAAACAAAAAAAAACCCAATCAAAAAATGGGCAGAAGGGACTTCCCTGGTGGTGTAGTGGTTAAGAATCCGCCTGCCAATGCAGGGGACACTGGTTCAAGCCCTGCTCTGGGAAGATCCCACATGCTGTGGAGCAACTAATCCCATGTGCCACAACTACCAATCCCATGTGCCACAACTACCAATCCCATGCGCCTAGAGTCTGTGCTCCACAACAAGAGAAGCCATCGCAATGAGAAGCCCATGAACCACAATGAAGAGCAGTCCCCACTAGCCGCAACAAAAGAAAGCCCACGTGCAGCAACGAAGACCCAACGCAGCCAAAAATAAATAATGTAGGGACTTTCCTGGTGGCTCAGAGGTTAAGAATCCACTTGCCAATGCAGGGGACACAGGTTCGAGCCCTGGTCCGGGAAGATCCCACATGCTGCAGAGCAACGAAGCCCGTGCGCCACAACTACTGAGCCTGTGCTCTAGAGCCCGCAAGCCATAACTACTGTGCCTGCACGCCACAACTACTGAAGTCTGCATGCCTAGAGCCCGTGCTCCGCAACAAGAGAAGCCAACGCAGTGAGAAGCCTGCGCACTGCAATGAAGAGTAGCCCCCACTCGCGGCAACTAGAGAAAGCCCGCACGCAGCAACGAAGACCCAACACAGCCAAAAATAAATAAATAAAATAAATAAATTTTTAAAAATTTCTAGCTCTTGTTCAAACAGCAATTGCTTCTATTCCACAGAGTGCCCCACCAGTATTATACTCCAATACCATTTCATTCTGCCACTCTGACCAACTCCAGAATTATTACTGAGTTCATTTAATTGAACTAAACAAATGAAATCCTATGATCTGCTCTTAAACCATTTATAGCTAAAGAAACAAAACATGGTTATCTACAGACGGTTTTTTCCTTTTCTTTTTATCTAATGTTTATTTGATTTGTAAAGAACATAAGAATTATTAAAACCATGTAGCAAAAAACGGAACTCCTACTTTAAAAGGAAGGAGCTAGATTTGTATTTTTACTTTAAAAGAGGAGTAAAGTTTTGGGTTTTGTGTTCCATAATTAAACTAGACTTCCCCTTAATTTTCTGGCATCAGTGAGCTTTGTTGGATCTGGACTCCAAAGCCTAAGAACAGCATTCTCAGACAGAGATAAAGAGACTGACTCTGCTCATGCCCAGAGGGTGTGACTAGGATCCCCTTGCGTCTAACTTAATTGCCTCTCTCTAATCTACAACCAGTGGGCCATAAAGCCTCTCATTTGTGCTGAGCTGTATCTTGTGGAGCATAGTAATTTTTAGAGCAATGGTTCATAAGTCTGACCACCCAAGATAGAATCTCAGCTCCATTTACTTCCTACTTGTATGACCTGGGCATGGTATGTAACATTTTCTGAGCCAGTTTCTTCATCTGAAAATAAAGATAACAATCATACTTACCACTTAGAATAACAATACATTGTGAGGATTGAATGTGATAATCTATATAAAACATTTGGCCCCATATAGCCCTAAGAAAGAAAAAAGCAGCCTCTGAGAGCCTGAAATTGGCCTGGCTCTATCAGTGGGCCCCAGCTGTTGTTAGGAGCTGCCCAGGCACTCACAGCCAGGCCACATTATTCTTTTGTTGAACCTAAACCATATCACAGCACACCAACATCAGACAAGAATACTCAGGGACCCTGAAGGATCATGACAAAAACAAGACCACTCTGTAATCGTGTCTCTGAAGTCTGACAAAATCAAGAAGATTGTCAAAACCACAAAATGACCGAATACCTCCCTAATCTGGCTAATATGAGTGACTGCTGCTTCTTTACCAATTACACCATTAGCTTCCCTTCTTTCTTCTATTTTCTAGATAAGAGTGATTAAAATACCTAATCACAGAATTTGTCAAGTGTTCAAACGAGCTGAAGAGAGAACTGAGCTCCCAGGTGTCAGAGAAGCCAATCAAAGCAACAATGAGCCAAAATCAATGCAAAAGTGAAGCCTGTAATCACTTACTGTGATTGTATAAGCAAGAGTCTAAACCTGGTGAAAGCACAGACTCCCCCTGTTCCGTTACCCCCATGGAATGGCATGACTGGTTCAGGGTCATCTCACTGTTGAGGGGGTCCCAAGCAAAAGACTCCTGCAGATTTATGGAACTGGGGGTGGGGATGGGGGCAGCCCTAGGAGTGGAAAAGTACTGGGTACTGACCCAGAGAGGTGAAGTTTCCCAAGAAGCAGACCTCCAAGTGGAAACACCTGAGCTAGGAATGCAGCAGTGCATTAGAGCATGGCTGGCTAGGGAGGGCTGGGTTGTTGACTGCAATTCCCTTCAGAGACTGCAATGTATTGAATGGGAGCCTCAAGTCTGGTGTGGAGAGGGCAGGTTTCCCTGTGAATCCTGCCAGGTAAAGCCTTTGTAATTGCGTATAGTCAGGCCTAAAAAAAAAACACACATAGGTTTTTTTTTTTTAAGAAGATGTTGGGGGTAGGAGTTTATTAACTTATTTATTTATTTTTGCTGTGTTGGGTCTTCGTTTCTGTGCGAGGGCTTTCTCTAGTTGTGGCAAGCAGGGGCCACTCTTCATCGCGGTGCGCGGACCTCTCACTATCGCGGCCTCTCTTGCTGCGGAGCACAGGCTCCAGACGTGCAGGCTCAGTAGTTGTGGCTCACGGGCCTAGTTGCTCTGCGGCATGTGGGATCCTCCCAGACCAGGGCTCAAACCCGTGTCCCCTGCATTGGCAGGCAGATTCTCAACCACTGCGCCACCAGGGAAGCCCCCACACATAGGTTTTTAACCAGGAGCTGGACTCCTCAGAATTATCCCCATTTCCTGACAGCAAAGCTCCACTGTCCCCAGATCACCTAATAAAGCCCAATGCTTACCACAGTGCCTGACACATAATAGAAAACTGATAAACATTAATTGAATGACTGAATTTATTAAAGTTCAACGGCATAAAGAGGCAAGTGAAATTTTAGACTGTAGCCAAGGAGAAAAGAACTGACAAAGTATGGTAACGTAGGAGAACTTCTAGGGTAGTAAATCTTAAAGAATAGGGAGGGAAAAGATTAAACAGATAGGCTAAGCTATGTTTCTCACTTGGAATGCTTCTTAAAAATCTCAATTTCAGAGTCCTACAACCAATAAGCAGACTCAGAAACTGGAGGAAGAGAGTTATAGGACACAGGAGTCTGTATTTTAAATAATTTCTTCCAGATAATTCTTATATACACTAACATTTGAAAATAACTGAGCTGCTTAAAGGGATATAAAATACAGGGACAAATTTTGCATAGAGCTCTGTAATTTTGACTTAGCAGATGCCATCATCGTCAATAAATAGCCATTGAGCTCTATTCTCACAACCTTCATACTACTCCTACAGCCAACCACCAATGTGAGAAACACTGAAACAGAAAAGTCTTTCCACTGTAAACTAAGAAGTGACTGGAAATCTTTGAAAATGGGGCACCAGAAGCAGTTTGGTATCTTAGGAATAGTTCTTCCTAGAAAGAGGCTAAATGAAATGGTTATTATAGTTTTAGAAGTTCAGCTTTCTAAAAATTAAGTTTTTTTCAGAATAACTTCATCAACCAAATATAGTTTCTTCTCAACTGTCCCATATCTCACTGAAACATTCAAAAATACTCAGTGCAATTTCCAAATTATAAGCATATTTAAAATGTGTCCCAATGTTCATTCCTTAATTCTTTTAAGTCAGATTAGTTTTAATGAGTAGAAAGTAACCCTTATAAATTTTTACTTTCCTCTCTCTTGAATGAATTTATTCCTGTGTATTTAAATTTTTAGCACCATTTCAGAATCACTGATGTACTTTATAACTCACATTTTCTTTTGAAAAATATTTCTTAATATTTCCCAGGACAACCTTTGTTCCATTCTGCTATTCCTCTCCTTGTTCCCTTCATCCCTGTGTAGTTCTGCCACGCACTTATACATGGAGTCCAGTATTAAGAATTGTTCCTTTGTGGCTGGTCTACTAGGTCCTTTTCTCCAGAAAAATGGGGATAAATTGCTAATAAGCTAGTTTCAAAAAAAAAAGAGTATTTGTACGAAAATCCAGAAATGACAGTTTAGTTTTTCTAATTTGTTCCATTTGTTCTTAATCATTACCAAAACGTTTGGTGACAGTATTTCTCCATATTTCTTGCTAAAAAGATAGTTTCAAATATATATATATATATATTTGTATATATATTTGTAGGAAAGTCCAGAAATGACACACTGTTTTTTTCTAATTTGTTCTTGATCATTTCCCAAACGTTTGGTGACAGGAGCATTTCTCCATATTTCTTATACGTTTGTTTCTTCCAAAATCAGTAAAATTTTTAATCAAATAATTTTCTAGTTTGAAGCCAAGCAGTTTCTTTCCAGGTCTCCCAATTGTTTAGTTACCGTTCATAAGCTCTAGTTCTTTCGCTCTTAACCTAAGGACTGTCCTTAGTTTGTCTCCAATTTAGAAAGTTACATTCTGGTTTTGAAATCGATTGCTTGCAAGCTAAAGACAGTGCTTTAAGGAAAAGAAAAAAAAAAGCCTTAAAAACAAACAAACCTTAGAAAACAAGTCAATTGTATTCACTCACAGCTTGTTTAGAAAAACTGAGATATAGTACTGTGACTGTTTCGTGCAATTTGTGACCCAGCACAAGTTAACTTAATCCGTTTCTGCCTTGTTTCCTCACCTGCAAAATGGAAATAAAGTACCCCCTCACAAGATTGGCCCTAAGATAAATAATGATAACTTCTAGGTGTTGGCATTAACCTCATTCTTTGCACTAAGGAAAGAGATATTTCTGAAAAAGTGATGGCTACTCTAGTAGTAATATTCACTTCAGATAAAAATAAAGTGATCTTTGGCTCAGCCAAGCACAAGAAATTACTCTGGGAAATTAATTTTACATTCATTTGGCGTCAGATAAATCTGGGTTTGAATTGGTTTTCCTTTTTCGGAGAAAGTTACGATTGTAGTACTTAACCCCTCTTTCGGTCGATTTCCTTCCCTACAAAACCTGGATAATACAACTTACGTCAAAAGGTTGTAAAACTTAAATGAGGAAATGCATGTGATGCGTCTATCAGCGGTTTAAGAATTTAGAGCTGAATAAATGATAATCACAGTAACCTGGTCATTAATTTAAAAAACAGTTGAAGTTCCCTCACTACTAGGGATGCATAAAAGTTAATAACCCTCAGTCTTAGAAGAGTATAGAGCGTAATACCCAGAAAAACTTCCGAACTACTTTTACTAGGAACCAGCCTCGCAGTCTTCATTACCCCACCGGAGCCTTAACCTTACGACAATCAGCAGGTTCGCTCATGCGCAGTTACGCTCCCTAAGCCCAGCCTCTTGCTCAACTCAGCGCCAAAGGTGACAACATGTGCGCCTGCGCTGTGACCCAGACCTGGCGCATGCGCTGGGTGGGACAGGTCGGATTGAAAACTATGGCGTGGGTACCTGCGGAGTCTGCAGTGGAAGAGTTGATGCCCCGGCTGTTGCCAGTGGAGCCCTGCGACTTGACAGACAGTTTTGATCCCAACGTACCTCCGAGGACTCCCCAAGAATACCTAAGGCGGGTCCAGTGAGTGATTTGACCTTGTGCGGGTGGGCTGGTTGTCCTTCCGCCCCTGGGCATAGCGCCCAGTGCCCCGCTCGACCCTTAAGTGTGATAAAGCCCCACCTCTGTTCCCGTCCCCCATCCACTGTCGGAACAAAATTCCTTGATTACATCTTTGCGTGAGCGAGTTTCTATGAACTTAATTTTGTTAAATCTGATTACTTGTGACAATATAGGTGCTCTTAGATTTCTTCCACATAAGAAATCTTGCTTTCAGTCAACATAATTTCAGAAATACATTGTTTAGTACCTCGATTGCAATTCTGAACTTTTTTTCTGATTTTATAATGAACCGTAGAAGTGGATTGCTTGTTTTACTACACATGAACAATAGTAATCACGTTTTTTGTACTTATTTCTTATTTGTAGGATCGAAGCAGCTCAATGTCCAGATGTTGTGGTAGCTCAAATTGACCCAAAGAAGTTGAAAAGGAAGCAAAGTGTGAATGTTTCTGTGAGTTTTATTACCCGTCAGGGGATTTTTTTTTTCCCTCCCACAAATTAAAAGACCAAGGCTCTCCTATAGTGTCAGACAGTATCAGTTACGATGTAGGTAAGATTTGACTACTCCGTCCTAAGTTGTACTTTTCCCCCCAAACGGACAGCTGGCATTTACTGCCTCCAGAGAGGCTTTCAGTAACCCTGGCATTCGTGGAGATTTGCTCATAATACTTCAGGAACATGATCCAATCCTAAAGGAGCCTTTCAATAGGTTACTTATGCTATCCTTTATTTTTAAGGTACCTTTTTCCAGTTCATAATTATTATCAGGCTGATGTTTAATCTTAGTGTAGTTTGCATGTTTTGAATTTGACTGAGTTTTGTTTTTTAAAAATAGAAACCCAAATATCACACTTTTCTACCTACTTGCCCACTGTGAACCTTTTCATTCATTTATTTATCCAACACATATTTTACTAAACAACTATATTGTGCCAGGCACTAGGAATACAACAGAGGATGAGACAGAAAATGTCCCTACCCTTGTAGAGTTTACATTCTCCTGAGGAAGACAGTAAAAAAAAAAACAAATTAATTACATACTGCGACCATTGTTGTGAAAAAAAGTAACATATAATGACCAATAAGTAACTGGGAGAACTACTTTAGATAGAGTAGCCACAGAAGGTCTGTTTTAGGAGGTGCTATTTAACCAAAGGTGGAAGGAGAGCAGCAGTTTTTAAATTGTGATAATTCCTTTTTCTTTTATGTTCTAAGTAATTCCTTTATCTGATGTTTATCATCAGGAGATTTAAATTCAGACACTATAATGTTTCATATAATTCCTTTTCAGAAGTTTTTAGTTGATGGAAGATGATATCTTGTATACCTGGCTTTTAAAAAGTGACCACATTAAGTTTTATTTCAAGGCATTATGTGATCAGTTGTGACCTCTTGTGCTGTTTTGGAAAGTAGAAGTAGCCCTTATAAAGTCAAGCATCTGAAGTTATTTGAGTACATTCTGCTTATACCAAAATTCTTTATTTGGTTTATATCTCTCTTTGTTTCAAACTGTTTTGCTATTATATTCAGTAGAAAGGTAGGACTAGATTATATCTTCGAGTCTCACGTCATGTGGATTTCTTAGAAACTCCAACTCTAAACCATTCCAGATTGCTCTTACTAAAGTGACTATATAAGAGTCTTTTCCTAATGTTTTTTTTTTTTTTTTTTTTTTTGCGGTATGCGGGCTTCTCACTGTTGTGGCCTCCCCCGTTGCGGAGCACAGGCTCCGGATGCGCAGGCCCAGCGGCCATGGCTCACGGGCCCAGCCGCTCCGCGGCATATGGGATCCTCCCAGACTGGGGCACGAACCCGTATCCCCTGCATCGGCAGGCGGACTCTCAACCACTGCGCCACCAGGGAGGCCCTTCCTAATGTTTTAAACTCAGACGTAAATAGTAAAGTGAGTTGCCTCCTTTTTTACATCTGCAAAAAATACTCTTTCTTGTATCGTCTTATTTGCTTTATTATCCGCTTTTCATCTTGATTCTGCTTTTACTTTGCAGAGGTATGAGATTCTAGTTATAACACTAACATTGATTCTAACATTTATGAACTGATCTCTAGCTTTCAGGATGCCAGCCTGCTCCTGAAGGGTATTCCCCCACTCTTCAGTGGCAACAGCAGCAAGTGGCACAGTTTTCAACTGTTCGGCAGGTAGGTGTACTTTAATCATTTAATCAAATTAAACCCCTCCCTCCCTCAGACTTATTTCTGTTCTTAGACTGTAGTTGGAAAAACTGGGGTTTCTAGTGTATAAAGATAAGAATATTCATGAATCAATTACCAAATTATTATAATCATTAGACATAATACAGTTGAACATATTTTCCAAGTTTTAGAATTGTTAGAATGTTGTGCAGAAATTGCTTTCTTTTGAGTTATCCATTCTCTGAAGATCATTTGTCTACCTTATCTTCCTTTAGAGTGTGAACAGACATAGAAGTCACTGGAAATCACAGCAGTTGGATAGTAATGTGACCATGGTATGTAAGTTTCTCTGTTTAGATTGTACAGTATATAACTATTTAATATAGTCCATATTTACTTCCAGTTCTTAAAGGTTCACTTGTTTAATCCATATTATTTTCATTCTCTCCCATGTATCATTAATAGTAACAGTTCCATTATCTTAGTAGCCTGAAAAGGATAGAGTCAGTAATGCAAGTTATTTTTATGACAGTTTTAATCTACATCTTGAGACACTTTGGATCGGTCTTAACAAGTTTTTAAAGGTTCTTCTAGACATTTGCTTTTTAGGAAATTAAATACATTTTCAGTATTTACAAAAAGATTGAATAAAGGCTTATTGGATTTGCCTCATGAGGTAATGGTGCCAGTATCCGTGAGTGACATTTCAGTAAAGCTGGCCATGCTTACTGGAAAGTAGTATTTCTTACTTTATCATCCTAGATATAATTTTAATCTTTTTAGTAAATATGCTATGTGTGGACTACTGGGTAAAAAAGGGTGTTGGGAAAGAGGTGGACACATTGTTCCAGGACAGTCCTTTTAACCTTTTAGGGAGTCTTATAGTTTTTCTGAGAATCAAATGAAAGGTATTTATTTTCAGAGGGAAAAAATGTACCTACGCATACAATTTTGCTCACAGTTTCAGGTGGTTCATAGATTTCAGATTTTAGAAGCTTCTTCTAGGCAGTGCTTCCTGACATCTTTTACGCGATGACACATTGGGATAAATGGAGGAGGCTGCTCCCATAGCCTAAACTACCAGCTGAAAGCTAAGAGATTCAGTGTAACCTCTCTATATGCTTCTGTATACCAGTTGGAAGCTCTGCTCTAGGAAAAGTGTGGTAGGCACTAACATCACTTGCCCAAGATCATTTAACTCATAAAAGGTATAACTGAGATTCAGACTGAACTTTGTCTGACTCTAAAGCCTTTCACTGTGCTGTGAGGCCTCCTAGTAAGAAGAGAGAGAGGGCAGTAGGTAGGTAGATATATTTTTTCTTGCTCAGTCTAAGGACTTTTGGGTACATACTTACTAATTCAAAACGAAGCTCATTAGTAACATTATGACAATATAATTTTGTCAAGAAAGAAATGACTGAACATAATTGATTCAATAAATGAAGATCATCCATCAAAACAGTAGACTATTACATAGCAATAACATATGTTCATCATGGCAGATGTAAACATTATGTAAATAATAAAATGAATTTTTAAAGCATGCGGTGATAGCAACTATGTAAATATGAACATTGATTGATCAATTGATCCAATCATTTATTAAGCACCCACTATATTTAATAATTAGGGTTTTCAATGCTACCTGAAGCAGAAACAGTCTCTGACCAGTGGAGTAATGGGAAAAGATGAATTGTTCCAGGACAATGGGTTTTTATGTTTTAGGGGTCTCATATTCATTCTGAGAATCTAATGAAAGCTGTTTATCCTCGGGGTGGGGGAAAAACTGCACATATATGTAAAATAATTTGCAAGGTGATGTGCCCAAATAAACCCGTTGTTCTGTTAACTGAATCACTTTGCTGTACACCTGACACTAATACAATATTGTAAATTAACTGTACTTAAATAAATTAATTAATTAATTTTTTCAGAAAAAGAATTTTTAATTGTTCTGTTAAGGTAGCCATATTGAACTGAATGGTCCTACTTTTTTTCATCTGACAATGTAGAATAAATCTACTCCTTTAATTGGACAGCCCTTTCAGTATGTGGGGTATGTAATCATGTCTCCTTCCAGGGCATGAACATCCTTCATTCTTGTAAGCATTCTTAGTGTATTTTTTTTTCCATACCAATTTCCATCTTTATCACCCTCCTTTGAACACATTCTTGCTTGTCAGTGTACATTAAAGTATGATCCAAACTAAACATGTCCCATCTATGGTGTGACCACTTGGGTGCTGTATTGGTTTCCTAGGGCTGCCATAACAAAACACCACAGACTGGGTGGCTTAACAAACAGTAATTTATTTTCTCACTGCTTTGTGGGCTAGAAGTCTAAGATCAAGGTGTCAGTGGGTCTCTCTCAAGGCCTCTCTCTTTGGCTTGCAGATGGCCGTCTCCTTGCTGTGCCCTCACGTGGTCTTCTGTGTGCACGCCCATCCCTGATGTCTCTGTGTCCAGACTTCCTCTTCTTACAGGGACGCTGGTCAGATTGGCTTCGGACCCACCCTAACCACCTCATTTTAACTTAGTCTCTGCTATAAAGGCTCAGTCTCCTAATAATCCCATTCTGGAGGTTAGGGCTTCAACATACAGATTTGGGGGGCACACAGTTCACTCCATAACAGGCACTATATCTTTGTGTTGAGGTGGTGAGAATATGGAGGAATCCTCACTTCTTTTTTCACTGCTCAGTATAAAAAAAAAATACATAGGAGTAAATAAGTTCTTTTTTTTTTTCTTTTAGCCAAAATCTGAAGATGAAGAAGGCTGGAAAAAATTTTGTCTGGGTGAGAGGTTATGTGCTGAAGGGGCTGTTGGACCAGCTGCAAGTGAAAGTCCTGGAATCGATTATGTACAAGTAGGTGATAATGTGGCTAAACAAACAAACAAAGATCATAATTTTGGTTCATGATTTAGTATAAAGACTCAGCAAACTACAACCTGGGGCAAATCCAGTCTGCAGATTTTTTTTTGTATAGTCATGAGCTAAACATAAAAACATAATTGTTTTTATGTTTTTAAAAGGTTGTTAAAAATAAATAAATAAATAATATGTGACTGAGAGTGTGTACCCTACAAAGCCTAAAATACTTACTTTCTGGCTCTCTACAGAAAATATTTGCCAATATTTTCTCTTAGTTTATTGTCTTTTTGACTTAAAAATTGGCAGCCTAGTTTCTAAAACAGTGTATGTTTTAGCTGTTTAATAATTTTGTGAGTTAGGATTCTTTTTTTTTTTTTTTTTTCTTTTTGCGGTATGCGGGCCTCCCACTGTTGTGGCCTCTCCCGTTGCGGAGCACAGGCCCCGGATGCGCAGGCCCAGCGGCCACGGCTCATGGGCCCAGCCGCTCCGCGGCATATGGGATCCTCCCAGACCGGGGCACGAACCCGTATCCCCTGCATCGGCAGGCGGACTCCCAACCACTGCGCCACCAGGGAGGCCCAGGATTCTTTTTTTTTAATGATTAGATGTGGGTCAAACAATGAGTTATGAGTAGTCAGAGAAACAAAGGAAAACATATGACACAACTAGGTATTTAAAAATGCTTAGTAAATTGCATATTCTGGAGGTAAAATGCTGAGGGTATATTTAAATTTCACATGGCTTTATTTTAATCATAAATTATGTGGCCAGCTGCTTCTTGTCCTTCAGGATTCACCTGCCCTCAAGTTTGCAGATGTTCTTATGGAACCCACTGCACACATCTGCATTACTGGTAACTCCCCATACTATGTTGTTCTGTTGAATAAGTATTTATTGTTTTCTACGTGGTGCTACATTGTGTTTTTCCCATTTAAAATTAGTTTATCCTGCAAATGTAAAACCTCCAAAAATCACTAAAAAAGACCAAGACCCCAGTTAAAAAAAAAAAAGGCAATGGATATAAAGAGACATCTCACAAGAAGGAAATACAAATTATTCTTATATGAGAAGATGCCCAAACTCACTTATAATAAAAATATTGCTTGTAACTCCACTGAGCTGGCATTTTTCAGATAACATACTGGTAAAGAAAGTTTGACACACTGTGTTAACAAGGGCTGGGAAAACGGGCCCTCCTACACATGGTGGTGGGAGTGTAGACAGATTCAGATCTCTGAGGGAGCCTAGTTTAACACTATTTCTTATACAACATACGTTCTTTTGTATAATATCCCTAACGTATGTTACATTTCAAAATGTTTTAATTTGACAAAGAATGAATATATATTTATTTAGTTTGTTATTTCAAAATACATACAAGTGAAATATATACCACATGAAAGAACCATTTAAGGACACAAGAGTTTAATGCATGTCCTCTTAAGTTTCTCACAAGTCAGTACTGTTTTCATAATCGAGGCTCCCAACATTAAACTCCAAAGGACTTTTTAATTGAAGCAGATTAGGTTTGAAAGAACTCATTCAAGTGCCCTTAATTCCTAAAAATGTTAGCTTTAGCTAAAGATTTTAAAAGTGTGTACAACATATTAATATCCTAGTATCATTTTTTTCAATTTCATGCTTTAACATCCTAATTACTAAAATAATTATTTTTAAATTTACATATTCAAATTTCAAGACATTATTTTCTTGGGCATTACCAACATAATAGTTCATGGAATGTTTTATTGTAATGGATAATGAAAGAATTTACTTTTATCTGTTTTTTGTTTTTAAAAAACAGTGTGTTGAGAAATTCACCAGTTTGAAAAAAATGCACCCCCTGCCTCCATAATACCATTTAGTAAATTTCAGTCTCATTTTTCTTTCAGATTGGTTTTCCTCCCTTGCTTAGTATTGTTAGCAGAATGAATCAGGTAAAATCTAATAAGAATTTATGCATTCTTTTGTTTGCAATGTTTGTTAAGGTATTTGAATACATTTACTGAATATTTACAGTATGCAAGACTCTGTCCTAAACTCTTTAACATTTCTTATTTAATCCTCACTACAACCCTATATGGGAAATTATTATTAATATCCATTTTTTACTAGAGGAGGAAACAAAATTGGAGATTAAGTTACTTGCAGGTGGTTTTTCAGCAAGTTTTAATGGCAACACTAGAATTCAATCCCAGGTTGATCTAATTTCAGAACTCATGCTCTTGATCATGGTGCTAAACTATTCACATGTATACATTTCAGTTATAAGTCTTAGATTCTGGGATTTGAAATAAATACTAAGGTTAGATTGCTATTTTTAGTTCCAGATGTCCTACACACTTCATTAAGAATGAAATTTGAATTTCTTGGATCAAAAGGGGAGAAATATGGATTTTGGTTCTTCAGTCTTTCAGAACTAGGAACTCTGTTATCCATTTAAGGAGCAAATAAAAACTTTGATTGTTTTGCATTCACATAGCATTGGGTACTCTTGGAAGATAACAGTCATACTCTGTTGTAAATCATATACTGGCTGACAGTTTTACTTACTTGATCATTTACATTAAGGTGCTGTAGTAGTTATACTAAATTGGATGAGAGTGATTTTTGTAAGTGTCCATTTATATTTGAATAAGCCCACGAATATTTTCAACAGTTTGATAATTCTATCTATATAGCTTAAAACTGATCTTTCTCTAGCTAACTTTATCTTTAGATTTGTACTCTGATTTAATGAAAACAAGCTGAAGGTATTTATGCAAAGGTTTTTTTTAAGAGTATGTGGAATTTTTTTTAAGTAGTTCCGAACTAAATTAGTAGTTACAAACTAAATCCTAGGATTTAAACCAAGGTATTGATAATTGAAAGTATATAAGAATATTTGTCTACAAAGCCTCTTCTCACTGAGTGTGCCATCTAATCAAATTACTAGAGTCACAGGTTTCTCTGGAAGCCTAAAGAAGAGGCCATTTTAAACATAAGAGTTGCTTTCTAACTGAACTTAATGAAACTCAGGTTGAACTTGTCAGTGTTGTGTTACTAATACTGTTCTTTCATCTCTTCCCCCCTTTTTTAGGCAACAGTAACTAGTGTCTTGGAATATCTGATAAATTGGTTTGGAGAAAGAGACTTTACTCCAGAATTGGTAGTACTGTATCTTTTTCTTTTCATAATGCAGACAAAATTTATATACTTATATATAAGATATGGCTCTACATTATTTATATATATGTATTATACATATACATACAACTATATGTGTAACGCAAGCAATGGTTATTTGCAGTAAAATAAGGAAATTACACTAGAATGTAAATCAACATACTACTTCCTTCATTGAGATAGTCTTGCATTGGGGAAAAAAAGTCAACTAAATGTTGATTTATATCCTGGGAGAAGCTGCTTATCTTGTCACAGATCAGTAACAAACAGACTGGCCAGTCTGCAGACCCCATTTCAAATAGCACTGACCTAAAGAACTTTGAAATGCATTTTCTAAAATGGCTTTGAAATCCAGTTCACAAAAGAATATCAGAAATACCAATAATGGCAAATATATGTGCCAGGCATTGTTCTAAGGATTTTATGTATAATAACTCCTTGAATCCTTTGATAACCTATGAGCTGTTATTTCCATTTTACAGATGAGGAAACTGGAGCACATGGGAATTCAGTAACTTGCTTGAGGTTACACAGATTATAACTGGCAGAACTGAGACTCATGCCCTGGCAGTCAGGCTATACTCTCAACAACTGTGCTGTATTACCCCTCTATTTTATTGCTTTACACTCACAGCTTACTTTTCACCTTCAAAATTGGGTAAATTTGGTAGACATTATATAAATGAATTACCCACTTAATCCCCTAATAAGAAATTTTATAATCCTTTGGAGTTAGATTTAATTTAAAAAATATTTTTCACAATTGAGGATATTTGCAAAAGAGTGTATCTGAGGCTCCAAAACTTCCTGTCAAAATAGGTGATAAAATCTTTGCCCTCCGGAAGCTTATAGTCTGCTGGGAGAGACAGATAAAGCAACATTACAGTACAGTGTATAAGTTTTCCAGCCTGCCATTCAGCCAGGTGGCTTAGATAAGTCTCTTCCATAAGTGTAATGATTATATTCTTTATCACTGGATTTTCATTTTTTATTTTTATATTTTCATTCTTTTAAGTCTCTACCATATAACATGTAATTTTGAAGGGGAAAAAAATCCGTGCTTAAATCACTGTTTTCGATTGAGTGGTCAGAAATATCTTTTACATAGTTGTTATTAATGTATATATTCTGGGGGGGTTTTTTGGGGTTTTTTTTTGCGGTACATGGGCCTCTCACTGCTGTGGCCTCTCCCGTTGCGGAGCACAGGCTCCGGACGCGCAGGCCCAGCGGCCATGGCCCACGGGCTCAGCCGCTCTGCGGCACACGGGATCCTCCCAGACCGGGGCACGAACCCATGTCCCCTGCATCGGCAGGCGGGCTCTCAACCACTGCGCCACCAGGGAAGCCCTTATATTCTGGTTTGTTAGCTCACATTTCACATATATATTTCTATATGATAATGTAATTCACATAATTGCCGTTGTCTAAATGTCTGTGGTTTACTTTGATTCTCATTATTGACCATTTGGATTCTTCCTTATATTTTACAGTCATGACTAAATTATAAACATTTATACTGATTTTCTTTTTTATTACTTCTCAGGATATTTCTAGAATAGAATTATTGGATCAAGGTTTTGTAAGCTTTTGTTACATCCTGCTTGCTTTACAGAAGAATTGAACCTGTATATAATGACATCAGCAATGGATTCTTAAATTTCTCTTCCCTACAACCCTACTTTAAGTTGAACCATATGAAATTGCCCTTTTTGTAGGTTAGAAACTTTTGATTTTCAACAATTCCATATGGTTCAAGCTATCACTTTATAATTTGTTTTGGTTTTTCAAATTTAGTAAATATATAGTAGTACTTCAAAGTAAATATAATTTATGTTTCTTTCGTTATCAGTGAAGCAAAACTTTTTCCATGGGTTGATATATTAGCTACATCTTCATTAGATAACTTGGTTCATATTCTTAGGCTACTTTTTCATTGGAATCTAGATATTGAGTTTTAAATTCTATATCAGTTCTTCCTGTCTGATAGCGGCGACCTTTTAGCAGTATTATTTATCTGACGTATTTTCCTTCTCTTCCTTTAGTCTTTATTTTTTTAACTCTATTGTAAGATTTTTGGGACTTTTTTTTTTTTTTAGCTTTTAAAGGTTACCCACTCAAGAGGGTGATATTTTTGGCTTTCCATGTTAATTTAATGAAAATGTATTGCCGAAAAGTGTGGCTATATTTGCCAGAGGAACCATTAAAGTGTTTCTGAACCAGTGATAACTGATTTACTAAATTTTAACGTGATTAATCCTTTGAGTTTTATTTTGAGTAATCTGTCTTTTAAATCAACCAGTGTTCAATTCCTCTAAGTAACCATACCATTAGAACTCTAGTACTGAGAATACCAATGTTTAAAAAAAAACTTGTGTCACAGGAAGTTTGCTTATCATAAACTAGCAAAAAGAAAAAGGGACCTTTTAATTATTTCTTGGGATTACTTGTCTAATATTTTTTGAGAAATACCACCTTATTTTGCCAACTAAGTGTGATGTTATTGAAGAAGGTTTTCAGCTGTTTAGTTTATTTTTTAGTATTGTCACAGTGTGCTCACTGACTTTGAGAAAAGGAATCTTTCAGTATAGATACATCTTAGACAATCAGTAGAGATTTAAGCACCTTCTAAGTGTAGAGGCCATTTGAATACCTGAATGCCAGCTTTATATTGTAAATTTATCCCAGAAAGTTTGAGTCAAGTTTAAATGTATACCAGCTTTTTTCATGTAGGAGAGAGTCCCGCTCACTCTTTATAAAAGAAACCTGGATGTGAATCTTTTTTTTAATGTTATTTTATTTTTTTTATTAATTTTTATTGGAGTATAGTTGCTTTACAATATTGTGTTAGTTTTTTGGATTTCCTTCCCATTACTTCACCACAGAGCATTGAGTAGAGTTCCCTGTGCTATACAGTAGGTTCTCATTATCTGTTTTATACATAGTATCAATAGTATATATATATATATATCAATCCTAATCTTCCAATTTATCCCACCCACCCCCAGATGTGAATCTTTTTGTTTAAGAAAAAGTCTTGTTGATTTGGGGTTGCTTGAGGAGCTAACTTAGTGTGTTACACAAATTGCTATTTAAACTTTGTTCTAATATTCTTCAGGTTTCCCCTAAAGTGATGTGTTGCTCAGAATAAACTCAGTCATATATACTGCTGGTGGAAACATAATTTGATATGACCTTTCTGAGGTACAGTTCAGTGATTATAAGTTAAACTTATGATGCAGTTTGCTTACTTATTACTTTTTAAATTCTATATAGGGAAGATGGCTTTATGCTTTATTGGCTTGTCTTGAAAAACCTTTATTACCGGAGGCTCATTCACTGATTCGGCAGCTTGCAAGAAGGTGCTCTGAAGTGAGGCTTTCAGTGGTAAGTTCAAACTTAATATTTCAAATCAGAAGCGCTCACCAATTTATGTAATGGTAAAGAATGATTTCAATGAAACAGGAAAACATGGAATATTTGATTAGTCAGGATTAGATTTAGTTACATAATAGAAGAGTCCAAAATAGCAGTAGCTTAAATAAAATGTAAGTGCTTTTCTCAGACAAAGGGAGTCTGAAGGTAGGCAGATTAGATCTAAGGTGGCAGCGACCCAGGCCTTTGAGTTCTGCCACATGTGGCTTCCATCCTCAAGCTCACCTCATAATCCAGGATGGCTGCTGGAGCTTCAGCCATTTTATTTCACTATAGGAAGCTGGAAAGAAGAGAAGAAGGTCATCCCCTCCAAAGAGCCTTCCTAGAGGTTCTACAAACACATCTGGCCAAAATAGCTCATTGGCCAGAATTTAGTCACATGGCCATAAAGAACTATGGGAAATGTTTACTTTAGTTGGGTGGCAGTGTGCACAGCTAAAAATGAGATTCATTTGCTAAATAATAAGGGGAGTCAAGAAGCCAAAGTGGTCAGCTAACAGTCTGGCATAATAATTGTTTTGAATTTCTCCAGTCAGACCCTTCCTCTAACTCATACCTGCAGCATTACAATATAAATTAATTTGATGCCAGACTAAGTCCACTTCTGATTTTTTTGTATTCCTCTTTACTCCTCCACAAAAATGTATACTTGTTCTTCATTGACTACTCCAAAATATTTTCATTAAATATCCATGATATGGCACAAACTAACTTATATGGCCTGTACTCTGAGCAAAATGTACTTGTTACTCATTAAATATTCCCTAAGCTATGTTCCTAGACTTTATTCCCTCTCCAGAAGTGCCTTTTCACTCTCTTCTAATCTGCATCTATATACCATTTACTTTTCACAGTCTGGCTCATATCCTATCACTTTCTGTGATACTTTCCCTAATCCTCACAATTAAAAAGAATCTCTTCAATCCTCTGTTTTTCCAGTATGCTTTGTATCTTTTTTATGACACTTAACATATTTTTCCTTTAATTAAAGCTGATATGGATATTTCCTCTTCTGTGCTATCAGCAGGAAATATGTTTTATTTATATTGTTAAGTTCTTGGCACATAAAGGAATTGAATATGCTGACATCATTGAAGTGTATCCCAAGTTTGAATAATGTATGACATGTCTGTTATAACATTACTCAGTGAGTTATTGTGACTATTCCTTGAAATGTATAAAAATAAATTTCATACTCTGTAAGACTACCTTCCATGTGTCTTAGGTCTGTCATTTTAACAGATATTTAAAGTGAACTTTATAAAATGTATAGTTCAGGAACTACTTCCATCGTAATTGAGAACTCTCATCTGGGATATTTTCTTTAAAGTATTTTTATATAATTTTTTTCCCTTCGTGCCCAGTTAGGACACAGGGTTTTTTTGCTCCTTTACTTGGAACCAGGAAGAAGATCTCTCCCAAGTTATCCTCCTTAGAGCCCTCAACTCTTATTTCTTTTCAGGACCTATTCAGGACCTTTCTTTAAAAGATGATCTTAGATGTTTCCCAAGGAATCATTAACTCTACAGTTTCTCCTTTTTCTTTGACATTTTCTATTCCTTGTGATTATTACTATCTAATAAAATGCTCATGTTTTCCATCTTGAAACTTGTTTCAAAAATATTAAGGGATAACAGACTACATTTTAAACTTTTTCTTTTTTCTTTTTTTTTTTTTTTTTTTTTTAGGACAGCAAAGATGATGAGAGGGTTCCTGCTTTGAATTTGTTAATCTGCTTGGTTAGCAGGTAAGTAATCCTTGGCTTCTTGCTTTATGATAGGTAGAGAGTATTGTTTCCATTTTACAATGAGGAAGTTGAGGTATAAGGAAACAGTATTGTGTTATCACAATTCCCTTTATTTCTAGTTTTTTTCTATAAATAATGCTGCATTGAAGATCCTTGTACATACAGCTCTATATTTTCCAAAGGATAAATTCCTAGAAATAAGTTAAAGGGCTTGCATGTACTTCTTCTATTTTTTTTTTAAATTTATATTTATTTATTTATTTTTGGCTGTGTTGGGTCTTCATTGCTGCGCGAGGGCTTTCTCTAGTTGCGGCAAGCGGGGGCTACTCTTTGTTGTGGAGCATGGGCTCTAGGCGCACGGGCTTCAGTAGTTGTGGCACACAGGCTCAGTTGTCGCTTGCGGGCTCTAGAGCGCAGGCTCAGTCATTGTGGCACACGGGCCTAGTTGCTCCACCACGTGTGGGATCCTCCAAGACCAGAGCTCGAACCCGTGTGCCCTGCATTGGCAGGCAGATTCTTAACCACTCTGCCACCAGGGAAGTCCCAAGGGCTTGCGTGTACTTCTAAAACCGATATATTTATTGCCAGTTTGCCTTCCAGAAAGATCATACCACTCTGTGTTCCCACTAAAGTGTCAATGAGAGTGCCCATCTCCTATTCAGCACTGGGCGTTTTCAGTTGATATAAATATTTCCATTCTGATAATAAAAAGATACAAATTATTTTTATTTGCTTTTGTATGATTATCAGTAAGGGTAGAATATGTTTTATTGCAGTTTTTTTTAATTGCTACTGTCCTTTGTTCATTTTCAGTCAGGGCATGTTTTTATTTAGTATACATTTGATTTTATTTCTTACATTAAAATTTCACGTGGAATTTATTTGAAAATGTCTTCATATTCTAAATTCTTGTGTGTGTGTATATATACACACACACATATTTATTTTAGGTCTCTTTCTGGACTTGATATTTTTGTTCATTTGTCAGTGTTTTTATTCCAATGCCAATAACTTTTCAAAGCTTTATAGTATTTTTAATATTGGGAGGGTAAGTAATCCTGTGTTCATTTTTCCCTCCCCCAGACAAGACACTTTTTTAGAGTGTACACACATTCAGCATGTAATTTCTTTATCTACAGTAATTATGCTAATGATGATAAATAACACTTACTTGGCAATTTGTGCCAGGCATTTTTCTTAGTGCATCAAAATAGGAACTCATTTAATCCTTAGAAGGTAGGTACTATTATCAGTTTACAGATGAGGAAACCATGGCAGAGGGAGGTTAAACTACTTTCTTACCATCACAGAACTAGTAAATGGCAGAGCTAAGATCCAGACTCCAGAACTAAGCCCTTAACTATGCTGATCACAAACAAAATTAATACCTACCTCATCTGTTGGTAGTAAGGATTAAATGAGAGGATACAGTGTTGCCCTAGGCGCAAATATACTGTATCTCTAATTCTTAAAACAACTCAAGGTTTTTTTTCCTTTACAGATGTGGACACCAGTTCATAAAGATTAAGTATCGATAATTGATGGTTCAGTAAGCTAGTACTTAATGGAACCAGAAACTTAAATATATCATCTGACTGATATTTTATAATATTATACAATTATGAGAGAAGAAATGTCCAAGTGTATTGGGTCATGATTTTTTTTTTTTTTTTTTCCTCAGAAAGTCAGGTAAAAATGGAAAAAAGTTCTAGGACAGAAAAGTTCTAGGACAGTTCTATAGACTTCACTTAGGAAAACTTATAGAAGGTTATAGCAAGCTTGGAAAAAAGATAACGTAGGCCTTGACTCTTTGCAGTAACAGCTTCAACGTAAGTATCTGTCATTGTTATGACAGAAAACCCAAGAGGGTTTTTTATTGTTGGTTTTGTTTGTTTGTGTATCTTTAAGGCAAGAACTGCTAATTCATAGAAATACCTCGTTAGATGAGTGGGATCCCATTCAGAAAGGATCCAGTAACTGTTAGCTGCCTTAATTGTTTTACCAATGGTAATTATTTTTTTAAGCTTCTTATTATGGAGTTGTTTAAACCATAAAAATGTAGAATAAACCCCCAAGATAAATCCATAACCCAGCCTCAACTGTTTCGTTATTGTATTTTAAACAAATCTTGGACATGTCATTTCTCCTGTTTTAGTGTATCTAACTGATAAGAGCTTTTTTTTTTTTTTCTTGCGGTACGCGGGCCATTCACTGCTGTGGCCTCTCCCGTTGCGGAGCACAGGCTCCGGATGCGCAGGCCCAGCGGCCATGGCTCACGGGCCCAGCCGCTCCACGGCACGTGAGATCCTCCCGGACCGGGGCACGAACCCGTGTCCCCTGCATCGGCAGGTGTACTCTCAACCCCTGCGCCACCAGGGAAGCCCGATAAGGGCTTTTAAAACACATGACTGTAGTATTTGTATCACAAATTTATTGAATAACTAATAAATTTAAGAATAACTCCATAGTATCGTCTGATGTCCAGTCCATGTTTCATGTTCCCTAATTGTCCCAAGAATGTCTTTTTACATTTTAATTGTTCAAATCAGGATCCAAGTGCAATGCACTCATTACATTTGTCTAATATGTCTCTTAAGTATCCCCATCAACCTCTTGGGTTTTTCTTGCCATTTTCTTGTTAAAGAAGCCGGGTCCTTTGACTTATAAAATTTCCCACATTTTGGTTTTGACAGCTAACTTCATGATGGTATTTAATGGTTCATCTATCCTCTATATTTTCTGTAAACTGGTAGGTAGGTCTCGAGGCTTGATTATATGTAATGTGTATGTTTGTTTGTTTGACAAGACTCTCTGTGTGCTATTGTGTCACATCAGGAAGCATATAATGTCTAATTGTCCCACTTTTAGTGGTGATAAAGTTGACCATTGCATTCAGGTAAAGGAATATTGCAGTCATTATTCTTTTTGATGCTCAAATTGTTCCATCTTTGGACAGTGGGAGCCCCTCAGATCAATTTCTATGCTTTTTGTTATATAACCTTAGTGGTCTTTTTTATTTTACGGCTTTCTTCCTTTCTAGTATGCCAGAATGACTCAGGTGTATCTTGGACACTTGGCTCCAGATCTGGAATCAGTCTTTTCTTTTCTCCTGGGAGTGCTGGTTCCTGTTTTAAAGTAGAAGATGGTGTCTAGAGTCCACAATTTGGACATTAGGGAAGCTAGTTGTTATTCATTTGGTCATTGCATTTAGACCTTTTCACTGAACAGAGCTAGGAAGTTATGTAGTTTTTAGAAAGAGAAAAATAAAATCATGAGTTCAAATTAATATTTCAGTTCTAAGTTAAGACTACTTGATTTTTATTTAATGTTTTATTTCTGTTCTTCTGTGCTCAAAATTCTGGTTTCTAATAATATTAACATAATTTTTGGCTTTATCCTGTAATATTCACATAATAGTTTCAGAATAATACTAACAATATTACTGATAATAAAACTATTGAAATCAGTTTAAGAATTCTTTTTTTTCTTGGTTGCTTTACAATGTTGTGTTAGTTTCTATTGTACAGCAAAGTGAATCAGCTATATGTATATATATATACATATCCCCTCTTTTTTTGGATTTCCTTTCCATTTAGGTCACCACAGAGCACTGAGTAGAGTTCCCTGTGCTATACAGTAGGTTCTCATTAGTTATCTATTTTATACATAGTATCAATAGTGTATATATATGAATCCCAACCTCCCAATTCATACTACCCACCTTGGTATCCATACATTTGTTCTCTACATCTGTCTCTATTTCTGCTTTGTAAATAAGATCATCTATACCAGTTTTTTCAGATTCCACATATATGCATCAATATATGATATTTGTTTTTCTGACTTCACTCTGTACATTTAAAAAATTCTTTGCAGTTCTCTATGTCACTGCTATATCTCACTAGGGATATCAGAACATCATGTTTAAGATCACTTGAAATTATCCTCCTCTGTGTGGTTATGCCACCAACCTAGTATAGGAGAAGGTTCATTTGGTGATTTTCTGTTTTTATTTAATCTTGTTTTATAATTTCATAAAATATTTACATTGTTCCAAAGTTAAAATTATAATTCAAGGTACATTTTGGAGCATTTTAGCATCCACCTTTATCCTCTGTAGCGTCTTTTCTCCCTTTTGTAGTTATCCATTTTATTGTTAATTTTTGATTTATCCTTCCATTCACTGTTCTTTTAAAAAATATAAGCAAATATATATAAATATATCTGCATTTCTGCACATGCTTACAAAACATAACATACTAAGCATTCCATTCTGTACCTTGTTTCTTCACTTAATAGATCCTGGAAATCACATGGTAGCAGTGCAGATATTTTCCTCATTTTTTTTTTTTTAATAAAAAGCCTCATAGTCTTCCACTGTGTAGATGTATCATAGTTCATTCAGTCAGTCCATTTATTGATGGATATTTGGGTTGTTTGTGGTCTTTTGCTATTACAAGTAGTGCTGCAGTTAATATTTTTAAGTATACATTAAATTTTTTTAAATTGGAGTATAGTTGATTTACAATGTTGTGTTAGTTTCTGGTGTACAACAGCATGATTCAGTTATCCATATATATATTCTTTTACAGATTTTTTCCCCTATAGTTTATTACAGGATATTGAATATAATTCACAGTGCTATACAGTAGGACCTTGTTTATCTATTTTGTATATAGTAGTTGGTATCTGCTAATCCCAAACTCCTACTAGTTTATTCTCCCCCGCCTTTCCCCTTTGGTAGCTATGTTTGTTTTCTATATTTGTGAGTCTGTTTCTGTTTCGTAAATAAGTTCATTTGTATCATTTTTAAATTTTTATAATTAATTAATTAATTTATTTATTTATTATTTTTGGCTGCGTTGGGTCTTTGTTGCTGTGCACGGGCTTTTCTCTAGTTGTGGCGAGCGGGGACTACTCTTCGTTGCAGTGCGCAGGCTTCTCATTGCAGTGGCTTCTCTTGTTGCAGAGCATGGGTTCTAGGTGCGCGGGCTTCAGTAGTTGTGGCTCACGGGCTCTAGAGCACAGGCTCAGTAGCTGTGGCGCATGGGCTTAGTTGCTCTGCAGCTTGTGGGGTCTTCCCGGACCAGAGCTCAAACCCGTGTCCCCTGAATTGGCAGGTGGATTCTTAACCACTTCGCCACCAGGGAAGCCCTGTATCATTTTTTAGATTCTACATATATGTGATATCATATGGTATTTGTCTTTCTCTGTCTGACTTCACCTAGTATGATGATCTCTAGGTACATCCATGTTGCTGCAAATGGCAATATTTCATTCTTTTTTATGGCTAATATTCCATTTGTGTGTGTGTGTGTGTGTGTGTGTACACGACATCTTCTTTATCCATTCATCTGTTGATGGACATTTAGGTTGCTTCCATGTCTTGGTTATTGTAAATAGTGCTGCTATGAACACTGGGGTATGTGTATCTTTTCAAATTAGAGTTTTCTCTGGATATGTGCCCAGGAGCAGGATTGCTAGATCATATGGTAATTCTATTTTTAGTTTTTTAAGAAACCTCCATACTGTTTTCCATAGTGGCTGCACCAATTTACATTCCCACCAACAATGAAGGAGGGTTCCCTTTTCTCCACACCCTCTCCAGCATTTGTTATTTGTAGACTTTTTGATGATGGTTATTCTGATCGGTGTGAGGTGATACCACATTTAGTTTTGATTTGCATTTCTCTAATAATTAACAATGTTGAGCATCTTTTCATGTGTCTTTTGGCCATCTGTATGTCTTCTTTGGAGAAATGTCTATATAGGTTTTCTACTCATTTTTTGATTGGGTTGTTTTTTTTTTGTTATTGACTTGTATGAGCTGTTTGTATGTTTTGGAAATTAAACCCTTGTTGGTCGTATCATTTGCAAATATTTTCTCCCAGTCCATAGGTTTTTTGTTTTGCTTATTGTTTCCTTTGTTGTGTAAATTCTTTTTTTCACCAGGTATTTTGACCAACGTGACTTAGCTGATGAGCCATCCTGATAATAGCTGATTTCTCAGGGATAGAAGATATTTGTAATGAAGACAGCCTAAGTCTGAGGAAGTGCAATGCCAGTTCAAGTACAGATTGCATCACATCTTCAGCACTATGTGAAGCGTCTTCATCTTAACCTGTGCAACTCAAGTTGATATTCAGAAGATAGATTGTGTTGGTATGAGTATCTGAGGTTTCTTTGAAAGATGTTACCCAGTTTTTGCTGAACAGTTTAAATAGTTTTCTGTAATCACATGCTTTTAAAACAAATTGAATGATTTATTGGTGAAGCATCCTGCACAGAAACTGTATGACGAAATTGTACAGAGGTCGTTGGTGCTGTTTCATTGTTTATTCACATATACACATATAAAATTTTATTGAAAATGTGTTTTGGTTACTAAATTTTGTTTGACTATTTAACATAACAAAAGACAATGGATAAATGTCCTTAGTATTAGAATTAAGGTAATCTAGATTATATGGCATGTATATTCATAGTCAGCAACAAATTAGTCTTAACATTTTCCCTTTAAGCTCTATACTTTTATTTTTAAATGCTTTTTTTTAATAAATTTTTTGTTTCTTTTTGGCTGCGTTGGGTCTTCATTGCTGCACGTGGGCTTTCTCTAGTTGCGGCGCGCAGGGGCTACTCTTCATTGCGGTGCGCAGGCTTCTCATTGCAGTGGCTTCTTTTGTTGTGGAGCACAGGCTCTAGGTGCGCAGGCTTCAGTAGTTGTGGCTCGCGGGCTCTAGAGTGCAGGCTAAGTAGTTGCGGTGCATGGGCTTAGTTGCTCCGCTGTATGTGGGATCTTCCTGGACCAGGGCTTGAACCTATGTCCCCTGCATAGGCAGGTGGATTCTTAACCACTGCACCACCAGGGAAGCCCCTAAATGTTTTCTTGTATAAACAAAACTTTTTCTTTACAAGTAATTTTCAGTAGTACCCTAAAAGGTCGACTGTTTTAATTTTCCTGTCACATCTTTTATTCATATCACTTACAATTTATCTATTCCTTTCTTTTTTTTTTTTGGCTGTGTTGGGTTTCCATTGTTGTGCACAGGCTTTCTCTAGTTGCGGCGAGCGGGGGCTACTCTTTGCTGCGGTGCTCAGGCTTCTCGTTGCAATGGCTTCTCTTGTTGCGGAGCATGGGCTCTAGATGCACGGCTTCAGTAGTTGCAGTACACAGGCTTAGTAGTTGCAGCATGTGGGCTCAGTAGTTGCAGCGCACAGGCTGTAGGGTGCGCGTGCTTCAGTAGTTGTGGACCGCAGGCTCTAGAGCACAGGCTCAGTAGTTGTGGCACATGCGCTTAGTTGCTCCGTGGCATGTGAGATCTTTCCGGTTCAGGGATTGAACCCGTGTCCCCTACATTGACAAGTGGATTCCTAATCACTGCACCACCAGGGGAGTCCCAGTTTACCTATTTCTATATCAGGTAGGAATGTTTCCTACTTTAAGCAACAGAAGATCCAAGTAGCAATGATTTTTCAAATAGGAATTTATTTTTCTCTCATAACAAGAAGTCTAGGGGAGTTGGCGTTGGTTCAGTGACTCCACGATACTAAGTTCTCTAAGAGTCTTTTAGCTTTTCCCTCATGGTAAGATGGCCACTGCAGTGCAGAGCAATGTGTCTGTATTCAAGACAGGAAAAGGGGGGAAGGAGGCAGAGCCTTCCACATCTGTTCCTGTTCTCATAAAAGCAAAACCTTCTCCAGATATCCACAGTCATTCGTACATATCCACTGTGGATATGTTCACCTGTTGGCCATGAGTGTATAAAATTATTACCTCTAGCCCCAAGAAAAGTGGGGAAATGAAACTGTAAGCTTTTCCAGTCTTTCTAATGGGAGATGGAAAAGGAAAAGGGGATTGGGAATAACTGTTGATCAGGCAACCAATAGTTTTTCCACTATTTATGAAAGGAACAGATGTAATTTTATATTTGAATCTTTTCTACTATTATGTCCTCAAAAAGCTGATTTTTAAATGGTAGCCTAGTAGTCTAAGTTGTATTTTACCATAATTTAAACATTCTCTCATTGTTGGATATCTAATCTGTTTTCAGTGTTAATTCAATATAGAAAATGCTACCGTGAATACCTGTACGTACATAACTCTTTCCTTACTTTGACCGTAAGTTCCCAGGAGTTGGGTTGCAAGTCATGAGTCTATCAGTTAATATTGCATTTGAAACTTGACTTAAGTGAGGTATTAAAAATTAGGGATTTATTTTTGTTTCTCATAAACTGATTCTGGTTTGAGAAATTCAGGGCTGGTGCAGCAGCTGTCCAATACCTTAAATATCCTAGGCTGCATCCAGATTTCTCCTTCATCAATGTTAGTGTATAGCTTTCATCTTTTTAGTCATGATCTGGTTGCTTTATCTCTTACTTCGAACCTACATTCCAGGGAGGATAAAAAGGTACCACCACTTCTTGTTGTCCTAACAGGGGAGAAAAGTGTTACAAGAAACCCTCAACTTATATTTCATTTACCAGAGTTACGACATTTTCTTCTTATAAAGAAAGCTGGAAAATGTAATTTTTTAGGTGAGCACTCCTACCAAAGATGGTTCTGTTAGAAAACGGGAGAGGGGCTATTGGGTAGGCAGCCAGCGTCTACCATAAAGAGTTTAGATTTCCAACCAGTACCACAAGTAGCCTTGTTGTAGCCTCGTATTCTTTGCCGATTTGATCTTTAGGGTGTGGGGCTAGGGACTGATTTAATAAAGGTAAAGTGTCAATTTATTGTTTTAACTTATGTATAACTCTTCCATAGCTAGTGGCTGAGCATGTTCACTACTCACACAGAAGAATTAACATTCCTGGGGACTAGAAACATAAAAAAGAAGGCAATTTTGCATGTACAGAAGACCAGTGGTATAAGAAATTATTTGAATGCAGTTACATCTGTATTTTCCAGCAAGCTGTAGGATCTCTAATATTTAACTGAGAACTTATTTTTCTAGTAACTCAACTTGGCATAAGGATATTTTTCAGGAATGTAGAAACAAATAAAAGATATTATAAACCACTAATGTAATCGTAAATATGCAGACTACCAATATATCAGTAGCTTTAGGGTTTATCGAGCCTTTCACAATTAAAAGTATCTTCTGATTTTAATGAGAAATAGAAGAGGAAAATCTTTTCCAACTCTTATCACAGGTAGAAATCTTTAAGTTCATTGAGAAATTACACATTTTAAATACAGAATTTAGAGGTAGTTATTTTGAAAATAATAGCTACCAAATGGTAGTTTAATCAGGTCCACGCGAGCATGGACCAAGTAAATTAGATTGCACCTGTATTTGTTTTCACGTAAAGGATTCATTACTTCTTTTGGGCAGGAGGACATTATGCATTTATTAACCTGCAGTAATACTTTTATTAAAGTTATATTCATTTCTCCTTTTTAAAATGAAATAAGATTATTTCATCTGTGTCTCTTAGCAGAATAAGCCAGTTAGAGGCCAAATTAGATGAAAAGTGGTTCCGGTTATCGGTTTTGCCACCTGGGGACAAAGATATAAAAACATGTTAGAAATTATTGAGAAAGATCAAGTTGACCTGTGTCCATTTTAAGATTATATTTTCTTATACATATTACCAAATTCCCACCAGATTTTTAAAAATAATGTTTCCTAAATAATATGCCTTAGAATATTGATTTATGTGAACTTTAGTGTTTCTTGAAAAAAATGGTACTCTAATCAAATACTAGATTAAACAAAATTAAGCTGATTATTGATTTTTCAGAACTTGTAACATGCCATTCATGTGCATTAAATAAAGTTGACAAAAGAGGATGAATAAAATGTATCTGATCACAGTACTCATTTTTCAAAGAGCGCTTTGAAAAACTTTAGTAGGTTCTATCCAGTTTCTTTCTTAACTTTGCTGACCCCAAAATTTGTGCCAATCCCAGTTTCTGTAATCAGTTTGGTGCTTACCCAGGCCTGAGTTGAACTCCCATCCTACAGCTATATTCTAGTAGGACTCGGAAAACACTTCACCATGTAACCTTGGCTCTAGGATTTTGTTTCCCTTAGGCACTGTATGTTGGGTTCTGCTGTGGACTGAATATTTGTGTCCCCCCAAAATGCATATGTTCATGTCCTAAACCTCAAGGTGATAGTATTAGGAGGCAGAGCCTTTGGGAAGTGATTATTCAGTCATGAGGGCAGAGCCCTCCTGCCTTTGTAGAAGAGACCTCAGAGAGTTAACTAGTTCCGTTCTGCGAAGTGAGGACACAGTCAAAAGACATCTGTCTGTGAACCAAGAAGCAGGCCCTCACCAGACAACAAATCTACAGGCGCCTTGATCTTGGACTTCCCAGCCTCCAGAACTGTGAGAAATACATTTCTGTGTTTCATAAACTGACCAATCTGTGGTATTCTGTTATAGCAGCCCAGATGGACCAAGGCAGGTTCTGATGACATCTCCAGGCTTAAATTCCCTTAATGAGGTTTGACTGGTAGACACAAGGGATTCAACTATGTCATTATGGTTAGCATAGGCCACTGACTAAATAGTTTATAAATGCTGTCCTCATAGTTTGTCATTCGTACAGTGTAGTTTTTACTTTTGAAACATACATCTGCTCTTCAACACAAGTTTATTATTCACTTAGGGCTGTTGATGACTATAATTAAGATAGAAAGTTGTACAAAAGGATACCCAAATAAAAATATCTTTATTATGGGATTACTTTAAAATAATCTAATGCACAATTTACTTGTAACTTTCAAGTCTTTTTGATATGCTCACAATCGTATTTATATTCATAATGTATATAAATATATATTTTATATATTTATATATGTATTTATATATAATATATACTTATATATATATTTTATATATATATATTTTTTTGGCCTCACTGCAGCATGTGGGACCTTAGTTCCCCGATCTGGGATCAAGCCCGTGCCCCCTGCATTGGGAGCACGGAGTCTTAACCACTGAACCACCAGGGAAGTCCCCATAATGTATACTTTATATATTGCATGTGCAGTATCCTGTAACAAACTGTTTTCTCTTAATACCAGTTAATATCATTCCATGTAAGCAAATACATGTAGATCTATTTCATCCTTTTTACTGGCTGCACAGTATTTCCTTGCATGCCAGTACAAATCAAGTGCCATCAGTGAGCACAACCAAATAGTGCAAATCCTTATACAATGGACAGTTAGGTTGTTTACACTTCTTGGCTGTTGTTAATAATGCTGCAGTGGACATGGGAGTGCAAATAACCCTTCAAGATCCTGATTTCAATTCTTTTGTATACTCTCAAGTGGGATTGCTGGATCATATAGTTCTAGTTTTAATTTTTTGTGGAATCTTTATACTCTTTTCCCTAGTGGCTATATCATTTTACATTCCCACTGAGAATGCACAAGGGTTCCAATTTCTTCACATCCTTGCCAACATTTATTTTCTGGGTTTTGGGGGTTTTTTTTTGTTTTTTAATGGCTATCCTAATGGGTGTGGTGTGGTAACTAATGGTGGTTTTGATTTGCATTTCCCTCATTAGTTATGACACTGAGCATCTTTTTGTGTACCTGTTGGCCATTTGTATGTATTCTTCGGAGAAATGTCTATTTCAGTGCTTCATTCATTTTTTAATTGGGTTATTTGGGGTTTTTGTTAGAGTTTTAGTTCCTTGTGTACTTTAGGTATTAACCCTTTACCAGATACATGGTTTGCAACTATTTTCCCCATTCCATAGGCTACCTTTACACTCTGTTGTTTCCTTTGCTATGCAGCTTTTTAGTTTGACATAGTCCTACTTGTCTATTTTTGCTTTTGTTGCCTGTGCTTTTGGTGTCAAATCCAAGAAATCATTGCTAAGACCAATATTATAAAGGCTTTTCTCCTATTTTCTTCTTGGAGTTTTTTAAAGTTTCAGGTCTTAAGTCTTAAACCCACTTTTAGTTGATTTTTGTGTATGGTGTAAGGGTCCAGTTCCATTCTTTTGCATGTGTATATTCAGTTTTCCCAGTACCATTTGTTGAAGATATGTTATTTTTTCTACTATTTTCTACTAATTTTTTCTCCTACTATCTTTTTTCTATTTTCCTTTATGATTTTCTGCATGTCTTAAGTCTTAGATGCACTTTTAAGTTGATTTTTGTGTACGGTGTAAGGGTCCAGTTCTATTCTTTTGCATGTGGATATTCAGTTTTCCCAGTACCATATGTTGAAGATATGGTATTTTTTCTTTTTTTTTTTACTATTTTCTACTTTTTTTCTTTTTTTTTTGTGGTATGCGGGCCTCTCGCTGTTGTGGCCTCTCCCGTTGCGGAGAACAGGCTCCGGACGCGCAGGCTCAGTGGCCATGGCTCACGGGCCCAGCCGCTCCGCGGCATGTGGGATCCTCCTGGACCGGGACACAAACCCATGTCCCCTGCATCGGCAGGCGGACTCTCAACCACTGCGCCACCAGGGAAGCCCTCTACTATTTTTTTTCTACTATTTTTTTTTCTATTTTTTTTCTACTATTTTCCTTTATGATTTTCTGCATGTCTTGAAAAGGCCTTCTCTACTACAGGATCATAAAACTAACCTCATATTTTCTTTAGCACTTTATGGTTTTACTGTTTTAAATGTAAACCTTTAAATGTCTTCCCCTCTCCCTACAGAAAAAAAGGAAA